>NC_136484.1:170558894-170613894 GCF_053919585.1 Euprymna scolopes | reverse complement strand
TAACATTTTCCCTGATCTGTCACATTTAATTCTGAAATAGCATTTTCCTTCGTCTGTTCTGTCTAAATTTGAAATAGCATTTTCGCTGGTCTATCAAATTTAAATTTGAAATAGCATTTTCATTGGTCTCTCATGTTCAAATTAAAAATAGAATTTCTTTGGTCTGTTATATTTAAATTTGAAATAGCATTTTCGTTCGTCTCGTTTGTTTAAATTTGAAATAGCATTTTCGTTGGTCTTGTCTGTTCAAATTTAAAATAGAATTTTCGTTGCTCTGTTATATTTAATTTTGAAATAGCGTACCTGGTCTGTCATGTTCAACTATGAAATGATATTTTCTTTGGTCTGTTATGTTTAACATTTTCGTCGGTCTGCCATGTTCGAATTAAAAATATAATTTTTTGGTCTGTTATATTTAAATGTGAAATAGCATTTTCGTCGGTCTGTCATGTTTAATTTTGATATAGCCTTTTCATTTCTTAATGGGTATGGACGTGTCCTCTGTAAATGCGTCAAAATATTTCTACAAGAGATACATTTTTCATCTGAGAGTCACCACTTATCAAAAACAAAAACCAATCGAGGATAAGTATACTTTTCCTAGCCATCCTTCTTCTATTCATTTCTCCCTCAACTTTTCAAAATCATTCCTTTCCTTTTTTTCTGGTTTATTCTTTCAGTTTGTATGAACTCTTCTTTACCCTCTCTCTCTCTCTCTCTCTCTCTCTCTCTCTTTCTTTCCTTTTCCTCTCTTTATTACAATTTCCATCTCTATCTTGATTCCATGAAAACTTTTCAAAGATCCTCAGGCTTGTCTTTGGGGCATTTAATAGTTTTACAATCCTGTTAGTTGTCTTTTACTTGAAAATTCCTCAGGAAACATTGATGTCTTAATACCAAGGAGCTTACAGCATCAATACGACTTGGTCATTTGCCATGCAAACAAAACAACTACAGTAAAACCAAAAAAAGCTATTATTCTTTAATCACGCAATGTGGACAACATCGACTATTGTTTGCTTCACTCAAACCCAAACTGAAAGGATAAAAAAATACTGTCTTCTTTGATTCACATTGCATAAAAAATTCAAATTAAAAAAAAACAAACAAAAAAATACTAACTAACAGGAGGACTGCATATTTTTGCTAGTATATATAATGTAAGTGTTTCTATTTACTTGTCTCCCCATAAGGGCAGAGTTAGACATAAAGTCGATTTTTAATGTGGGGAAAATCCAGCTCCTCAAATAACGGCACTTTGGATTGGAACAAAGATAAAAATTGCTTCACTCCAGAAGGACCTCCGTCACTGACTAAAGACTCATACCTTACTGAAGTGAGTTGAACCGGCTTCCTCCATAGAGAGACGTCTCATGAGAATATCAGATTCAGAAGTTATCTATAATGGCTTGTATATCCCCATCAAAAGAGATAATGACATTAAATTTTTTTCTAGTTCCTGCATGGAGGTGTCAACGTCTCCTTACATAGAGCCCTTTGTCTTCTTCAATGGTCACACATTTTGTATTGACCAGGTTCAACTTTGTTTAACTTTGGTGATCTAATAAGACCCAATATGTCAGCATAATTATGCCAATATATACTGACCGAGAACATAAAGGATTAATATTTAAAACAAAAAAAATTTTTTATTCTATTTTCTCCCCAAACAAGGCACATTGCCACTTTGATGTAGGGGGCTACTATTAGGGACATAATTTACAGGAGTACTATGTGGGGAGTTGGGCAGCAAGGCGTCAGTTCACGTTATGCTTGAACTTCTGCATGTCAGTACAGTTGGGGAAGCTTGAACCCGGAAGGGAATTCTAAAGTCTAGCGGTTCTGGGGAAGAAACTACTGGAGTAGAAGGTTCTCTTATATCTAGGGGTCTCTACTGTGAAGGGGTGGGGTTTTACTAGTTGTCGGGCTTGTCGGGGTATTTACGTAGAGGGGTACAAGTGCTTGCAGTTCCTCAGAGCATTCACCGTTAAAGTACTTGTTTAACAGGCAGAGGGATGCTACATTTCGTTGATGGGACAGATGCTGAAGCTGGGAGGATATTTCAGGACCTATCAGGTTGGCGACTCTCTTTTGAACCTTGTCTAGGAGTGAGACTAGTAGCAGATGCACCGGCCCAAATATGGCAACAATACTCCATACATGGGCGAATGATGGCCTTATAAAGGTACAGGATACTTTCGGGCATTAGTAGCTTTCTAGAACGGTATAGATAACCCACCTTTTTTGCAGCGGTCCTGGCAATGCTCTCAATGTAATTGTTCCAACTCATATTTCCTGTGAACGTTAGCCAAGGAGTTTAAAAGAAGTACTTTCAGATAAAATGTCTTTGTAACATAAGAAGAGGTACTACATTTTATTCCTAGCGTAGTTTACTATGAACAGCCGATTGTAACAACTTTTTGTTGGCAAACACTACTACCCAAAACGAGAAGCTGATGCCTGTGAGGATGATTGCATAACAACAAAAGAAATATTACTCAACTCCACCTCACCTCACCCCAAAAAAAGAGAAGGTAATTCCTGGGAAGATCGTATCATGACGACAGAAATGAAACTATACTACAACCTACCTCCTAGAAAAAAGAAAAGAAATTGTCTGAGTGGATAGTTTTATGATTACAGGACAGATACCACACTACAATCCCCCAAAGAAAACAATTACGAGAAAATTCCTAAGATGGTTGGTTGGTTGGTTGGTTGGTTGGTTGGTTGGTTGGTTGTTTCACGGCATATCAACCCTTTTCAGGTTATTTAATGCTAAATCCATTCATTTTGAAGAAAGTTTTTTTTAAATAGAATATATTTGTTTTCTTTCAAGTCGGTTTCTATTTAACCCATAGTGGGGACCCTAACAGGTACTACCACTCCGGGTCAGAGTGAACCTGGGAGCAATGGCAATTAAGGGGTGGCTCCACACTCCCCAAAGCCCACAAGCTGGGACCTCACTATCGGATATAGTTTAAAGTCATATCCAGGACCGGAGTTCCTAAGAGGAATGCTATGGAAACAGAAGAGATAAAATATTACTCCCATCCTGAATAGAGCATTAAATGATAGTACAATTAAAAGAAGTAAAAGTATACCTTCGGTTTCATAGACAAATACCAAATCTCCATTAATAATATATGTGAACACTCAATATACAAGATAGAAGAGAGATCCCAATAGATATAAATCAAGACATTTACATATATCTATTATTCCAATTTGAACCTGTAACAATTGGTCAAATCTATGATTCTAATTTATTCTTTCTCGAGACACCTTTGTTTTTGTCTATGACTATGAGGTGCGTTCCAAAAGTAATGTCTCCTATTTTTATTCTGCCCGACTGGATCAGAGGAGATTACAAATTGTATTGTTATGATTATTGAACATATGCATTAATAACCTGAACGTTTCATCTTTCTGTTGTAGATATTAACTGTATAAGACTCTAAGAAAGCAACCCCCGTCATGCACGTGCATCAGAAGCAGAGATTCGTCATTGGATTCCTGGCAAAAGTGCATTGAGAATCGTAGTGACCATGTATAAAAATAAATTCTGGAGCTAAAAACGGTCGCTTGTTTTAATGATACCACTCTTGTCTTCGTAGCTCTTCAACTTTTATAGTTAAAAATAAAAATAGGAGGCTTACTTTTGGAATGACCTTCATATAATAAAGTGTGCTCCAGACGCCCATGCACAGCCATTAGTCATTGCTGGCAAAATGCATTGAAAATGCAGGTTACTATGTAGAAAAATAAATTTTAAGACACAAAAGGCTGCTTGTTTTAGTGGTACTACTTACGTCTTTGTAACTCTTCAGCTTTTTTGATTTAAAAAAAAAGGCCGCTTTACTTCTGTAATTACCGTTGTATGAAAGGAAATCCAAATCATGGAATAGAGTTTGATCAAAATTAGAATAAGAATTCTAGACATAACGTTTAGTATCATTATATTGTTCTCTCTGATTCTCTCTCCTCTGATCTTGAGCACGTGGTACAATGGGGAAAGGAGTGGCTGGTTACTTTTAATGCATCTAAAACCAAGTTTCTATCTTTACATCATCAACGTTCTGATCCCCATCTGGCATCAATTGAAATGAATGGCTCTCGTCTTGGGGAGGCCTCATGTTTTGACAAGCTTCTGGGCTTGACTTTTACTCCTTAAATAGAACACATACATTAAATCTGTTGCCAAGGCTGCTGGAAAAATGGTCGGATCCTTCTATCGATCCAGTAGATATCTCATTGCTGATGCAATTCTCTATCTATATAAGAGCCAGGTACGTCCAAAGATGGAGTACTGTTGCCACATCTGGGCAGGAGCTGCTAGAAAGGACTTCTCTGCAACCTCTGACAGAAGAGATGTTGCGAGTTTGTCTCTGCTTTATCGTTATTTTCATGGAAAGTGCTCAACTGAGCTTCAGTCTATGGTCCCTCCTTACCAAACTTTCACAAGAAACACTCGGCTAGCTGAAAACACTATCAATAATTCCCCTCCCCCCACTCTTTATCTGTGCCTAAACCTAAACGTAGATTCCATGAATAAAGCTTTTTTCTTAGAACTGCACGCCTGTGGAATTGTCTTCCGTTTTCCTGCTTTCCAGCTGACTACAATATGGTTGTCTTCAAGTCCAACGTAAACAAGTTCTTGGTGAACCGTTCCACTTAAGTTAACAAAATTACCAAATTTCCATTACTAACGATTACTATATTGTCCAATTGACTACTGTACACTCTTAACCTTTATCTTCGAGTGGACTCTAGGCCTTGCTAAGTGGTTATGCCTATGCAAAAAAAAATTATATCCTTTTTTATTTACTCTTGTTCACCCAAACAAGGCCTATTGCCACATGGACGTAAGGGACTACTAGGTGGGACAATGTCTACCGAGTACAATGTGAGGAGATGAGTGAGATATCTACATGTTCATATCGTCAGAGAAGCAGGAAACAGGGACGGAATTTCAAAGTTTAGCAGTCCGAGAAAACAAGCTTTTAGTGTAGATAGTTTTTCAGTTTTTTAAGAGCTTTAACAGTAAAGGGGTGGAATTTTACTGCTAGATGAGTTTGTCAGGTGTATGTACGATGTGGGGGGGGGTAATTTTTATGGCTTTTTCGCCCCAAACAAGGTACCCACCTATCTGGATGTAGAGGGTTACTATTTGTAACAAAATTTACAGGGATACTATGTAGGAAGTTGAGCAGCAAGATGTCTTTTCCCATTACACATGAAATTCTGTATGTAAATACAGTTAAGGAAGCAGGGACTGAAGAGGGAATTCCAAAATCTATCAGTTTGAGGGAAGAAACTATCTGAGTAGAGGGTTTTCTGGCATCTAGAGATCTCTACAGTATGGGGTGGGATTTTGCTGCTTGTCAGTTAGTCATGGGTATTTATGTCAAAGGGACACAAGGGGTTGGAGTTCATTGAAGCACCTACCATTAAAATACTTGCAAAATAGGCACAGGGATGCAACATTCGTCGATAGCACAGAAGTTGGAGTTTGGTTGACAGTGTGGGATCTAATATGTTTGCTGCTTTTTTTAATCCTGTTTAGGAGTGAAAGACTTGTGACGGATTCACCAACCCAAATATGGCAACAATATTCCATGTATGGTTAAATAGTCGCCTTGTAGAGGTCCAGGATACTCTCAGGCATATATAACTTTCTAACACGGTAGATAGAGCCCATCTTATTCACAACAGTATTAGCAATGGCCTCGATGTATTTGTTCCGATTCATGTTCACTCTAAACGATAAGCTGAGAAGTTTTTATGAAGAGCTATCAGGTAGAGTATCATTAGCCACGGCGATCAGTGGTTCAGAAGATTTCTTGTAATTCTTAAAGAAAAGAAGCTTAGTCTTGGCAGCATTAGTACAGATGCAATTTTGGTCAAAGCATATTTCATTAAAATACATGTAGAACAGACACAAGAATACAACATTGCGGCAATGGAAAAGGGGTTGTTCTTGATTTTAATCATGGTAAGAGGACATAAAAGTAGTGCAAAATTGTTTGGGGAATCAATTTTGTCAGTCGTTATTTTTGTAGTTACTTATAAATATTAGTCCCATTTTCAAAGACGTGAGTAAAACTGTACGTCTTTATGATTCCAATTCATTGTTTTCTTAAATTTTTGGTGAAAAAGATTCCGAAGATTTGATTTATTTGGCCAATCTTTATGAATTCTTGAAGATTAAGATTTATTAATTCCAGCCTGGAACTGTTTTCCATTTTTATCAAAACAATATGCATTGAAGCAGAATAGATAATCTCTTCGCGCAAATAATGGTAATGTGTTTTCACTGTGTCTCGTTTCTCCGCACAGATTCTGTGAAGTACTCGATAAAGATCATTAACAAACAATCTGTTTTGGAACTTATCAGTTTCTTTTTTGAAGCTTACTCTGTTTACTATTTTTATAGGGTCTTCTATTTATATCTTTGCCTCATACATACATATATATATATATATATATATATATATATATATATATATATATATATATATATATTAGTTACCCGCCCAGCGTTGCCTGGTCATACAATACGCTTAAACATGACATTTATGCAGATTGGGTATGTATTATTAAAGAACAAATCCTTACGAGGAATAATTTTCCCGGTGGACTAATTCGCAAATAAAAATTTTAAAATAATAATGATAATGTCGTTCATCAAATTCCGTCTGTGTTTGTTTACAGTATCACGTCAGCTGATATTTCGGCTTGACGATCTTGAAAATAGTTTTATAGATTTTTTTTTTTTTTACACAGTGATAACCACTTATCAAGGCCCGGAAGCCACTCAGGGATAAGGGTTATTTCAAGTACATTACGTTAGTGTGGAGATTTGATGAAGTGTTTAATTAGGGGGGGCGGTTCATTAGGAATTTGTTAATATTGGACTTGAAGACATCCAAGTTGTAGTCCAGAGGGAAGCAGGCAGACGGAACAGAGTTCCACAGGCGTGCAGTTCTAAGAAAGAAGCTTTGTTCATGGAATCCGCATTTTGATTTAGGCACAGATATAGAGTGGGGGAAATTTTTCACAGTGGATTCAGCTAGACGGGTGTTTTTCGTGAAAGATTGGCGAGGGGGGACCAGGGATTGGAGTTCAGACGAGCACCTGCCATGAAAATAACGATAAAACAAGGATAGGCTCACAACGTCTCTTCTGTGAGAGAGAGGTTGCAGGGTAGAGAAAAGGGCATCCCCCACTAAACCCCGAAGTCTATTTTGTACTCTGTCAAGGCATGATAGGCTGTTTTTGGCAGCGCCTGCCCAGATATGGCAACAATATTCCATCCTTAGACGTACTTGGATTTTATATAGATAGAGAATTGCATCAGTAGTGAGATATCTTCTGGAGCGGTAGAAGGATCCCACCATCTTTCCAGCGACCTTGGCAACAGACTTGATGTACGTGTTCCGTTTCAGATCAGGAGTAAAGGTCAAACCCAGAAGCTTGTCAAAACATGGGGCCTCACCCAGACGAGAGCCATCCATCACAATTGATGCCAGCTGGGAATCAGAGCGTTGATGATGTAAGGATATGAGTTTGGTTTTGGATGCATTAAAGGTAACCAGCAACATCTTCCCCCACTGAACCACGCGCTCGAGATCAGAGGAGAGAGAATCCGAGAGAACTTTGTCATTTATATATTTTCATATAATAATAAAGTGAATGGTTTTGTGCTACAAAACAGATACTGTCAAGAATCGTAAATGTCAACGGAATTAAAGGAATAAATTCTAAGATGGTCAACATCATCGTTTTGGAATATAAACTTGGCATTTATTATATATGTGTGTGTGTGTGTGTGTGTGTGTGTGTGTGTGTGTGTGTGTGTGTGTGTGTGTGTGTGTGTGTATGTGTGTGTGTGTGTGTATATATATATACATATATATATATATATGTATATATAGTAAGTTATAAAATATACATGGCGATTAAGCTACACTGAATATTACGCGTTTCATCCACTCTAGGAGTCTTCAGGCTTATGCGCCAATTTTGTGGTTGTCTTTCGTTTTTATATACGCACCTTCTATTGAGATTTTAGTTAGCCAATCAGCTTTCTAGTATCCACCACGCCCTTCCTATCAGCCATTGAACATGCTATATAAGTTTAATGTGAAATTATCTTTATGGTTTTGACATTCTAAAATATTTATTTAATATTTTTAGACATTGGTTAGATGAACCATACAATTCTGTCAAATATTGTTTTTGTTTTTATACAAATCAAACATTTCAAGTTATTTTTCAACTCTATTCATGCCACACAAACTATATTTCTACGAATGTATAATGAGCTAATGTGAGAGGGCAGGTTTGTAGTGGAAGAGAGGACAACCTGGGTAAGAAGGGTTTTGTTATTGTATTTTTTATGGAAATTACTCCAGCCAATGCATGAAGCCACTTGATGTAAAGAACTAAACAATTAACTTCACGGTGAAAACTAGTCAAGGACAATATTATTTTATTATTGGAATCCTTTGAGATGAGTAATTTTTATACTTATTTATTTATTTGTGGTCTGTTATCCTCATCTTTATAGTTGATGTTCCACGACATTTCGGCCAACTATTCCTCTGGCCTTCATCAGGTTGTTAAATAGGAATGCTAAGTCTCTTAACTGTATTCTCAGTAATTACTGCCTTCCATAGTTGTTGTCTTACCATGTTTTAACTAATTAATCATCTGGCTGGCTTTAGGTAGGATTGAAGTTGCTATCCTCAATCAATGCTCACCCGGAACCGTAGAGGGTCAATGCCTCTATCCACTGTGTCACGGGCCCTGTGAAACAACAACTGTGAAGATGAGGATAACAGTTCGCAAATAAATAAATAGTAAAGGAAAACATGAAAACTTTTCCAAACTGCCATTACCCTTTATCTCTATAAAGCTGCCTCTGCATGGAGTAGTTTTGCCACATCTGGGCTGTGACACACATCACTAGTTTTTCCCTCTTGGACAATGTGCTCTGATAAATTTACTGTACTTGCACTCTTACGACGAAAATACCTTCGACCCATCCGACCAGCAGCAAAATTCCACCTCTTCACTATATCTGTCCTAAATGCCAGACGATATTTTAATCGCTTCTTTCTTCAGAACGCTTGCCTTAGGAATTCCCTCTCTACTCCACTGATCATACCAACATGTAGAAATAGAAATATAATGTGGACAAACATTTTGCTACCTAACTTTTTACACTAAAGAATTTTCCTCTATCACATTTCCATCTCTATCTTGATTCCATGAAAACTTTTCAAAGATCCTCAGGCTTGTCTTTGGGGCATTTAATAGTTTTACAATCCTGTTAGCTGTCTTTTACTTGAAAATTCCTCAGGAAACATTGATGTCTTAATACCAAGGAGCTTACAGCATCAATACGACTTGGTCATTTGCCATGCAAACAAAATAACTACAGTAAAACCAAAAAAGCTATTATTCTTTAATCACGAAATGTGGACAACATCGACTATTGTTTGCTTCACTCAAACCCAAACTGAAAGGATAAAAAAATACTGTCTTCTTTGATTCACACTGTATAAAAAATTCAACTTAAAAAAAAAAACACTAACAAACTGAAGGACTGCATATTTTTGCTAGTATATAGAATGTGTTTCGATTTACTTGTCAACCCCTTGAGAGCAGAGTCAAGCACAATGAGATTAGGAATGACGACATTAGTTTTTTGCAATTCTTGCATTGAGTCAACGTTCTGCTACATACAGCTCTTGTATTTTTTTTACGATCACTCATTTGGTATTGGTAAGGTTCAACGTTGCTTAACCCTTCAGTGGCAATCTCCGGGTTTTTTTTTTTTTGTGGCAATTGCCATGGACAATGCAAGAAGCCAATTGATGTAAGGAGCTGAAAATACTACATCTAGATAAAAACTAGCCAATGAGAAGTGTTAAATGGGTGAATTCCCACCCAGAAAGTAGCAGTTATTTCGTTTTTATCATTGTTCATTGAATGTGTGGACTAAATGACAAAATAAAGGTGAAAGTTACGAGGTTGCCAAAAGTAAACTCAATGTCCACTTTCTATACTTCAAAAGTTGCGAAGCAAGACGTTTTCATCCATTGCATTTAGATTTCTATATGATGAGCAGGAAGGGAATTCCAAAGTAAATCAGCAATGCAAAAACATGAAACAAAAATTAAGTGAAAGTAATGCCTTATATTTTTTATTCCACCAGAGTGGATCAGTGTGGATTGTAAATTGCATTGTAATAATGATTGAACTTATGCATTCATGACCGAAAAGTTTCATTTCTATGTTGCAGATATTGACGGTATGAGACTCTAAGAAAGAAAACACTGTCATGGACGTGCAACAGTAGCAGAAATGCATCAATGCATCATTGAATTCCTGGCAAAAGAGCATTAAGAATGGTGGTGACTATATAGAAAAATAAATTCTGGAGCACAAAAGGTCACTCGTTTTAACGGTATCACTCCTGTTTTTGTGGATTATGAACTTTTTAAGCTAAAAAAGGGGAGACTTTACTTTTGGAACGATCTTTGTATGACAAAGCATGCTCCAGACGCACATGCACAGCCATTGTTCATCGCTGGCAAAAGAGTATTGAGAATCGTGGTGACTATGTAGAAACATATAATCTGAAGCACAAAACATCGCTCGTTTTAATGATATCATTCTTGTGTTCGTAGGCCTAAAAAACTCGTTTTAATGATATCATTCTTGTTTTCGTAGGCCTAAAAAACTCGTTTTAATGATATCATTCTTGTGTTCGTAGGCCTAAAAAACTCGTTTTAATGATACCATTCTTGTGTTCGTAGGCCTAAAAAACTCGTTTTAATGATATCATTCTTGTGTTCGTAGGCCTAAAAAACTCGTTTTAATGATATCATTCTTGTGTTCGTAGGCCTAAAAAACTCGTTTTAATGATACCATTCTTGTGTTCGTAGGCCTAAAAAACTCGTTTTAATGATATCATTCTTGTTTTCGTAGGCCTAAAAAACTCGTTTTAATGATACCATTCTTGTGTTCGTAGGCCTAAAAAACTCGTTTTAATGATATCATTCTTGTTTTCGTAGGCCTAAAAAACTCGTTTTAATGATATCATTCTTGTGTTCGTAGTCCTAAAAAACTCGTTTTAATGATACCATTCTTGTGTTCGTAGTCCTAAAAAACTCGTTTTAATGATACCATTCTTGTGTTCGTAGGCCTAAAAAACTCGTTTTAATGATACCATTCTTGTGTTCGTAGGCCTAAAAAACTCGTTTTAATGATATCATTCTTGTGTTCGTAGGCCTAAAAAACTCGTTTTAATGATATCATTCTTGTGTTCGTAGTCCTAAAAAACTCGTTTTAATGATACCATTCTTGTGTTCGTAGGCCTAAAAAACTCGTTTTAATGATACCATTCTTGTGTTCGAAGGCCTAAACTTCTTGAGCAAAACACAAAAACACAAAATAGGATGCTTTATTTTTGGAACGATTTTCGTATGACAAAGTGTGCTGCAAACGCTCATGCGCAGCCATCGTTCATCACTTACGAAAGTGCATTCAGAAAGGTGATGACTATTTAGAAAAATAAAATTTGGAATAGAAAAAAAAAACTCGTTTTAATGATACCACTCCTATCTTCGTAAATCATTAACTTTTCAGTTATAAAAATAGGAGTCTTTACGTTTGGAACGACCGTCATATTTTATTCTTCATAAGAATATTTCTACGTATATAATTGTAAACTACTGAAAATCGTCTACGTAGGAATTATTTTTTAAATTTAATAATGTGATCAAGTAAATAAAACTTGTCGCACATTTGAAAGTCGAACTCACGCCTGACAAAGAGAAGACATCCCGAAATATAACATTACGGAGATACCACCTGGCCGCCTAACGCATGTAAGAACATCCTATGTGTAAAATATTGCATATATAAAAACAATATATGTATATATGTAGGGTTTTACATATACACAGGAATTGACTCAATAACATCAAGTTGCGTCAGTTTGAGTCTATCCGTCATAGTTTTGCATTGTTCTACTTTCTATAAACTTACATTTCTTCCTATATACATATAAAACAATGTTTCAAGAAAACAACTTGAAACTAATATAAATAAAATCAATTACTGAATGTCTGTCTATAGTTTAAAGTAAAATCATCTCTTATCAGGATTTCGTCGGCTCCTTTGAAAATTTGTGTTTTTTTGTCAAAATGACAACAAATTCTAATAAAAAAATCTTTAAAACTTGTTTAGATTATTGTTGTGTGTGTGTGTGTGTGTGTGTTAGTTTCTTTCTCATAGGTTCTGAAACGGCTGAATCTATCCTTTGCAAATTTCACACAAAGGTAATTTATATGTCTTGCCGTGTTCTTAGATATGCTTTGCACAGAAATTCATCTGATAAATATTGAAAATCGTAAAATTTCGATCTTAAAAATAGTCTTTCTTCTTTTATAGATAAAAACAAGACTTTTTAAAAGGGAATATTTTACGTTACACCGATGTAAAAAATTTCTTTTTCATCTATATGGAAAGAAATACTATTTTTTAGATCGTCAAGCCAAAATATCAGCTGACGTGATATTGTAAACAAACACAAACAAAATTTGATGAACGACATTATCATTATTGTATTTTTTTTTTTTTTTTTTTTTTTTGCGAATTAGTCCACTGGGCAAATTATTCCTCATAATATATAATAATTAATAGAAGAGTAATTCTATAATAATGCATACACAATCTGCATACATTAAAATATCATGTTTAAGCGTACTATGGGGTAATTGCGCCAAATCCGGGGGTAATTGTGACAACTAAGAAAAAGTCCTCTTTATATGTGTGGTTGCCAAGAGATCACTTTTTGCTGGTTGGCGCAATTACCCTGGACTTCGCACAATTACCCCAAAGTATGGTATTGTTTGACCGAGCAACATTGAACAACACCGGGCAATGCTGGTCAACCAGCTAGTCTATATAAAGTTATCTGTATTAGTTTTAATATTTGTATATAAAGGATTCAAGCATAAACTAATTAACCAATCATTATGAATTTTGAAAACAGTCAATAGATGCAAGAGGTCATGATGTAAGCTATATTTAGTTTGATTTTATGCAAAAGAGATAAAAATCATGATAGAAGCCCTTTGTAAAAATTGAGATAGCTTATTTATTGGGAAATTTTCAAAACATGTATTAGACATTCTTCTGATTTCAGTTTCTCCGGGATGTTTGAAAGGTTTTAAGGCGGCATAATGTCAACACAAGCTCACATTTAACAAGTTAAATATTTCAGATTCGATCCATAGTCATGAGGCACCAATTAGATAAAATTTCTTAAATATCAATTTCTTCGTAAGAACTCTTAAGCTAAAGCCTTATATTTTAGACATTTTTTTTGAATTAGAATCATGTATATGGTTTTGATAAAAATTGAAACTCTATTTAGTATCATTTGTAAGTGTACATAAAAAAGATGTAAAACTACTCAAAGTTGCTTTATGTTCTAGTTGTATATATATATATATATATATTAATAAGTAGATTGTAGTTTGCTTGAAGCATTGTTGAAGAAAATTATAAGGTAAATTAAAAGCCAAGAACAATGCGAGATTTTTTTTTATATAGAGTAAAATTAAATGAAAACAAAAGAAATAAATTTCTTTTTTTTTTGTTGTTTGTTTTTTCTTTTTCACACAAATTTTAATTCTAAACAACAGTAATTTTTTTTTCTGTTGTAATTGAGATTTATAACACCATTGAATACAACAGAAAAAAAATTACTATTGTTTAGAGTTAAAATTTGTGTGAAAAAGAAAAACAAACAACAAAAAAAAAGAAATTTATTTCTTTTGTTTTCATTTAATTTTACTCTATATAAAAAAAAATCTCGCATTGTTCTTGGCTTTTAATTTACCTTATATTATTAATACTATAACAATTATAACGAATAAGTAAACATTATATAATAGATGTTTTTCATTGTGTTTATCTATTATAGATGTACTGCGTTTCGTGAACCTTTTCTTTTCATTTTCAACAGCGTTATTTATTCAAATTTGGTCACCGGTGATGCAATTCGGTTAATGGAATACTTATTTCGGATGAATGAATCTCGAAAATTTTAATATCTGCTTGTTTTCATGTCAACACTTTGACACGAGTTCATCTCTCTTCTTCAATAGCTTGTCTATTCCTTTGAATGGTATTATATGCGTGTATAAAACTATAATTATTCATCGATAGAAAGGGTCCATCTTTTTGATGTTTCTTTCTATGCAACTGATTTTATTCATTTATTCAATTCTCTTGTTCAGGATTTCCCTTTTATTTCTCACATATTTTTTGACAATGCTGAGCTATTACGACCACTGCTCGAAATTTATTTTTTACTAAGTACCTCTGTACTCTTGGATTATATTGTGCGCTTATAAAAATACATTCATATATATGACTGTATTTTTTACTTGCCCTATATTTTGAAGTTAAGTCATCAACATCTGGGATTGATCATGCGCGTGTAAACACAAGCACACCCGAAACTATGTTTTAAATATCTATTATTATTTGCGCCAAAGAGATTATATTTATATCCAAGCTTGTTAGTTAGTCAGTATGTTTGTTTACGAACCAATCCTCACCAAACCTGGTCAAAATATTGATCTTGGTTTAATTTAGAACTGGTTTCCTTTGCAGATACCTTGATCAAAGGCCAAGGTTATGGAAAATGTGAAAGTAATTCTTTTGCCGGTAATCTAACATAGTGCATATGGGCATGTGGGAAAATATCAGCAGCAGCAAAGGATAACTTGCTTGTGAAGAGATTAGCAGCAGCAGTAGCCGAAAAAAGCACATATGCAAATTAGAAAGTGTGTTTAACAAGAAAAAAAGGCAAAAATAAGAAAAAACTGCACCACGTAGTCGGGAAAAGCAAAGTACACATTGAAGAAAATGGACGTGTAAAGTCAAGGACAAGAATCTTTTATCAAAAAAGAAAAAAAACGCAACGCCGACCTGAATTCTTATTTATTTCTTTCCTTTGTTTATTTGTAACTGCTATGTTACAGTAACGTTGGTTCTATTCATTCAAGAAACTCACTACTTGGCCCATATTATAGCAAATTAATTCACCTATCTTATATAACACTGATTTTGATCTTTGACCATGGTTTAGTATACAGTCATGACTTGCCTCCCTTTGTAAATGAGAAATTAGGCGCATGTACGTTGAGAGATATTGGAAATAAAAACCGCATGCTACATCTGGGCAGAAGTTGCTTGAAGCACCCTATCCTGCCTTGACAGAGTTTTGTAATCGATCAGGCAATGCCCTTTTCTCGTCTCTACAACCTCTTTCCCAAAGAAGAAACGTTGTGAGCCTGTATCTGCTCTATCGCTATTTTCAAGGCTGAGCAATAACCTATGCCCCCCCTAACCAATCTATATATCTATAAAAGTGAAAGTGTCCGTCTGTCTGTGTACATTTCCCTACGCAATAACTCTGTCAATTTTCATGCTACAGACTCGAAATTTGATATGCAGGGTATGGAGATTTGGGAAAATCTTTGTAATCCATTTTCAGCCAAAAATGTGGCTGTTAAGGGGTCAAAGTTCAATGATTTGAAATTTAAGATATAGGTTCCTTGGACATGGATCTAACTTAATAACTTGATTTGAGCCCCAAACAATAAATGTTAAGGGGTCATAATAGGGGTCAAAGTTAAAATAAAATTGACCTCTGCGGCCTCTACCAAATTACTCAGACAATTTCTGGTCTAAACATTTGAAATTTTACATAAAGGGTATTCAGGGATGGGGTAAGCTTTGGGTTTGGGTCGAAAATTTGAGCTATCAATATATAAATGTATGTATCTATGTTTGCATGCCTGCCTAAAACTTTTAACAGAGGCGACGCATTTTCACAAGATCAGAATCGTTTTGAAGCTCGACCCTTCAGACGACAAATACCGACAAATTGGCTAAAAACATTAATTTCTTCACCCTCAACTGGGCACCTTTCAACTGGGAGAGATCGCTTTTTTCGCCGATATTTTCGGAAGTCATCCCTTCTTTTCAATTGTCTAGCCTTAATTTAAACCTACGTCACTTCTGGTTTGGCGGTGGTCGTAACAGCAAAGAGGTCACGTTTTTTTCCCCGTTCTTTTCTTCCTATGCGGTACAGATTCGAGCCTGCCTTCCTACTACCACTTTATTTTTTTTTGCTCAACACACACCTCCAAACACCCGGGCAACGCCGAGCACCCATATATATATATATATATATATATATATATATATATTAGTGAATAAATGACAAAAAACTATATTCCAAAATTCATGATGTTGACCCTCTTATAATTCCTTTAATTCAGTTGAGATTTACAATTCTTGACAGTATCTGTTTCGTAGCGCAAAATCAATCAGTTAATTATTATATCAATCAGTGAATCTATTATGCCCTTAACTCATCAAAAGAAATAGCAACAACCAATCTGTCAAAAAGAAAATAAAGTGTGATTTGACGTGATTAAAATCCGAAAATTATTTCCTTTTTATTTATTCATTATATTGACCTGCAATTACAGTGAGCTTCTTAAATAAGGATTGGTATATAAGAAACTATATTTCTACAGTAATATATATATATATATATATATATATATATATATATATATATATATATAGAGAGAGAGAGAGAGAGAGAGAGAGAGAGAAGAGGTAGAGAGATTTAAAACTATTCAAAATACTACATAGCTTTTTCAATAAATATAAAGCTTTCCTAAATTCAATAACTATTTTCCGCAGTTTGTACTCTTATCAGCAATCACATGTGTTATTCAAACTCGCCGTTCATCTGAAGAGTAAGGCGTTGTTGGGTAAATTGATATTTTAATGGTCCCTAAGAAATTTATCTAATGGAGACATTTTAACGTTGAATGATATAAGCATCAGTCAAAGAATAGAAAGTAATACTTCACATGGGTGTATATAAATCCATTGCAAATATTTGTATGTTTATCTTGAAATCACACCCGTAAGTCTCCGCTGATCTAAACTAAGTTTAGCTGTGGAGTTCCAGATGCCGCACAGACGGAAACATAAACATAGAAACAAATGCTTTATGGTGGTCTCTTTTAGTAGAATTATGATCAAGATTACTTTTTGGCTATGGTGTGATGTTGGTCTATACCATTTTGGATATTATAGATGGATCTTTCCAGAGACTATGAATAGGGTTATGATTAAGTGTCGTGGCAGTCATGGCAGCAGTTAGTGATGGCAACCATAGTCACAGTATCGGATGTAGATTTTTTTGTAATATATCATTTCCGTACTTCTATAGATACGTACTCGTGTAAAAATATATTATCGTGTTATGTATTGGAATTTTTTGAGATAAGGATTTATAATTTACATTGTTTGAACTATTGTTTTCATATTAAGTGTTAATCGCACAATGTTTCGGCCGATGTTGTTAGAGAGTGACCGAGCAGAAACAGTAAATTATTTGTTATACAATCTATCTGTTTATCTATCTATCAATTTGTCTATATGGTGATCTATCTATTTAGTGATAAGTGGACAACTGAGATTTGAAGTCATATTTTGACAGGTTGTCAAACATGTCAAACTGTCAAGTTTGCACCGGAAAGTATCCTAACAGATGACTAAAAGGATGTGTCGCATGTCACGTGTTCCAGTTTACTCAAGCATCGTTGAATAGGTTTTGGAGACGCTAAAGAGACAGGATGGGTTAAATAAGTCTCCCCATAAGAGAGCGACAGTCTCAAAATGGAGACAGAGAAAACCCAAGCCAAAGATTATCGGCCACTCCATTTCTTCTGTGACGAATACCTGGGATGAATAAAATACATAAAAACACACATCGTCTTGATCTGTCTTGAGAAGCGTCTCCATTAAAACAGGTCCGGCTCCCCAAGATGGTTGAAGAACATCCCAGATGAAACAATAGAAGAACAGGTCTGTCGTTATGTATACGTTGTTATATGTTCTGACACGTATGCATCAACACCACTAGATGAGAGGAATCACGGGCCATAAACTAGACATTAAGGATCTATGGACAACTGTCCGTGACACAACGTACATACATACATACATACATACATACATACATACATACATATGGCCTGTTATGATAAGAACACAAAAATAGATTTAGAAGTGCTACGTATACTCATTCAAACACATCACAATGCAAACAGTATACACATATATAGAACCCCCAGCGACGCAAATACGTCACAAACACAAATACGTCACAAAAACACGTCTATACACACGTACGTTGGTTTAGTACTGTATATACGCGGATATATAGACATCCACTACACAACATACGTCAATTTAGTGCCGCACACAACGTAACAATATAACCTTTAACCTTCTTCAGATGTATTATGATGAAGTCGGAAATCTTTCGGTCAAACTCGGCAATTTGCCCCGGATTTTTAATGGAGGGTAGCATGTTCTCGTTCTACCAGCCATGGCCGTGTAGACGTCTCAAGTAATTAAAATTGGTATTCTTAGCATCGGCGGCACTGAAAATGGAACTTTCAACCTCGAAACCCTAGTACCAAGATGTGAAAGATGTGCCACCGTGTTTTCTTTATTATCGGGTCTTCTAACTTGCAACACTTTTCGAATTTAGTTTTTAAATTCAATCATTTTTGTTTTCATAAAAGAATCCTTATTATTTACTTCTCAAGTAAAATGTTTGTCCTTTACCCACTAACAATGAACAGTGAAAAACAAAATATACTTAAGTATACTTATGTACGAAACGGAATATGTTCAGCCAATAAAATTTATCAATTCATATCGCAAGAAAACTACAAATTGCTATTCCTGAAAAAGATGGCAAATTTCCATTAGAGTTATCAGAGATAAAGATTATTATTTTCGTCGCAGTTTTTTCGACTAAAATATTTTGTGAACTAATCAAACATTCTGAAGTACGAGAAAAAGTCGATTAACTCATAGCATGTTTTTCCTATAAGATATCTCATCAAGTCGGTACTTGTAGAGAACAACAAAACTATATAATCAAAATATGAACGACTTAATATTAAAAGGAATAGTGCCAATAAATATAATAGAATATTTCCTCCAAATATTTGTATTTGCATTCACCTATGCTCACGAATATACTCGGATTCTGTCTCTCTCTCTCTCTCTCTCTCTCTCTCTCTCTCTCTCTCACACACAAACATTAGATATACTACATTTGATAAATACTGATGTTTAATTTTATATTATCAAATATACATACGTCTCATCACATAAAATATAGCAAATAAAAGATGTGCCTTTTTCTATCCCCCAGATGAGAACATTTCAAGTGAGGAGTAGAAGCGAGAAAGCAAACAGCAAGTAGGACAACACCAACCACACGAAATTTAAGCTTCCATATAAATATTCATTAATCATTTTCAGATAGTTAGCCAAATAGCATCATTGGTTAGATTTAAAATCTATAGGTCCTTGGTTCGAACTCTGGTTTTGCCATCCTGTATTTCATTCTTTTTGTATTTATACAGGGTGGGACAGAGTAAATTAATTATTTAAATTTGGCGCCTTAAAGCGATAGTTGCTCCAAGGATAGTAAAGAAGGACATATTTAAGAGCGGGGGTGGGGGGCTTACAATTTGATTTGGTTAATAATATAAATACAGAAACTTTTTTCCCCAATTGTCATGATTAATTAAGCTCAATGAAAGCGCTTGAACACTTTCAAAAGCATATATCAGTAATTCGCATTTCAAATCCAAATATATTCTTTTATTTTTTATTTCATAATATTTTATTTTGTCTTACATGTGTTGCATTGAATGGTGTACGAACACGAAACCGCCAATCAGAGACAGTTTATATTTTCCTTGGAAAATCAAACAGTTCCAGAGTTTGTTTGTTTGTTTTTTTTTTGTTTTTTTTTCTTCTTTCAGATTAAAGAGGATAAAAGCTGGCGAAAATAAATGGAAATTATTCGAAGTCAAATGATTCATAAAAATCTTACTTATTCAAGATATAATTGGGATTTTCTAGAAGAGAAGGTTAAAGTAATTTTTAGTCCCACGAGTATGCATTAATGTTTAAGCTGCTATGTTTAATCTTCTATAATTATAGGCGTGCTTATGGATTTTAGTTTCAAAATCGAACTTTAGGAGATATTATTCTTAAAGTATTATTAAGGGTCTTATATTTAATCAGACTAAATTTATCCGTCAAAAGTCTTGTAAATTGAGGGAATACGAAACTAACAAGAATATAGAAATTAAGAAAGAAAACATCTTTTTCTTATCCTTATATCTGTCATTTTATAACGGAACTAGAATAATGGCTAGACAATCATTTTTATATGAAAAAAAAATTGATATGACGTTTCCACATACAGGACAGAAGGGACGTTCCAAAAGTAATGCTATTTTCTTAACTAAAAATGTTGAAGAGCTATGAAGATGGGAATGGTACCATTAAAACGAGTGGCTTTTTGTGCCACTGAATTTATTTTTCTACACAGTCACCACCATTTAGTCATCATTTCGCAAGGAATTCAATGACGCATCTATGCTTCTGATGCATGTCCATGACAGGGGTTGCCTTCCTAGAGTCTCAAACTGTAAATATCCGAAAGAGAAAGACGAAACTTTCAGGTTATGAATGTATATGTTCAGTACATCATGACAATGTCATTTGTAAATCGTTTATTAGTAATTTAGTTTAGCTAACTTCACAATTATATTATTTCTTATTCCCTCCTACGGGTTAATGTTTCCAGTATCCAATGGCAAGGCTTTACTCAAAGGAAAGTCTGGCTGATTTTTACTTCCTCTTGTTCTATTTTGAATAGGAGTGACATATTCATTTTTTTAAATGTGTCTAATTAATAGTTGACCTTATTTTAACCCGTGCCTGCTTGAATTACTTTTTCTATCTCTATTTTAGATGTTGGTTAAGTTTAGTTTTTATTTATTTTTCTATTTTATTTTTTCTGTACATCCTTATCCATAAGTAAAGTTTACTCTGTCTATAAAGTTGTTTGCTATTTCAAATCTATAGTTTACTAGGTTTTGGAGATCTTTAAAGTTTACAATTCCAAATTTCTTTATATAACACAATAAAAACAATGCATTCAATATTAATACAATGAAAATTAAAAAAAAAAAGAAAACAATTTATATAAATAAATCTATAAGAAACAGCCCCCATGCTAACAATACTCTTTTTCGTATTTAAAGTGAGGCGATAGTAGTTACGTGGTTAATGACACAAACTGGCAACCTGGGTTTCCAAGTTCGAATCCATTTCATTCCACAAAAATCATTATTACTTAGGATGTTGAAAACCTTCACGCATGGTCCTTCCTGTAAGTACTGTCTTTCTAAAAATAATTCTAGCTAGAACAATACTGTGGAAACCAATTACCACAATAGACTATTCGGATTCATAAAATATGATAAGGACATGTGTGTGTGTGTGTGTGTGTGTGTGTGTGTGTGTGTGTGTGTGTGTGTGTGTGTGTGTGTGTGTGTGTGTGTGTGTGTGTGTAGGTGCATATATGTGTGTGTGTGTGTATTATTGACTAATATACAAAATTCGTGTCTGCATAGTTTGGTTCTGATCCTTGACAGTTTTCTTATTAGTTTTCTTGTTTTTGCCAAGAACTGGCTGATGTAACTGCCATACAACTTGACCTGAGTACTTTCAGATCCGTCTAAATCTATCCCCAGTGTGCTTATCAGCAAAGATTTTAGGATATTTATAGAGGCGATTTTTTTATCCCCTATAAATCACATGTTATTAACTATATTAATGTGTTATTTTTAAAGATATTTAAAAAATATTATCGCTGTTATTGAAATTTATTTTGTTAATATTTCGTTCCTTAAATTGCTTCTAATATATAAAGTTTTTACTTGTTACCGATATGTTCAAGAGTCGATATATTGTCTACTAAAAGATTTTTTAAATGGAGAGCGGGGAACAAGAATGTTGGTTAGTAAGGAGTTTAACAATGGTGCTGTTGCCAGAAAGTTGCATGCTGAACCTCCTCGGCAAAGTCGTGGTAGTAAAGTTATGTAACTGTTTCACCTCACTATCATAAATAATCGCCCAATGAGCATTTAAACTCATATACAACGCTTGTCCTATGCAAAACCCTTGGCGAGGGGTATTGGCTAGTAGTAATAATAAGGTTTGATGTCTTAAATTTGTTATAGAATATAATAAGTTTATTTTTAATTAGGGTCTATGGGGAACCTGGTTTTATCGATTGTAATTTTATTAATATCTTTTCACTCTATAATTATTGCGTATCCAGTTTCGGTGAACTAGTTTTATGCATGCATTTGCTGAAGAATTAGATCTTATACGTTTTGGTGCATATAAAGATTAACTTTTCGAATATGTTGTTCACTGATGTACTTAAAGAAGCCATCGTTTATTAGAATCTGTTTAATGTTGATACGTCCACTTTGAAAAATAGTTAAGGGGAGAGAATAATTTAGCTTTCGTTAGTTGCCAAGCTGCTGGAAAAATGGTGGGATCCTTCTATCGATCCAGTAGATATCCCACAATTCTCTATCTATATAAGAGCCAGGTATGTCCAAGGATAGAGTACTGTTGCCACATCTGGGCAGGAGCTGCTAGAAAGAAATTATCCTGCCTTGAGAGAGTTCAAAATAGACTTCATAGGCTCGTAGGGGGATGTCCTTTTCTCTTCCCTGCAACCTCTTTCTCACAGAAGAGAAGTTGCGAGTTTGTCTTTGCCTTATCGTTATTTTCATGGCAAGTGCTCGACTGAGCTTCAATCTATGGTCCCTCCTTACCAAACTTTCACAAGAAACACTCGTCTAGCTGTAAACACTATCAATAATTTCCCCCACTCTTTATCTGTGCCTAAGCCTAAACGTAGATTCCATGAACAAAGCTTTTTTCTTAAAACTGTACGCTTGTAGAGTTGTGCAGTTTTCCTGCTTTTCAGCTGACTACAATATGGTTGTCTTCAAGTCCAACATAAACAAGTTCTTGGTGTGCCTTTCCACTTAAGTTAACACATTTACCGAATTTCCATTACTAACGATTACTATATTTTCGAATTGACTACTGTACATGCTTAACACTTATCCTCGAGTGGCCTCTGGGACTTGATAAGTGATGATGCTTATGTAAAATAAAAAGGCTCGTTAAGGATAGAAGGATTATTATTGTTCGTTTTTTTATATATTGATGTAGAGAATTCATAATATATATGAGAGAGAGACAATGTACGTGTGTGTATGAGAGAGAGAGAGAGAGAGAGAGAGAGTAGCCTAAATAGAAATAGAAACTAGAAACAAACTAGTTTAAACTAGAATAGATTGAGATAGATATGAAGTCGGTAAAATAAGCAGATCATTAGATATGAACAAGTTAAAGAAAACGAAATCTTGTCTGACACAAGTTGACGAAAAGCAAAAAAAACAAAAAACAAATGCAATTAAAAAAATATTGTATCCCACTTTTTTTTGTAATTTTATTTTTTATCTGACTTATTCCACTCCTATATATTTATTCGGAGATTTTTGGAAATTAATTCCAGTGAGAACCATTTTTCTTATTCAAAAAAGCCCAAAACAAGTGAAATTGTAGACTCACATGATTAAATGTGTTTAACTTTTGTTTGTTTTCTCCTTTTAGCCTGCCTGGTCATTTTATGGGTGGGTAAGCCCCTTTGGGATGCGGATTCTTAAAGAAGAAATAGATCCAGTGAACAGCTGGTTTCAATTCTTAAGACGTGCGATTTTGGGATTTAGTAAAAACACTCAACATGCAGAATTTATGCTTCAAACTAAGAAAAAAAAATCAATCTTTTTACACATCTTTTTTTTTTTTTTTTAAGTTTGAGCAATAAACGTGCCACCAATAAACGTCCCCCAGTTCTAACAAATATCAATTTAAAACACACACACACACACACACACACACACACACACACACACACACACACACACACACACACACACAGATGAGAGACGTTCCAAAAGTAATACCTCCTATTTTTTCCGCGCGAATGGATCTGAGGGGATTGTGAATTGCATTGTTATGATGACTGAACTTATGCATTCATGATCTGAAAGTTTCACCTCTCTGTTGCAGATATTATGAGGTTCCAAGAAAGCATCCCTTGTCATGTATGTGAGTCAGAAGTAGAGATGCGTCATTGAATTTCTCCATGCAAAAAAGATCAATATATAGCAGCGTTTGTTGAAAATTTACGAAGCCGATGCAGTTGAGGTGTGCACAATAAGGAGATGTTCATCGATCTCAGAGTGGCAACAGAAATATGAGTGACAAAGTGAACTCTGAAATTTTTTAGCCGATATCGAAGGAGGCTGGCAAAAGTGCATTTAAAATGGTGGTGACTATGCAGAAAAATAAATTCTAGAGCACAAAAGGTCTTCCTTTTAATGGTACTACTCTCGTCTTCGTAGCTCTTTAACGTTTTAGTTTTTAAGTTCAAAAATAAAGGCCTTACTTTTGACACGACCTCGTATACATATATGAGGTGAATTAAATTATGCAAACTAACATTTACAAAATTTCTTGTTCAAAAACAAAGAATAAAGATGCAAAAAATATTTCCTTATTCCATGGAGTTTCAAAAGTTTGTTGGGTTTTTTTCTTCGGAGGAATATAATAAGCAAAATATGTTTTTATTTACTTGCAATAACATTGCTGGTCAGAGCAATAACTTAAAACTGTAATGTTTAAAAGAGAGTAATGCTTGAAAAATTATGAAAAGCGTAAACAATTATGTCCATAAATGATGATGGACTTTATCATATTGTATGAATCTAAATATTCTATTGTTGGCATTGGTTTCCCCGATAATTTTGGAGCCGGAATTTTTTTTAGAAAGGCATTGCTTACTTACAACGAGAAGCTTACCAACATCCTAAGTGAAAGTAATTTTTATGGCATGAACTGTATTCAAATATTAACCACTAGCTACTGTCACATCCTATGAATGATGATATAGTGATTTAATAAAAATACAATTAATGATGTTGGTTAAAAATTGAAAGCCCCATATATCCATAGTGCTGGAGTGAATGTATTTTCAATTATGCACAATGTGGAAACTATGCACAAATAGTATGCTTCTGAATTTTTTAGATGAGAATCGGTTATTCGTATTCTGTTCTTATCTTGAGTATCATTTTTAGAACGTTTCGGTTGATGTAACCTCTGACCTTTTTCAGGTGTACCTTGTCGAACTCCAGAATGTTTCCGTCAAACTCAGGAATGTGGACGGAATTTCAAATGGAATCCTTTATTTACTTCACGGAGGAAGCATGCTCGTTCCATCAGACCGGACTAAGTAATTCGTAATTTTCAGTCGCACACACTGAGATTTTAACCTTCAACCTTCAGGAGAATATCATTTTACAATTGATTCTTTCCAAGTATTCTAACCACTACGCCACAGGTCCATGCAGACAGTTCGATTACGAATTTTGAGAGTCTTAAACCTATTTTATTTCTAAATTATTAAGTAGACCTAGTATATAATTTAACACGATAGGGTAACCGTTAATTATAAATAACAGATAATATATACAGTAATAAGTAAATAATAACAATAATTATATATATATATATATATATATATACATATATATATATATATATATACATATATATATATATATATATATATATATATATATATATATATATATATATATATATATATATATAATTAATAATAAGCAGTGATATTTACAAGTAGAAATAAAATAGGTTTAAGACTCCCAAAATTAGCACTGGAATTGTCTGTAAGGACAGGTGGCACAGTTGTTAGAGGACTTGGAAAAATCAATTGTAAAACTTTTCGTCTGTTTGATTATTAATTTTTCATGTTTGATGATTTATTTATTTTTTTTTAATTTTGATGGCTTTTTAAATTCTTGCATGTTTGACGACTAATTAACTTTTTTTGTCTGGTTGATGATTTATTATCTATTTGTCATTTTTTAAAAGTTATTTAATGCTAAAGAATACTACCTTTTTTAAACTTTTATTTGCACAAAAAATGCAGATAGCCATCAAAACGTAGAAAGGCTACTCTGATAGGGGAAAGATTTATATGCCCAATCTGTTCACATTAAATTTAAATTACTGCGTGTTGGTATGGTCGAGGAAAAAGGAGGGAATTATAAAAGCCGTGATCATGAGGAAAGAAGTTAGTAGAGTAGAAAATCTTTTGGCATCTAAAGTGAAGGGATGGGATTTTGCTGCTATTCAGGTAAGTTATGAATGTTTACACTGAGGGAGTATAAGTGCATTAAGTTCATCGGAACAAATTCCAAGGAAGTACTTATAAAACAAGTACACAAATGCAACACTACAACAATGTAACAGGTGCTAGTACTTGGCGGACAGTACAAACCTATTCGGTTAGAATTTTTTATTCGCATTATGTCCAAAGAAGAGGCTAGTGGTTGGTGCACCAATTTAGATATGGTAGCAATACTCCATGTATGAATGTGAATAGTACACTTATAAAGGTATAGGACAATGTGTGAAAGGAGATAACGTACGCATGTGAATATCTTAGTGTATTATTATGTAGATGCTATTACTATACAGGTTGAGAAAATACCAATGTAAGAAATTTTCTAGTTCAGTAAGGGAAGCCAACCTTTTTGCAGCAGACTTGTAAATTGTTCATTAAATGGAAGGCAATTCATCATCATTATCATCTTTCGACTCTAATCGAGATGGAGTTCTCATACTCACACTAGATATCCAATCCCACAGGACTGCTTCCAGCTCTTGCCTTTCAGCATATGTATCCCCCAAAATAACATCTGGGTATGTGAACATTCAATGTCTGGAGTGCATAGTCGTGTTGCACCAAAGGAATAACTTCTTTTATTTCTCTAGTACAGGATTCCCCAAAGTTTTTGAAGGAAGGGTATTGCTGACTTTTTAGAGCTATTCAGGCCAAAAAAAAATTACTTGAACGTGTTTTATACTGTTGTGCTTGTTAGTTTTGCTTTTTAAGGAAATTGGTTTTCTAAAAACCTCATTTTTTTAATAAAAAGAAAAACCACCACACTATGTTCACACATTTTAATTAAAAAAAATCTTTGCTGAATATTTTTTACATTTCCATTAGAGCTCTATGGGTCAGAATAAAGACTTTACTGGGCTGGATTTGGCATGCGGGCTATAGTTTGGAGATACTTGCTCCAGAACAACTGAATACGTCTTGCTTTGACAATAGATGATGCAAATTAACGTTTACGATAGATTTTTTGTTTACTGAGATGAAAAGCAATTAATGACTCATATATTACGCAATCATTTTCATCTGAGATTGGTATTTTTTCAACCTGTATAACAATAGCATCTACATAATAATACACTAAGATATTCACATGCGTACGTTATCTCCTTTTACATGTTTAAAAGTGATATCGTCCGCCTCGTGATGCTTGGTGATTAATCTGATGTCACTAAGATTAAAAATTTAACTTTGCACATTTTAAAATGAATTGTTCCAGAAGCAAATCATGTACACTGAAACAATACAATTTCAGAATGAACACTTTTCAAAACATAACATTCGTTTCATTTATTTGAATAATAGTTAACTGATTAATTTCTCTGGTCCCATAAGAGTCAGGTAAAAACACACAACTCGGTAATTAGTAGAAACAAAACATATCGAACAGAAAAGCAAATACAACAAAGGCGCAAGACTAGCATAACCTGTGCTAACGCCGAGAGACATATTCTCCTGAGTTTTAGTGAAGAGTTCATCGTTATCTGTTAAGTTGACCCACCACAACACCCTCCTCACAAACCTTAACTGCGCAGGAACCTAAGTATCGTTTACTCCTAGGATTTGTTAGGATAAGGTCTTTTGTTTGGGGCTACGGACTATGTAGACTATATCTCTAGTCTTTTACAATCAGATTTGAGGTCTGTGCTTCCTTAGTAATACCATCCATTAGTTTCTGAATGAAATCCCAATTCCATTTCACAAGTTCAGTTAATTTGGTATTACTATGTAGCCGTTAATATAAAGAAACTGAAATATTAGAAGATGGTATTGTCGGACAGACTTCGTATTTGTCAATTATACTTGTGGCTCGGGTTGTTCTTTGCTTTTTCCAAAACACTTCAAATTCTTGTTTGCCTTTCAAAATAATTTCCTTTTCATGCTTTTGTTTTTAACGCTTTTATTTTCTGCTAACTTTTTAATTGTGATTTCTCGACGTTGTATAAAATTATATATTTCTAGCATATTTCTTGATTTGATGTATGAACTTCATTTGATATGTTTTGAGTTGCTTTTCATACACTGCTTGATTTCGAAAGAATTTCACATAGTACTTTTTTGCTTCTCGGAATTGCTTCAATTTGACTATTTTCTGACAAAAAGTATTGACTGATAAATTTCAAAAATTGAACTAATGCATCCAAGTTGTGTCAAATAAATTGTTAGTGTTTATTAACACGAATATTTTCAATTATTTTGTAACTCTGTTGATAGTAACGTTGACAATAATTTTACGCTCTAATTTAATTTTCGTACTAGTCGCTGCTTTGTTAATTTTGTTGATTTTAGTATGGTTTGTTTATTCAACATTTGCTACGTCTGCAAAATGATCATGGAAAAATTGAGTCTAATTGTAATTTAACATCTTTTATTCAGAATTTTTACTTGTAAGTACTTTCTTATATTCATGCCATGTACAGAGGAGAACTTATAATGTCATAGATACATTAATTAATTTAGAAAAGAGAGAATCACCTAGTTTAGACTGACCAGGTCGATAAAGTGCCAATATTTTCTCCAACTAACCAAAATGCTATACCTAAGGTCAGCCTTTGAGACTTTACACGACCGGTCGCCACAGTCGATTGAAAATTTCTTGGGGCGACTAAAAGTTGTAAATCACCCGCCCGCCAGTCGATAAAATTTCTTTAAATACAGAAACGGGAAAAACTTATTTATTTTACGACATTCAAATATGCGGTGACTTAGAATGACCTATGTCTCATCATTTGTGAATTCTTTCATCTCTAGCTGTGAGACCGTTGGAATATCGTATTGAAAAAAGAGTAGTCACAAGAGGTCAAATTTACACATTCGGCGTGTAGTCAAAATGTCGCCTTCATTTAGCTCTCTGATTTGGAAATTCATTTGAAAAAAAATTATTCGACGCTACAACTACATACATTTCATGCTTACAAAAGTAAAGACGAACATTTGAAAGAGGGAAAAAACGCATCGTTCCGTCAAGCATGCACCGAAAATTAAATTACACAAGTAAGTAATCAGTTTTCGCTTCAGTTTTGTTTCTTCGTAAACAAACATTATTTATTCCAGGGACGATAGAAATCTGGACATGAATTATAAAAATGTAAACACATAAAAATATCAAGACGGCTGATTATTAGTAACATGTTATACATGATATAATACTTCGATTTGCCTTGTAAAAAATAAAAATATAGAATAAATGTATAAAAAACCCTTTATTGTTTCATTAACAAAGCTATTTAATTACTAGGTTAATCTATATAAATTTCGCTGAAATGTTCAATGCTATATGATGCTAAATGTCCATTTTTATTACGATCTCGCTTCGAGTTTTGTTCAGTAATTATTGTAAGTAATTATTTCTGATTCTTTTGAGCTGCTGGGATGATTGTGTGTTTCAGAATATTTTTCAATTAGAGACTTCATATTGAAATGTTTTAATGAAAAAATGAATCTCTAATATTTGCTTTGCATTTTAAAATATATTTATTTCAAGGGTGTGATTTTACATTATGTTTTCTTTCTGTATAAAGTTAGATATATTCGTTTTCTAACGGTACCAATAAACATAGTCTTGAATTATTTATATTTCAATTGTCATTTTGATACTACGTATCAGCATCCGAAGAAATGAGTTTTATTTCTATGGAACAATAATATGAATGATGCTATATAAAGAAACTGGTGTTGTATTTTAACGTTTTGTTGAATATTTACTGAAATGTTTGTAGTAATAAAATAGTTGATTTACAAGAGTTAAACAAATACTTTCTTGTTAGATTATACACACGGTAATTTCTTGAATTGTTGTAAAATTATCTACTATTATTGACTGAAACAAAGTCATAAAGTTGGACGAGTAAAAATATTTTGGGGCGAGTAAATTTTCCCTCACACTCGACCGGTGGTCGAGTGATTTTTTTTTTCAAATCTCAAAGGCTGCCTAAGGTACGTCCAAATACATCTCGAAAATAGCTCCATTCACTCGACACAGATGCAAAACTTTCATCCACCTTTCATTGAAATTTACCAAAGAGAGTTTCACCTTCTCCAACCTGATAAGCATTTTCAGGTGGTATTTGAAAATGAGAACAAGCTGCATAGCAGTAAATGTCTCTTCCCTGAAAACTTCCTTGTATTGCATTGACCAAATGACACCTTTCATTAATCCTTATTCATAGTTTAAATGCAATGTGAACAAATATTTTGTTAATCAACTTTTCACTCAGGTTGCGTCTTGTAAATCTGCCTCCTATCACAGTAGTCTCCTACTCTGTAGTAACAATATACCTTGTTTGGAGTATAATAGTATAAGTGTTCGCTAATCAGTTGGGAGTTCAATCTTCGGTCGAATTGTGCTTGATGCTTTTTTGCTAAACATTCTATAACAAGCATTATAAGATAAGGATCAAGAGTAAGTGGAGTAATCCTGAGAATGGAGTTGCGCCCTCTCCTATACATTGGGGTAGCAGTTAATCAAAAGGGAGTTTTCGGTTCACCCTCGACTATAGTCGGCCGCTTAGCTTAATACAGAAGTACACAATATTCATAATATTCTGTTGAAGAATTTCACGATTTATAAATCATATTTTACAACTTTATCATATGACAAAAACTCTGAGTTGTCTTAAGCAGTCTATGGCGGCAACTATAGTTAAAAATTAAATAAAAAGGAAAAGAAATATCAGGAGAGTAAAGAAAGCCGACTGAACTTTTTCAAGTAAATAATCCTTTCGTTTGTACTGGTCTCTCATAGTTAAATAGATTATGATATACTTACTTTATCACAAGTAGACATCATCACACATACCTGTGATGGTGGTAGAAAATAAAAACAAAACACGCTAAAACCTTTAAATAATAAAGTAAAATAAATTGGATGAAAACGACGATCTCAAGTATTCATTAGTTGTTAGGAAATAAGTGTAATACAAAACAGTTGGTAATAAAAATTTGTCTACAAAGATAAAGGAACAGAAAACTAGTAAAAAAAAATAAAGAAACGTAAAAGATATGAATTGAATAATGATAGGAAAAAGCTGCTAAATCAAATCAAATAATAAAAAAGAGACGAAAACAAAATGGACGAATAAATTGTGTTTTAGAGACTTTCTTTGGAGTAAACAAATATTTCCCAGATATTTTTCCTCTTCTCTTACTTTCGAGCTCCTCGCCAAAATGGCTACCAATGATAGATTCTTATTTTGGTCTTTGTAGACACTGATATTTAATCTCCTTTTGAGGAGATTGAAATCTTATCAAGCATAATGTCTTATTTTTATGGAGTATGTTGAAAGATGAAGGAACGACGACTAAGGAAAAAAAATGACTTTTTACGCTAAAGGAAAACGCAGACGCATAGATAGAATTATGTATACATCTATACATATCTCTGTGTACTTGTGTGCACAGCAGTGAGTACTTTTAATAAGAAAATGAAAATCTTTGTATTTCTAGCTATCTAATATGTGTGTGTGTGTGTGTGTGAGAGAGAGAGAGAGAGAGAGAGCGAGAGAGAGAGAGAGAGAGAGAGAGAGAGAGAATAAATTGAAATTAAAATTCCAGACAAAATGAAAATTAGATTTTGGAAATGTGGATGAACAACACAAGGAAAATGAATATGATCGAATGAATCGACCAAAACATATTACTCTAGTTTTAATGAGATGTTTGTGTCCTTATCTCTATGAGCATATTGCCTGTATTATAATAGCATACTCCTCATTACTATAAACTAAATTTTATATATATATATATATATATATATATATATATATATATATATATATATATATATATAAATACGCGTACCTGCACACAGCATAATGTATATACCTATAAACATTTATGTGTACTTATGTGCCTAACATTTTTAATAAGAACATGACAATTTTTCTATTTCTCTTTATCTGCCCAACCATTATATATAAAAATGGACTCTTCGAAATCCACACATATGCTTTGTTTATAGTAATAAAGGCTTTGTGTAGAACCAACCAAACCTTTTGGTATCACTGCTAATCTTTTTCAGTGCAATGACTGTCACAGAACAAAGCATACACCACCGGTTTTTACATCAGAGTTTTCCTCGTCCTAGATGCATGTCTTAACGAAGAATGGAGATGCATCTCTCCCATATACCAACCTAGAAATTTCTACGACTCGCCGTGGTACATACAGTACCTAGCCTCCTCAAATGTTTACTCATATGGTACTGGCCAGGCTCATCATATATATATATATATATATATATATATATATATATATATATATATATATATATGTGTGTGTGTGTGTGTGTGTGTGTGTGTGTGTGTGTGTGTGTTCATGTGTGTGTGCACATAAAGGAGTAAATATAAAATAAAATTCCATACAAACGGAAAATTAGTTTATGGAAATATAAATAAAATCAAACAACAAAAATGAATCGTATTATTTGGATTCATCGGAGTGTGATTTTCACAATGTTTCGGTCGATATAGCGTGCTCTTGTTCCGGATAGAGGTCCCAAGTAATTCGCAAATGAAGATTTCGGTCGCCCACACTAAGGATTGAACATTCAACCTTCAGGAGAATATCGCTTTTTTAAGTGATTTTTCTCAGTACTCTAACCACGGCACTTTGCGGACTCGCAAGGACCTGTGGCGCAGTGGTTAAAGTACGCTACCCCCATGAAATGATTAAAGAGTTCCGCTCGAAATTTCGTTCAAATTCCTGAGTTTGAGAGAAACATTCCCGAGTTCGACAAGATACACCTGGAGAAGGTCGAAGGTTATATCGACCGAAATGTTGTGAAAATCACACTCAAGATGAGAACAGTAGTCTGATGAATCAAAATAATAGGAATAACGAATCCTCATCTCAAAAATTCAGAAACGTAAAAAATGAATCGACTGAAATATCTTAGTTCAGCTTTAAATGTCTGTGTCTTTATTTCTCCTGGAATATTATCTTGCTTATCCAGATTCCCGTAAACTAATTATATATATATAAATATATGTATGTGTGTGTGTGTGTGCATGAAAAAATACAAAAGGAAAAACAAATTAAACACAGGTGAAAATCATTAAAAAAATTACCAGTTTCATTCATATTAACGAACGTCTTCTGAAAAAGATGTTTCTGAAGATGTTCATTGATCCTAGAATAACTAGTAAAGCTCTTGTTTATTCTTCTTTTTGTCCTCTTTCACGCATCCAGTCTCCATCTTATTTAATTTTATATATCGTGCATTTTATACCTTTATATATATATTATACACACACAGATGGGCAGAACTCTAAGTGTGCATCATTATTTAATAATAAAAGTGTAATATTCATTTAGTGATAAAACTTCAGATCAACATGATATCTCATGTTTCCGGCTGTAGAACCGGATCCAGGCGAAAAGATTCTGGATTTACTTGAGCTTTAATATTAAACCACTCTGTGGCTTTCATCAGCCATTTTTTTTATTATTTGTAAGGTTAATTATAGAAAAAAAAACTTTTAGCAACCCCATCTTCTCTATTCAAATTATAAAAAGTCGAAACTTACTTCTTCACAGTGCATTTTATTATTCACTTGTGAAGCGAAATTCATGGATGTCAACGTGTCGTCTTATACATATAAAATCACCTCACATCATCATACATCAATGTAAATCGAGATAATCGATGCTGCCTTCATGGAGGACATTACCAAAATAGTGACCATGATTGATATCGTATTTCCACTCTCAGTTAATGCCATATTCCCTGATACTTAAGATTTTTGACAAATATTTTGTGCATATACACACATATAGTCGTTAGCATGACTAATAGTGCTCTCCTAATATAAATATACCTGTAGTCTATAGTTTTGTCATTAAATTATTCCAATTTCAACTAACTGTGCACAGAAACCATGCAATGAGGAAAGGAATTCCTCCACTCTATAAAAAAGGTCAATGTGTATTTAATTTTATTTCTAAATATTCAACTAGCTACAACCACTGCATACGATTCTCCCCACTCTCTATCTGTGCCTAAATCTAAACACAAATTCCATGAACAAAACTTTTTTCCAGAACTGCCCGCCTTTGGAACACTGATTTGCTAGCCTGCTTCCCGGTGGAATACAACATTGTAGTCTTCAAATCAAATGTAAACAAATTCCTGATAATCCGTCCCCATAAATAATCAATTCCCCAGCCCAAATACATGGTTTAATAATAAATTTGTAGATATAAAGAATAGCATCAGATGTGCGAAAGTGTGTACAGTGGTAGAATGAACTGACTTTATGAAAAGCAGAAACTGCTTTTCAGCTGATTACAATATGGTCGTCTTCAAGTCTAACATAAACAAGTACTTGATGAGCCGTTCCCCTTAAGTAATGCAATTTACCAAATTTACACTAATAACGATTCCTATATTTTCCCATTGACTACAGTACACCCTTTAACCCTTATCCTCGTGTGGTCTCTGAACCTTGATAAGTGTTGACTCCTATGTAAAAAAAAAAAAGGAATTGATCTAATATATAAACTTTAAGAAAAATTTGATGAGAAAGAAAGACTAAGAAGTTTCAGAGACAATTTCTCTTTAGAGTTCAATAATAGAAATAGGAATAAAATGAAGTTATAAAATTATTTGTAATTGAAACTTTTTTCCAAACTTTTGCGAAAATCAAATAAAAAAACATTCTTCACCAATGAAAATAAGTTATGTTAAGTTTTCAGAGTAAAATTCAATTTGCCATGACAATTGATAAGCAGACGAATTCACAATTAATTTCAGCCTGACAAATATATTGTATCATTTGTGAAAATATCCGAGTTGTTTTTGATCGTAAATAGATAGTTCATTGTTATCAGAAGAATTGTTTAAGTGATGTTGGTGTAGTGGTTAGCAGCATGAACCACTGAATCAAAGGCACAACAGGGTTGTGTCATTTTCTCTTATACTATTAGGAAAAGTACGAAATCATCTATCCTTTTCCAGCTATGGCTTAAATAATAGGGTTGACTAATCTTTAAATGTTGTTTTGACAATGTCTACGAGAAGAATATCTCCAAAATAATACCAAGACTAAACCTTGTATGAATCAGTTTAGTACACTTTTTGATTGACTTGTCTTTATTGTTGAGCCATTCTTGTATTAAACATTAATCCAAGAAGAGATGGCAAAAGAAACAACTATCATAGAGAAAAGAAAATAATCCAACTGCGAATATTAAATGTAGTTGTTTAAAGCAAAAATTAGCAGCATTAATCCAATCAATAAAAACTTTGAACTATAAAGAATTCTAAGTAAATTAATCCAGTAAGGGTCAGCAAGGATCCCCTTCAAGACGAAAAGCTATGACTGCCAAATTTAAAGAGATTCAGGAACTCTGCTAGGGATTTTTATCCCGAGTCTCCCAAATCATTCCAGTAATGATCCGGTCCCTGTTGATTTTGCAGTGGGAAATTAGTTCTGTGTAGTAATAGGAAATCCAGCCTCCCAGGCTTTGCCTTCTCTCTTTGAGAAGAGATTAATTTAATGCTAATCGTCTGAGGCGCCCCCGCCGGAGAATGTCGACGAGGCTTCCCAGGCGCTTTTTTGCAGGTCAGAGTACCTCTCCTTAGAGGCGCTGACTTCTCAATTCCGCTTTTCGACCCTGGTGTCACAGTTCTTGCAGTAGGAGAGAACTAAATACCTTCAGTATATATCATGTGACAGGAATGCACAAAAGTTCTGAAGAATCGTGTGTGCCGTGTCTTAATTGGCTCCACCTACAATGAAAATCAGTTGGTCCAAGGCTATAAAATAAGGATGTCAGAGTCGTTCAGCAAATTACTGCTGAGGTTGCTCTGGTAGTGTGTTATATCGGGTCGGGTTGTGTTGACTGAGTTCCTCGCGATCATATCGGGGTGTGTTGACAGAGTTGTTCAAGATCGTTATAGCTTCTACTAGGAATGAAAACTATAATCGTGAAAACAAGACAAGTGTTTATCTTTTTGCAGACTAACTCTTCTTATTGCATTCACAACAACAGTTGTAGCGATCAAGTTGCTGTGATCATTACAGCAAGGCAGAAGTTCACAAATCAATACGTGCTGGCGTTCTCCTAGTACATGTCTTTGCACAATTTTATGTAAGTGTGGTCACTGTATTCACAATTATTCGTGAGGAACTGAAGAAACAGAAGATTTGTGCAAAGCTTGTCCCAAAGGTACACGTGCATCCTTGTTACAGACTATTTGACAAGATGGGCATCAAAACAGTTTTTCACTCTACTGTGACTTCTGGTTTTTCCCTAAGCTCAACGGAAAACCTTTTGAGACAATTGAGGTGATGAAAGCGCCTTTGATGAGGGTTTTTGACACAGGCACGCAAAAGGACTTCCATGGGCCTTCCAGAAGTTGTTGGAATGATACAACAAATGCACTGCAGCCGGAGGAGATTACTGCGAAAGAGGACTAGATTTCCATGTGTGTACTATCAATAAATGTGCTCACACGAAAAAAGTCTGGAAATTTCTTGAAGGCATCTTATATTCTATCATTATTAATGAAAACTGTTATCAACGGGTCCTGATCGATGTAGGCGATATGACATTGATGATTTTCCATCTTTGATGTATTGAGCCATCTTTCAGTTAATGGTGGGTACTGGAGACATGTCTAGCCGCAACTGATTATTTACATTTTCATATTAAAGTATAGCTCTTTGAATTTTAATGCTTCATTGTGTCTTGGTATTTAATAATATGAACTTGTATTTGACTTTGCTGGCAATCATACATCAATTTATGTTATAATAATACACCTTACCTAAAAACTCTCCCTTTGAACTCCTCAGCTTAGCATTCCTGGGTAATATGAACTGGAACAAATACATTGAGGACATTGCTGCAAAGAAGGTTGGTTCCCTCTATTTAGCTAGAAGATTACTCACACCTGAGAGTATCCTGTACCTCTACAAGGCCACCGGTTGCCCGTACATGGAGTACTGTTGCCCCATCTGGGCTGGTGCATCTACCATCAGCCTCTTCCTCTTGGATAGGATTCAAAAAAGAGTTTTCAATCTAATAAGTCCCTAATCTTCAACCCCTGTCCTAACGCAATGTTGCATCTCTGTGCTTTTTTTCCCAAATATTTTAATGGAATGTGCTCTGATGAACTCGTTGCACTTGTGCCCCCTCAGTGTGCAAACCCGCTTAGCAACAGCATCTGATCTCTTTACCACTGAGATCTTTAAATGCCAGAAAGCTTTCTCTCTAATAGTTTCTTCCCTCGAACAGGTAGACTTTAGAATTCCTTTCCATGCAGAAGTTTAAATGTAATGTAAGCCAACATCTTGTTTATATTTTTTAGGCATGGTCCCAAATAGTAACTCCTTACGTCCAAGTGGCGATATGTCTTGTTTGGAGTGGATGTGAGTAAAAAAAAAATGTAAGATAAACTCTTAAAATTATTTATGGGAATACTTTCATCCAATCTGATCGTATAATGACACAAATGCAATCTGAAATTTAAGAAAGCAGAAAGACAAACAAACGTACACATAAAGTTTCTCACAAAAAATGGAAGATAACGATTTCAATATTAGTGATGGTATGATTTTCGTGTAATGCATAAAATTTCATGATATAAACGCCAAATTAACTATTTCACTTTAAAAGTTATAAAAATTAAGAAAATCTACATTTATCTTTCCAACACTAACCAACACACGTTAATTCTTGGCCTTCGGGTCAAGATCAAAGTGTAGTATCTGTTCTTCAGATGCTGCACTTCAATTTCTTGTTCTCTGTCAATGGAGGAGAAATCCTTCACGACTGAGGCAATTTTTATTTTTTGTTCCTTTTCTCAACATTAAATAACGACCCTGTCCCGTGGGGAGGTATTGTAAATAGGACCACTGACCACATTTCAATAAGTCCTCTCCAGCCTACAATAAGTACTCATAGTTTTTCCAGCAAATTCTTTTCAATTTAATCCTCCAAAGATATATATTATATATATCCTATATGTGTGTGTGTGTGTGTGTGTGTGTGTGTGTGTGTGTGTGTGTGTGTGTGTAGATTCTTTTTCCAAGTCTACGGGTGTATTTAAACCAGCAATGGATTTACAGATTTTACACATTTTCAACCAGCTTCATTGATGGAATTTTGTTATTGCCCATCTTCATCAATTTGAATATCCTTTTGTTCGCATCTGTATATACTCTTGAACATTACTTTTTTTTAACTTTGAAGCTTTCAATTTTTTGCACTAACAAGCAATGTTATATGAAAATTTTTAATAACTTTTTCATCTGAAGAAAAAAGTTCAATTGTTGAAACTCCATGGAATAATGAAATAATTCATTTTATCTTGTATTCCTTGTTTTATGAATGATAAAGGTGTGCAAATCATGATTTGCATAATATTAACTAAATATTAGACAATTTCTATCTAGAAAATGTCCCAAGTATAACGCTTAAACTTATGGGGTTTAAAATGGGAGGGTTTGTCCATAATATGCTCCTAACCCTTAAGCACTCCAAATAAACTGAAATTTGAGGAATGTTTATTAATTGTGGTCCAATAAATATTGGTAAGATTTCACAAAAACCGAAGGTATCTGGATATTCAGGACGAGCTTTCATGCCCCTCTTTGCATAAAACTAAATTAAATTAAACATAATTACCTACCCTTACGCTTAGCAGCCGTGTTCCAAAATTTATAATGATTGCTTAATTGGTTTAAGAGCGAATCTTGTATACATAAATATATAAGCGTTTTTCATTAAATAATTTTTTTTATTTTTTTATTTTTTATTACATTTTCATCCCAAACAAGGCACATTGCCACTTTGGTGTAGGGGGCTACTATCAGGGGAACATCTACTGGGGTACTATGTAGGGATTAGGGCAGCGAGATGTTGGTTCACGTTGCACTTGAACTTATGCATGTCAGTACAGTTGGGGAAGCAGTGACCTGGAATGGAATTCCAAAGTCTAGCAGTTCTGGGGAAGAAACTACTGGAGTAGAAAGATCTTTTACATCTAGGGATCTCTACAGTGTGGGGGTGGGATTTTGCAGCTTGTCGGGTCTGTCGAGAGTGTTCACGTCGTGGGGGCACAAGTGCTTGCAGTTCTTCAGAGCATTCACCATTATAATACTTGTAGAACAGGCAGAGGGATGCAACGTTTCGACGATGGGACAGAGGCTGAAGTTTAGATGCCAGTTTAGGGCCTATCAGATTTGCGACTGTCTTTTGAACCCTGTCAAGGAGCGAGAGACTAGTAGCCGATGCACCGGCCCAAATATTACAGCAATACTCCATACATGGGCGAATAGTGGCCTTATAGAGGTACAGGATACTTTCGGGTGTTAGAAGTTTTCTAGCACGGTAGAGAGAGCCCACCTTCCTTGCAGCGGCCCTGGCAATGCCCTCGATGTAATTGTTCCAACTCATGTTTCCTGTGAACGTTAGGCCAAGGAGCTTGAGTGACGTACTCTCAGATAAAGAGTCGTTGGCCATTGCTATAGGTGGTAGAGAAGGTTTCTTGTAATTATTGAATGAAACCAGTTTTGTCTTGGTGGCATTGAACCAATTTCTTTCTGTATACTTTAGTCCTGATCTTTACAAGTTTCCTTATGAGTTTTCTTGTTTCTGGCAAGTACTGACTGAATGTAACCACCATACTTGCTTTTTACCTAAGTAATTTCTGGTACATCTAGATTCGTCTTAAGGGAGAGTTATCGGTAAAGATGTTAGGATGTCTATAAAGGTGAGCTTTTCTAAAAAATCAGATGGCTTTAGCTACATTATTTGGTCCTATGTTACTGCTAGAAGCACTTAAAGATATCATCAGCATTATTGAAATTAATTTTGTCAATAGTTACTCTTTGTTTCTTTAATAAGTAGAGCTTCTAGTATGTGAAGCTTTTGATTGTGAGTGCGAAAAACAAGAAAACTCATTAGAAACCTCAGGAATGATCAATAATATTTAATGAAATATGCTTAAAGGAAAGAACTCTACCTTAATACACACACACACGTAAGTAAATTATATGCATATATATATATAGGTATATATTTATCATATGAGGATTATTTTTCTTAATTCTTATCTACATATACAAGTTTCATCCTTTTCTGGGAATCATCAGTGTGGATGATTATTATTTTGTCGATTACAGCTTTTTAAACCTATTTCTCATCTTTATGTTAACTTTTATGTTACTTCTGCATTTACCGACCCGAGATTTCCATGAAGCTACTATTTCCTCGGCAGATGACAGGAATAAAAGGAAACGGCTGATCGCAATGTGATGCAAGGAACGCTAAGGCTGATCTTAATGATACAAACGAAACACCAACGATAAAGCGATATCAAATGCTCTGTCGGGCTTTAGCCACTAAGAATGTAAGCAAATGTAATATATATATATATATATATATATATATATATATATATATATATATATATATATATATATAATTAAGAGAAAATTAAAGGAAATTATTCAGAAAGCCCTCAAAAATAAAAAAAGGGTTATTATATTATTAGTTTTTAGAGAGAATAGAAATATTTTCTGATCTATTTTATTCCATCAACTGACAAACAGTGACATAAAAAACATTTCTGAAAAAAAAAAGAGTTTTCCTTCCAATTTTTATCTTTTTCACAAACGTACACAGACACACACGCACAATAATAATAATAATAATAATAATAATAATAATAATAACAACAACAATAATAATAATAATAACAATTATAATAATAATAACAATTATAATAATAATAATAATAACAACAACAATAATAATAATAATAACAATTATAATAATAATAACAATTATAATAATAATAATAATAACAACAACAATAATAATAATAATAATAATAACAATAATAATAATAATAATAATAATAATAATAATAACAATAATAATAATAATAATAATAACAAGTTACACAAAAAACTTTCTTCCTTAAAAGTTTTATTCAAAAAGCTTTGGTCAAAACTAAAAAAAAAAAAATTAAAAAACAATAAAAAATTTAAATGAAACAATTTATCCAACAAAATAATTTCTTACAAGCAAAGAAATATTTCTTCATTAAACTTACATGTTATCATGTTTGTATTTATTGTATTTCCATTTTTATCATTTGCTCGTAAGGGTTTAATAGTATAAGAAGACTTAGTCAGTCGTTTCCGGTTAATCCCCTCATCTTCCGAACACACCCGACTAACTTCGTTGAAATCGCGGGTCAGTAAATGCGGAATGACTAATTTCATTAATAATCATTAGATGCAATTCTCTATCTATATAAGAGCCAGGTATATCCAAGGATGGAGTACTGTTGTCATATCTGGGCAGGAGCTGCTAGAAAGGACTTATCCTGCCTTGATAGAGTTCAAAATAGACTTCGTAGCCTCGTAGGGGATGTCCTTTTCTCTTCTCCGCAACATCTTTCTCACATAAGAGATGTTGCGAGTTTGTCTCTGCTTTATCGATATTTTCATGGCAAGTGCTCGGATGAGCTCCATTCTATGATCCCTCCTTGCCAAACTTTCACAAGAAACACCCGTCTAGCAGAAAACACTATCACTAATTTCCCCCACTCTTTATCTGTGCCTAAACCTTAACGTAGGTTCCATGAGCAAATCTTCTTTCTTAGAACTGCACGCCTATGGAATTTTCTTCCGTTTTCCTGCTTTCCGGCTGACTACAATATGGTTGTGTTCAAGTCTAACGTAAACAAGTTCTTGATGAGCCGTTCCATATAAGTTAACAAATTTACCGAATCTCCATTACTAACGGTTACTACATTGTCCAATTTCTACTGTACACTCTTTAACCCCTATCCTCGAGTGGCCTATTGGCCTTGATAAGTGGTGATGCCTATGTAAAAAAAAAATTACTGGATGTAAAAACTAGTCATGAATCTGACATCAATTCGATCGACAACAATAACATGAAGTCATAAAACTATTATTAATTGAAACTTTTTCAATACGTTTCCTAAATCAAATCAAACATTTCTCCATTAATGAAAATAAGTTGTCTCAGGTTTTCAGAATGAAATTCAATTTATTATAACAACTGATAAGCAGAAAGTTATTAATTTTTTCAACTTGACGAATACATCGTATTACCTCTTAACGATACACAAGAGATAGTTATAAAATCTATTTTGAAAGTAAATATTATTTGCAAAATAGATTTTTCTGAACATATCATTTAGTCCATTTCAAAGCATTTTTAATTCTGTCCATTCTAAGATACTTTTGTTAAGCAAATATATGAGCAAGTTTTCTTTCTTAGAAATGTCCGCTTCTGGAACACAATATTGCGGATCTGCTTCCCAACTCAATATAACAGTCATTCTTAAATCTAATTTAGTTCTTGTTGGGCCGTCTTTTTAAATAATAAAGCTCTACCCTACGTTCCACCATTACTGATCATCACGGTGTTATCTCACCGTCTACACAAACTCATTAACCCTTATCCTCGAGTGGCATTGTAGGTTTGATAAGCGATGATCTCCTAGTAAAATATGTATATATGTAGTAATTTTTAATCGTCACAAATCAGAGAATTATTCAATTTTAATGATAGAATTATGATACATCAGTCCAACAGTAGTTTTGTTGCTGTCGGGCTATGGTATGGTGTAGTTCAATTCTAGGACATCCATTCTCCTAGGATTTGCCTTCTCTCTGAGGGTTTAGCTTATTATTTATCGCCTGATAAACCGAAAATACTGAAGGGCTGATCGGGCATTTTTGTAGGCCAAGATGTGTTTATTCTAGTGTTCTAGCTTCTTAACCCCACACGTGATAAGAGATTGATAATATAAAGGTCAAAGTGATCGCTAATGTGTTTGGAGACGAAAGCGCAATTCTCAGTGGAGTCCTAGCAAATACTTAAAAAATGTACTTGATTCCCACTTGTTAAACACTCAAACACATATGCAAGGAATATAAAATAAAAGAAAAGAAATCGTACAGAGTAAAATCTATTATAAAACATTTAGAAAACAATTTTTGTGTATTCTTAGATCAATTCGTGGGGAGGTGAGGCTTCACTTTGAGGTGTGCGATCACAGAACCTTACGTTACATAAAAATAAATTGGATCAGTATTCTACTTTGAAACCATAACATTTTTCTGAGACTATAATTCAAAATTTAAGAACCATTCTCTGAAAATGGACGCAGAAAAATCACGAAGAATTACTTATTCTTTTAACATGAATCCCGTATCAGCTTTTCTTTTCCTTTATTTAAAAGCCATTTTTCTTTTTGTCTCGATTTAATTAAACGGCATCAAAGCCAAAACAAACCGGCAAAAATCATAGCAACAAAAGAAAGTGGATTCCATTTGTTTAAACGAACGAACCACGAACAAACAAACTTTCACGCTGTAACAGGAGACTTTGGGAAAAAATAATATTTATTATGCATTAAACTTTGTTATCACAATAAAATCTGCTCACTTTTTGGTTCAATGTTTCAAATGTGGTCTCAAGTCAGTTTGAAGAATGGACAAAGAATTATATTTACTCAGCTGATGACTTTAAAAGTGCCCTAACTATATATATATATAATACACATGTATATATATGTGTATATATATATATATATATATATATATATATATATATATATATATATATATGTGTGTGTATATATATATATATATATGTATATATATATATATATGTGTGTGTATATATATATATATATGTATATATATATATATATATATATATCTACTAAAACATGTATGTATATCCATTTATCTCTTTCTCTCTCTATATATACATACACATATATTACAATGAAGTTATCAAAGAATATGTTTAACACACACACACATATGTATGTATGTATGTATGTATGTATGTATGTATGTAAAGTTCTTCCTTCTTTATTTTGCTTTCTAGGGAATACTATTATTCTTGGCTACAAAATAAATCACAGTCTCTCTGGGACTAATTTTGTAGGGGCTTACTCAACCATGCCGAGCCCACCGAAAACTTATGTGGGACTTGCCACTTTTGATAAATGTCTTTCTTGTGTTTCCTCAGATAAGATGTTTTGACATGACTAACAAGTTCGCGGAAATTTGAATTAATTCAATAGGCCGTGACATTTATCTACCTCATTATCTAATGTTTATTAGGTGGAAAGTAGAAATATTCAAATAGGTTCACAAACACAACAAAATATACAGTTAGTTTGTATATTAGCATCATTTTTTATATATATATATATATATATATATATATATATATATATATATATATATATATATGTTCAATATGTTTCCAGAATTTTTTATACAAGCATTTAAAATTGGTATGTTATTGCTGTACATCTTATGCGATGACTGGCCAATTTTTATGATTTCAGGCTCAAATGAACAGCTACAGAAGGAATTGGAATACACCTTACTAAAGCCTGCTTGTCACAGCTGGTGAATTTCAACAATGCAGTCTGGACGTGAGGTCTGTTTAGAAGAACAATATGCAATAAAATTCTGTTTTAAACTTGGAAAATGCCAAAAAAACATAAGGAAATGCTTAGACTGCTTTTGTACCGTCTTGGCTGAATCAAGCATCATTTTTTAATGACATAAGAGATTCACGGGAAGCAGGGAGTCTGTGAGGGATGATAAGGGGTGTAGGATGATTAAGGAAGTCAGAACACCAGAGTTGTTTGGCCAAATAAAGAATTTCATGGATAAGAATCGTCGTGTGCACAGTGTGATGTCAGTGTATGTGTGATAATATATGTAGTAAGTGCCAGTGCGTTATCACTCACCCTCCCCTAGCCAGGAGGTGATTAGGTCACTCGCAGAGGAATACAGGGAAGGCACAACAATGCAGGTCGGTAGAAGTCCTTCTCTTTTCTTCAACAACCAGCATAAGTAAGGACACACATTCGTAAAAGGGGGGCACACCCCTCTTCCCCAATACAATAAGTAGTTAGGGTTAGTTAAGCCTTTTTTTATTTTAATTGTTAAGAATATATCTAACTAATGAGCCCAAATGAGGGCAAAACTCGTCTCTTGGACTTCCGGTTTGTGGAAATAATGATATAATCTCTCACATTCTGAAAATTCTATTACTAATTGCTCACTAGGTTACTTGTGAGATATTTGGTTATAGTTGGTTTGATGAGTGCATCCCTTGTTCGAGATGAAGTAGGTCCATTCCACAGTCGGATTTCGTCATGGTTTGCTTAATCTGTATTAGTTAATAGACTTTCTTGTGTGCAGGGCATTTGCTCAGTTTGTAAAGAGCTTGCCTCGCATGCAAGAGGATCGGATTTCGAATCCCAGGTTCGGATATGTCTAATTGATGAGCCCAAATGAGGGCGAAACTCGAGTCTTAGATTTCCAGTTTGTTGACCGGGCAGAGGAGGAAGAAGAAACGCGTGCGAGGCAACATGAACATTTGGCAGCCAGAGATTTTTTAATTGTAAAAAATTTTTTTGTTAAAAAAGAAAAAATGCCCACCCGGATTTTTATTCCTTTTTTTTTTTTTTTTTTTTGTCTAGTTGTAAGGCTGCGTTATATTTACAAGGAGCAGAAACAACAATGAATCTAATACATGAATTCCAAGAAAGATTTGATAAGAAAGACCAAGAAATTTTAGAGTCGGTTTCTCCTTAGGAACAGAGTTAGCCATGAGAATTGCATGAAGAAAAGGGTCACGCCTACGACTGAAAGACAAGCTACTTAACATGATTAAATCAAACAGGCCTTTCATGGCCCTATTCTCAATTAAACCCATTTTCTGTTAAAGTTTATAAACATCGTTAATCTTTCAAATTTCACCCATCTTATATATTCGAGCTGTTGTTCTATAGCAAGAGCAAATAATGTTTAAATTTTTCTAACCGTTCTTAAAAGTGTCATGAAAACAGCTGAACAGCTGTGCGTTTTACATAATGTATTGAAAACCTGGATAAATCTGTAAACCTCAAAAGAAAATAAATATAGAAATAGATGAGAAAACATTACACAATCTCTTTTAATGAATTTAGAAACTTGTCTATATTTTCAACGAAATCTTTTAAAATATTCATTTCCAAGAATCGTTTTATTTCCATTTTATCATTTTAGCAATCTAAACATTCAAGACTGGAAAGCAAAGAGATTCTTCGTCACTCCATTAATTTTTTTTTATCTTTACTTTTATCTTTATGTTTTATACAAGATAATCACAGCTTATCAAGGCCCAAAAGCCACTCAAAGATAAGAGTTAATGAGTGTCAGGATATTGGTAAGACAACATTGTAATGATTGGTAATGATGGAAATTGGATAGAATTTGATTATTTAAGCATACGGCTCAACAAAAACTTGTTTACATTGGACTTGAAAACTACCATGTTTTAGTCAGCTGGAAAGCAGACCCGTGTTATAGAGCTCCATAGGCGAGCAGTTCTAAAAATGAAAATTTGTTCATGGAATTTGCATTTAGTTTTAGGCACAGATAGAGAGTAGGGAGAATTGTTAACAGTGGTTGTAGCTAAACAAGTGTTAAAAAAAAAAAGACATTATAACTAGAATTGGAAGCCAGTTTTGCATCATGTCAAGGCAGGAAAAGATGCTGTAGCAATAGTGCTTCATCTTATGACGTATTTGAGTCTGAGTTAGATAGTTTCTGAAGGTGTAGGATGATCTTATCATTTTTCCAGCAACCTAGGCAACAGATTTGATGTAAATCTTCCATTTTAGATCCAGAGAAAAAGACAGTCCCAGAAACTTATTGAAGCAGGGTGCATGTTCCAGAAATTTTAATCTGACCTTCCAATTCTTGATTTGCATCTTGCTATGTGAGCTGTATATTTCTGCTCTTGAAGTATTCTGTGAACTGTTTATTATGTAACCGTAATGTATTGTTGAGATTTTTGATGATGTATTATTTATTATTATTATTTTATTTATGTCATCAACTGTTTTTATTTAGATTGTTGGCTTTGTTCCATATATTCGACTTAGTACCAATGGTATGCAGGAGTCTGGTGATGTCCTGATGATACAGTCAACTCCTTGATCGTATTTCCCAAAGTCTCACATATAACTCCTATTACTGAGTAATATTATATGAAAAGATAATAGTTTAAATATGATTTGATGCTCCCCCAATTTTTTTTTTCATCCGAAAAAAAAAAAGTCTGCTAAGAGGTCAAAACTGAAAAATTGGTAATTGGGAGAGGTCATCATATTTCTATCTGTTCGTTAACCGTTTCATGAGGCTTCGAAACACCTTTTAAAGATGGTGGCAAGATGGTCTAATGATTATCGTACTGTATTTATTATCTTTAGGTTTTGGTTTCAATCTCAGTTCAAGACCTTTTTTTTTTTACTTACAAGTATATTGATATACTATGGCTGACTGGGATAGTTTCCGTACATTTATATCGGATCTTCCTCTGAGTTCCATGTTTAAAAAGGATGTGTCGTCTATAGTATCAGACCTGTCAGAATGGTTAATTGTAGGTATAGAGAATTTTATACCCTCGAAAAAGTTCCAGCAAAATCCTAACAGCCAGCCATGGTTTTCTCCAGAATGTGCTGCTGCTATTGCACACAGAAATCACTTTTTCCACAGCTTCCAACATAACAGGTGTACTGAGACTAAAGTCGCTTTCAGAACTGCGAGCAACAACTGTAAAAAAGTAATAAAGAATGCAAGAGAGTTGTATACTCAGTCCGTCAAGTCCAAAGTAGCTGAGCAGCGGCTTGGTTCCCACCAGTTTTGGCAAATTGCAAACAGAATCCTGAACAGAAGCGTGTGCTCTATGCCACCTATCATCAATGGACTTGAGTTAATCTCGTCAGCATCAGACAAAGCCAAACTCTTTGCCAAGAACTTTGCAGCCAATTCTACCCTTTGCGACCAAGGCTGCCAACCCCCAATATTTCCTCCTGTATCAGAAAACACACTATGTGATATACAAATATCTGTATGTGATGTTGCCAAGCTAATCAAAAACCTTGATTCCAGTAAAGCAACCGGCCCTGACGGTATTCCAATTATAGTACTCAAAAAACTTCAACCAGAACTAGCACCCATACTTACAAAACTGTTTAAGCGTTGTCTTAAGGAGAATTGCTTCCCATCACCCTGGAAAATCTCATCAGTATGCCCTGTATTTAAGAATTCAGGTGATCGTTCATCCCCCTCTCAGTACAGGCCAATAAGTCTCCTGTGCGTCATGAGTAAGTTGCTGGAATCTGTGTTAAATAGAGAAGTAGTCAACCATCTCAGCAAAAATAACCTTCTTAGTGACACACAATATGGTTTCCGTTCTGCTAGATCTACAGCAGATGTGCTTACAGTTATATCTCATAGGATTAGCAAATCTCTCGACAGAGGCAACCTTTCTAGGGCAATTGCTCTTGACATATCAAAGGCCTTTGATAGGGTATGGCATAAAGGTTAACTTCACAAGATCTCCAGCTATGGTATAGCTGGAAATGTCTTCTCAATTATTAAATCATTTCTCTCTGATAGGTTCATAAGAGTAGTAGTTGATGGGCAAAAATCAGAAGCTCACAGTATAAATGCTGGAGTCCCTCAGGGGTCCATCCTGGGCCCAACTCTTTTCCTGATCTACATTAATGATCTTCCAAATCACATCCTTACATCATTTGTAGACATTTTTGCTGACGACACTACCCTCTATGGTAGCACATCTAAGACAGTAAACGACCAAGTTCTCTCCGATTCTCTCTCCTCTGATCTTGATCACGTTGTACAATGGGGAAAGGAGTGGCTGGTTACTTTTAATGCATCTAAAACCAAGCTTCTATCTTTACATCATCAACGTTCTGATCCCCATCTGGCATCAATTAAAATGAATGGCTCTCGTCTTGGGGAGGCCTCAAGTTTTGACAGGCTTCTGGGCTTGACCTTTACTCCTGATCTTAAATGGAATACGTACATCAAATATGTTGCCAAGGCCACTGGAAAAATGGTGGGATCCTTCTATCGATCCAGTAGATATCGCACTGCTGATGCAATTCTCTATCTATATAAGAGCCAGATACGTCCAAGGATGGAATACTGTTGCCACATCTTGGCAGGAGCTGCTAGAAAAGACTTGTCCTGCCTTGATAGGGTTAAAAATAGACTTCGTGGCCTCGTGGGAGATGTCCTTTTCTCTTCCCTGCAACCGCTATCTCACAGAAGAGATGTTGCAAGTTTGTCTTTGCTTTATCGTTATTTTCATTGAAAGTGTTCGACTGAGCTTCAATCTATGGTCCCCCCTCGCCAAACTTTCACAAGAAACACTAGACTAGCTGAAAACATTATCAATAATTTTCCACACTCTTTATCTGTGCCTAAACCTAAACATAGATACCATGATCAAAGCTTCTTTCTTAGAACTGCACGCCTGTGGAATTGTCTTCCGTTTTCCTGCTTTCCAGCTGTCTATAATATGGTTGTCTTCAAGTCCAACATGAACAAGTTTCTGATGAGCCGTTCCACTTAAGTTAACAAATTTACCAAACTTCCATTACTATCGATTACTATATTGTCCTTTTGACTACTGTACACTCTTTAACCCTTATCCTTGAGTGGCCTATCGGCCTTGATAAGTGGTGACACCTATGTAAAAAAAAAAAAAAAAGAATTGAAATGTTTAGAAAATACATAATACATGCATACACATATGTCAGCTGCTTTCTGTTTTTTTTACTTCATTTTTTTCAAGAAATTTAATGTTACATTTGATATCGGGTAACGTTGGATATATCTTCTAGTGAATATATAAAATGCACAAGTTAACAAACCTGTTAGTGATCATAACGTAGGAATAATTAATTATCAACCTCCCGAAATAATCGGCGATTACAAATCTGGTTATTTATACAGAACACTTAAGATATGTAAACACATTCTTCCCTTCGGCCTGTCATATCTAAAATTACTATTCCCACATATGCATTAGCATAAAATTATATGAACTTATCTTCTCGATTCAAGAATTTAGCAGAGAAGCCAACAAACAATTATACGAAAAAAAAAAATATATATACAAGAAATAAATGTTACCGTAGCCAATAAAGGTTAATTTTATACCTACCTGGCTCACTCGTTTTGGTTTTCAAATAGTTTTTATTTAATCTCAAATAATCATTTTTTTCCGAGCAGATTTGAAAAAAAAAAAAAAAAAAAATGGTGGCATCTTCTTTTTTTTGAAGAAGCAAGCCTTGTTTTTAATTTTTTTAGTATTTTTTACGAGAGTACCCAGCATACTATAAACATCCCAACCTCCTCATGCTAATAACGCATGCCCAAAAATCATTTGAAAGAAACAATGTTATCTATAAGTTCCAATGGGAAATTGCAAGTCCTAATAATAATAATAATAATAATAATGATGATAATAATAATGATGATAATAATAATAACAATAATAATAATGATAATAATAATAATAACAATAATAATAATGATAATAATAATAATAACAATAATAATAATCATAATAATGATAACAATAATAATAATAATGATATTAATAATAATAATGATATTAATAATAATAATAATAATGATACTTAATCAAGTGAGGAAGGTAGTACACTGGGAATTATGCAAAACTGCATCTTGAACATGCAGACAAATGGTACGAGCACAAACGTGTAGCAGTACTTGAAAATGAAAGTCATAAAATCCTATGGGACATGGATGTATAAACAGATAATCATATCCAAGCAGGAAGATCGGATATTGTTATAATTAACAAGAAGGAAAAGTCCTGTCAAATCGTAGATTTCACTGCTCCAGCACACCACAGAGTAAATATTGAGGTGACTGTGGAGAAGAACAAATACACAGAGCTAGCCAGAGAGCTGAAAGGAATATGGAAAATGAAGAAGGTCAAAATCACACCAATAATTCAGAGCATTAGGAAAAATTCCGAAAAAACTATGAAAAATGGATGGGAGAAATTGGAATTAGAATACTGGCTGAGAAAACACAACGGACAAAAATAATGAAAATGGCTGAAATATTAAAGAGAACCCTTGAATGCAGAGACTAATACACGTGAGCCAAAGACGCTAACCGGACATATAGGAACTACTAGAAAAATAAAAGACAAAAAAACATGGAATCAAGAAAATTGAAATTGTATAACTGTAAGTTAGCACCCCCCACCCCCCAAAAAAAGCAAGTAACGCTATCAACTGATATCACACCAATTACTTGAAGAGGAATGGGACCTTGGGGAAGCTTATTGCCACCCAAGTTCCAGTGAAGACCAATGGGCACTACCAATGAGAAATGAATGGTAAACACTGTTGTGATAACATTTGCAAATTAATTTGTGTTATCAAAAGGGGTGGAGAGTACTAAAAATCTGGTGAGACTTGTTGTCATTCAGACTCCAAGGAACAGTATAGGTTGTTCTTGAGAAGAAATCCTTGACAATGGTCTGTGTCAAAAATCTCAGTGGGTGAATAATAATAATAATAATAATAATAATATTAATAATAATAATAATAATAATAATATTGGATTATTATCGACTGTGACAATTTGATTGAAACAAGGAGATCATATTTAATAGTGTTAGAAAAAAATAAAACAAGGCAATAATCATTGATGTAGAAATACCAGGTGACGTGAATGTGGAAAGAAAAGAAAATGTCGAAAAGTACCAAGACTTGAAAAGGGAAATAAAAGATTGTGAAAGTTGAAGAAAGTAGAAGTTTTATCTGTTGTGATGGGAGCACCGGGGAGTGAGACAAAAGGATTTGGTGAGTAGATTAAAAAAATTGGGATACACTGCAATGTCGGAGTGCTCCAAAACACCACATTCTTGGAAACTGCCACAATCTTGCAGAAAGTACTGGAGGCCTGAGAAATGAGATGCTGATAGCGTTTGGTCATTTATTATGATTCGCCTATCAGCATCGGCAATAACAACGCTCCCTCCAAATGGCAGTGTTGGCATAGACTAGCTCCACACCAAGTAGTCATAAAAGGTCAAGGAGGATTGAATGATCTAAGAGAAAAAGCACTAATCAAACTTCAACTGGATGAGCATGAAGAGTATTGGGACTTTGAGGAAGCTTGTTGCTATCAAAATTCTAGTGAAGGCCAATGATCATTGTCAATGAGAAGTCAATTGCAGCGGTTGTTGCAATAATGCAAAAACATTGGAAAAGGTTATTGAAAGAGTAAGAGAGTACTAGATATCCGGAGAGATTTATTGTAACCCAGACTCCAATAAAAACCACTGCTTGTTGCCAAAGAAAAATTTCTGATGATGGCTTCTGCGCAAACTCCTTGGGAGTCAAAATTCTTTTCACCACTATGCACCAGATCAATTCTAGTTCAATTTGCCAACATTTCAAACAACATAACTGCTCACCTTTGGTTTAAGACTAATTTTAGTTAACAACACAAAATATTTCATTCATTTTTTTTTCTTAATGCTTCATCGATTTTTATTAAAATACACACCAAACATGAAACAATACTTTGAAATATTTCACGTAAATACATTTATCTTGAGATGCTAATTCTATCATTCTGGAATTCAAATTGCAAATTGCTTTCCTAGAACTAGTTTAATGTTTTGACGTTTAACGACCTCATATACAACGTTCTTGAACTTCTTTTGAAATTCTCTATTTTTTCCAGTTTTTGTTTATCGATTTTGTCCCCTGAAGTTTATTACATGAAGAATTGAAAGTACTCATGATATTCATAGAATATTTAATAATCTTATTGATTTTAAAAAATAAAAGATTATGAGAAAAATTGAAAGAATAAAAAAGGTATAATCAATTAGCAAAATTTTGTTATGATTAATAATAATAATATATATATATATATATATATATATATATATATATGTATATATAAAATACAAGAGGAAATTTTAAAAAATACATTATAGCTCAGTCTTTTTATAAATACTATTATAAAGCATGTGTTCTTCATAATTGTCAGTTATACCCATGCTTCCTTTGTTCCAGCTCTTTTGACTTGTTGGTCTAATGTTCTCTATCATTTCACTACTTGATATCAAATTGTAATACAGTTTCCTATTCTACAAATTTTTTTCCCAATCTTCCTGCTCACTGTTTTCCTCCTATTTACAGATTTGATCTTTTCAAAACTAAGGTCAATAGGCATTTACTGTCTTTGCGATAATCTTTCATTTTTGTTAGTTCCTTACATTAAGTGGCTTCATGCATTGTTTCTAGCTATTTCCATAAAAAAACATCAAAAGTTCAAAAACATAAAATATAATGAACGATTTTTCCTTATTTCATGCGTTATAAAATTGAGGCTTTTTTTTCCTAGGTAAAAAAAACTAAGAAAATAAAAATATAGGAATTCCATAGAATCTCTAGTTAACATAAAAATAGAAAACTTTGGGAATTGCGATGTACGAAAAAATTGATTTAAAATTGCCAAGGATATTGAAAATGAGGTCCATAAATCCAGTTATTGTCAAATGGCAAAATCTGATCAATGAAGTTGGTTGAAAAATTGAACTTCCATACGAAAGTAAAATAGATAGTATAGTCAGAAAAGAGGGTGTATATATATATATATATATATATATATATATATATATATATATGTGTGTGTGTGTGTGTGTGTGTGTGTCCCAAAAAGTGAGTACACCCCTCATCTCCTCATGGGACAAAACTGAAAAAATGGTTTTTTGACTCAATGAAAAGTAATTTGTCTGCAGCATATATAACACAGTTAATTTATTTTCCCCTTCAAAATAACTCAAAATATAGCCATTAAAAGCTAAATCCCTGGCAACAAAAGTGAGTACACCCCTAAGAAATTACACCACTAAAAAGTGAGTACAATCCTAAAAAAATACACCACTAAATGTCTAAATTGAGTACTGTTTTCCCATCCAAAATGTCATGTGACTCATTAGTGTAATTATGCCATGTGTTCATAGGGAGCAGGTGTATTCAAATTTGTAGTGCAGCCCTCACACTTTCTTACCAGTCACATGGCAAAGAACTCTCTGAGGATCTTAAAAAACGTATTTTTGTGCTACATAAAGATGGGTAAGGCTATAAGAAATCTGCTAACACCTTGAAACTGAACTACAGCACAGTGGATAAGATCATCCAGCATTTTAAAAGAGCAGGGTTCACTCAGAAAAAGCTTAGAGTAGGTCGTCCAATGAAGCTGAGCTCACGTGCTGAGCATCACATCCAAATGCTTTCTTTGAAAGATCGGCGTAGGAGTGCTGTTAGCATTGCTGCAGAGATTAAAGAGGTTGGGGCTCAGCCTGTTAGTGTTCAAACCATATGCCTCACACTACATCAAATTGCTGTACATGGCTGTCACCTCAGAAGGAAGCCTCTTCTGAAGGCAATGCACAAGAAAGCCCGCAAACAGTTTGCTGATGACATGTTAACAAAGCCCAACGATTACTGAAACCATTTCGTATGGTCTCATTAGACGAAATTTAATTTGTTTGGTTCTGATAGCCTTAAGCATGTGTGGCAGCAACCAGGTGTGGAGTACAAAGATAAGTGTGTCATGCCTACAGTCAAATATGGTGGTGGGAATCTCATGGTCTGGGGCTGCATGAGTGATGCAGGTATTGGAGAGTTACATGAACACCAACATTTACTCTCAAATACTGCAGTAGAGCATGATCCCCTCCCTC
>NC_136484.1:170493894-170553894 GCF_053919585.1 Euprymna scolopes | reverse complement strand
TCACATATATATATTCAGCATTATTAATTCACACTCATATATATATATATATATATATATATATATGTATATACATATATATATATATATATATTCATCTATATTTATTCATATATATATATATACACACATCTATATTTATTCATATATATACACACATCTATATTTATTCATATATATATATATATACACACATCTATATTTATTCATATGCATATATATATATATATATTTGTGTATATTTATTCACATATATATATATATATTCATCTATATTATTCACACATATATACATATATATATATTCATCTATATTATTCACATATATATACATCTATATTCATCTATATTTATTAACATATATATACATCTATATTTATTCACATATATATATATATTCATCTATATTTATTCATATATATATATACATCTATATTTATTCATATATATATACATCTATATTTATTCATATATATATATACATCTATATTTATTCATATATATATATTCATCTATATTTATTCACATATATATATATATATTCATCTATATTTATGCATATATATTCATCTATATTTACATATATATATATATTCATTTATATTTACATATATATATATTCATCTATATTTACATATATATATATATATTCATCTATATTTATTCATATATATATACATATTCATCTATATTTATTCACATATATATACATATTCATCTATATTTATTCACATATATATACATATTCATCTATATTTATATATATATATATATTCATCTATATTTACATATATATATTCATTTATATTTACATATATATATTCATCTATATTTACATATATATATATATACATATATATATTCATCTATATTTATTCACACACACACACACACACACACACACACACATATATATATATATATATATATATATATATATATATATATATATATATATATATATATATATCAGTGTTCGGTTCATTAATCAGAATCGAAAAAATCAGAATATTTTGGCATATCGGAATCAGTACGAGCATCCGAAAAACAATGTGTGTTTAGTTTTCGATGCCAGAAACAATTTTTATTATTTTATTACTATTATTTCACCCTAAACAAGACACAAGGCAACTTAGTAGTGAAGGGTTACTATTAGGGGCCAGTTTTGATGGGATACTATTTAGGAAATTGGGCAATGAGATATCCGTTTACGTTACACTCGAATTCTGCATGTTAGTACAGATGCAGCAATCCGAGGGGAAATCTATTCAAGTATAAAGCTTTATGCCATCTAGGGATCTCTACAGTGTACGGGTGGTATTTTGCTGTTTTTAATTGTTTTGTTTCTTTTTTTTTTATTTTTGCTTAAAACTTAATCTTTCATTGTTAGTGCTCATGATGAAATGATAAGTAGTTATTGATTTTAAACTAGCAATAAAACTACAATCCATAAATTACCCCTACCCCCACAAGTGTAATTTTATTTTTGCAAAAATTTATGCACATATTACATGGGTTTTTACTTTAATCGAAAAATTAAAACGAAAAATCTACACTCCACTCAAGCAGTTTTTTAAAGAATCGGAATTGGTAATTGTATCAGAATTGGGAATTTAAAAAATAACTGATAATTGTTTTGGAATCGGGACAAATATTAAAATGACCCATTACTTTATATATATATATATATATATATATATATATATATATATATATATAATTGTGATAATTGTGTGTATACTAGATGGCCTATGGCCCAGCTTTCCCCGCAGAAATTGATTAACTCAAGAAATTTCATACCCAATGTTGTAGATTCAGTGCATGTCATTCATTAGAATGCACTTTTGTTTACTGATCTATCTTGCTAAGTTGGACAGAATAAATTGACTTTACTTTATTGGATTTTTCTAATTGGAATGAAATGTCGTTTGATATCCCCAATTTCAAAATGAAAATTGTTAGAAGAATTATAGTTGGAAATTGAAGATTATGAACTGGACTGAAATAATAACGTTATTGTTTAGAAACCATCTTTACCATGTTAAGGACCGTTCTAAATTTAAGATATCTTCACTATTTCCCAGTTAAAGAAAAATTTAATATTTTCACCGTATAGAAGGCGTAATACATAATTTTAAAAATTGCAATTCATAAGAATCTTTCACATAATAGCATATATATATATATATATATATATATATATATATATATATATATATATATACTATCTGGCAGCCCGACGTTACCCACTCTTACAATACGCTTGGGCATGATATTTTAATTTATGCAGATTGCACATGAGTTATAATAGAACCACTCCTCTATTGATTATTATATGTTACAAAGAATAATTTGTCCGATGGACTAATTCACAAAAAAGATAAACATTTTTTTTTTAAATAATGATAATGTTGCTTATCAAATTCCGTCTACGTTTGTTTACAATATCACGTCAGCTGATATTTGGGCTTGACGATGAATGTCCTGGAAAATTCACTTCTGATTAATGTTTAATTTTAAAATATGTGAGGAAATGATTGCAATTTTAAATAGTACCTCTTCTTTTATCGTTAATTGAGCTCATAAATAAGTTGGTTGGTTGGTTGTTTTTGTTTTACGGCATATCAACCTTTTTCAGGTTATTTAATTTTGAAGAAAAATTTTTAATAGAAAATATTTGTTGTTTTCAAGTCGGTTTCTATTTAACTCATAGTTGGGACCCAAACAGGTACTACCACTCCGGGTCAGAGTGGACCTGGGAGCAATGGTAATTAGAGCGTGGCTCCACACTCCCCAAAGCCCACAAGCTGGGGTCTCACCACTGGATATAGTTTAAGGTCATATCCAGGACCTTATAAATAAGAAAAAATTAAAATAAACTGGCAAGGTTAACCCGGGCTCTAAGAGAGGATCATTCGATCTGTAATCGAATGCTCTTGCTTGCTGGTACTTGTCTTCATTAGTTGTTGTTGGGATAATAAAAGTAATACAAATGTTAACCTTTATTTGCATTTTTACAATTTGGAGTGAGTACACCTCTTGTTAATAATATTCACCGGCAACATACGTTTTGTTGGTTTTGGGGCTACGAGTGTACTGCCTACTCGCCTGTTATGCTGGCTAGGGATTGATTAAAGAGAAAGAGAGAGAGAGAGGGAGATGATGAGGGATTCTGGATAGCAGTTCCTGGTTTGTGTCGGGTTTATGAGAAAGAGAAAGAGAGGGGCTAAGAAATTATCATTTCTTGGGGAATGGTATTTTTTGTCCTAATTTTTGGCTTTTAGAGGTGACTCAGGTCAGTCCTACACTCTACCACTAAGCTATATCTACAGATTATAATAAATCTGTGTCTTTTTAAAGAAGAAATGATTTGCGAATATTTTATTAACTTCCTTTGGCTGGTGTAACGTAAGATATTCCCCTGTAAAAAAACTATTCTTTTTTTTATCTTTATGAGAAAAAAGCTTTTTTTAAGATCAGATTTTTTCGATTTTCGATACTTATCGTACGACTTTCTGTTCAAAACATATCTAAGAACACTGCTAGACATATGAATTAGCTTTGTGTGAAATTTGCAAAAGATGAGGCTTAGCCGTTCCGGAACCTGTGAGGAAGGAATTCACACACACACACACACACACACACACACACAGGACTTTTATATAATAGTAGATAGATGTATAAAAAGAGAGAGGAAGAGAAAGAGGAATAGTAAAAGAGGGAAGAGAGAGGTAAGAAAGAATAAAAGGTGTCGCTATTAGCCCTTCTAAGTTTAAAAAAAAACATAAGTAAGCAGTCGATCAATATTTATTGATTGATGTAAGTTTCGGTTTACAATTAAAGAATTGAAAAGTTTGTTTGATCTAATAATAATAATAAGTATTTGTGAATACTAAAACAAAAAACAATAGATTTTTTTTTTTTTTTACGCAGTGATCACCACTTATCAAGGCCCGGAAGCCACTCAGGGATAAGGGTTATTTCAAGTACATTACGTTAGTTTTGAGATTTGATGAAGTGTTTAATTAAGGGGGCGGTTCATTAGGAATTTGTTAACATTGGACTTGAAGACATCCAAGTTGTAGTCCGGAGGGAAGCAGGCAGACGGAACAGAGTTCCACAGGCGTGCAGTTCTAAGAAAGAAGTTTTGTTCATGGAATCCGCGTTTTGATTTAGGCACAGATATAGAGTGGGGGAAATTTTTTACAGTGGATTCAGCTAGATGAACATGTACCACAGTAATAGACTTATATTATTTACTTCGATACTAATACATGCTGGGAAAGTTTTGTGCAAGCATCATGGCAAAAAATTAGATGGACTTCTATTGTTACTTTTGTTAGGGTAAAAAGACGCCCAAACAATACTTTTTCCAAGGGGTTACAAGAATTCAAAACACTCTTTTTGGGAAGGGTGACAAGTCTTTCAAACCACTCTATTTTTGATATGGATAACAATTCTTTTAGATCATCCCTTCGGTATTAATAACAATATATTTGAACCAGCCTTTTAGGTAGTGTAATATAGTGCATATGAGTGCGTGAGAAAGTATTAGCTACAGCAGAGAATGGCTGGCTTGCGAATAGATTAGTAGCAGCAGCCGAAAAACGCACATATGCAAATTAGGAAGTGTGCGCAAGAAGAAAAGGGAGAAAAAAATGCACCACAGGGTGAGAGAAGCAAAGTGGACGTCGAAGAGAATGGACGTGTAAAGTCGGAGATAAGAAGGAGCCAGCTAGGCCCAGCAGGCGCTTGGAAGAAAGAGAAACGTGTGCCAGGTTAAAATGCACAGGTGGCAGCGAGAGACTTTTTAAGTTGTGCCGAAAGTAACGGTAATTAATTAGCATGTGTACCCGGCGTTGCCCGGGTCGACATAAAGTTTATTAAAAAGGAAAAAAAAAAATGCCGGCCGGATTTTATATCTTTCTTTCCAGTTTTATCTTTATGCATTACCAAAAGTGTAATGGCAACGTTACAGTTGTGGTAACACAGATTTTTAATAGCCGTTTTTAATAGAGGTAGCAATACTCTCTAACCCTTTTTATAGGAGTAATAAAACTTCCAGATTATCCTTTACGAATATCGCATTTAAATTTTTTCAGCACATAAGTAGTTTTCCGAATATTAAGCAATGTAATCTTTAATGTTATGCGTTGGCAAAAAAATATGCGGGCGCTTGCGCGTACAACATTAGCCACAACATATAACATAAAGAAATTGCTTAATATCCGAAAAACTACTTATTTGCGGAAAACTAAATGCAATATTCGTTTTCAGCACTATGGAAAACCTCTGGGAAACAAGTTTTTAAGATGGGCTTTGTGTTATTCTACCAGGCCACATTTGCCCATTTTTTTAAATTTATTTATTCATTCATTTATTCTTTCCTGTCAGAAAAAAAAATCATGTTTTATTTATTATTTTCCTTTTTTATAAGTTATTTTTACTACTGCTACTACTACTACTACTACTACTACTACTACTACTACTACTATTACTACTACTACTACTAATAATAATAATAATAATAAAGACTAGCTCCACATTATCTTGTAATTTCATTACGTCATTCTCCTCCCACTCGTTTCTGCATGCTGCATAAACAAATATGGTAACCACGTTACATTGCACCATGAAACATGCAGAAAAGTATGTTTGCAATATCGTAAAAACTTGTTGCCGGTCTCAATTTTAAATGTGATATTCGTTTCCAGCACACCTGAAAACCTTCAAAACAAATCTTTAATGATAGGTTGTGTGTTGGTCTACCATGCCACATTTACCAAATATTAATTTCAAAAAACATTTAACAAAATTTTTCGTTATGTTATGTGTCAAATGTAATTCCGCCGCCCCTCCCTCCCATTGAATTTGTCATATGTTTATGAAATTGTCAGGTGAAAGTACAGAATGGTCTCATAAAAAATTAATCCATCCTCCTCTTGCCAAAAAAATTAATTAAATTTATTGTAAGTTTATGTTTCAAATGTAATTCTCCCCCCTCCCCACTAAATAAAACAAAAAATGAAATTTGTCGTGTTTTACCGCCTCCTCCCCCAAACTTGAAAAAATGCTAGGGATGACATGTCTCATTGAACACTAGGTGGCCAAGAAGTGGGTGTTCATTTTACCTTAAATTTATATAAGAAAATGATCCCTAATTCTAAAATGTTATATTTTACATTTTTTTATAAATTTCTTCTTTCATATTATTTTTAAAAAGCGTTTAAACGTATTAGGCAAAAAAAATTGTAAATTTTCATTTTATTTTAGAGGTTAAACGACGCTGAGTCACGTAAAATTTACCAAAATATTTTTGGATTATCCTTTTTGCTAAATGTAATATGGCATAATCGCGTTGACATCGCGTTCTCGTCAGATCACCGAAGTTAAGCAACGTTGAGCCTGGTTAGTACCGGATGGGTGACCATTTGGGAATTTAGGCACTGTATGTGCTCTCTGCTTATCTCGGCATTTGTTTCCAGTCGTGCTGTACATACACTTCACTTGCCACTAGTATTTAACAGTGTCATCTCAGGAGAGGTGTTGTCGGAGATTGCGCACCTGCCACAAAAATTTCACGTGCAGGCACCCCTTTGTGGGTATCCATAGTCTGTCAAAGACTGAAAGAGCCTGTTTTAATAAGACTTTGTGAGCAGCCTTTTAGTTTAGGTTAAAATATTTTTGAACTACCGTTTTTTGGTATGTGAAATACGATTTTGGGGCAATCCATAATATATGTATTTTGTCGGTTTAATAAGACTTTGGAACCGCCCTTTTTGGTAAGAGGTTACATAACTTTCGGGCCATCCTTTTTAATAAGGGTGACAAGACTTTTGGACTATTTGCTTGTAAGCTAAATGAGCATAAAGATTTATATAGCTACATAATTGTATTTTGAAAACTTACATATGGGAGAAATGTGGGTGAAGATAAGTCCAAATCTTTCAACCAAGAAAATCAAAAGGTCTTTGCAGCCTTCCAGCAATTGTATGCATTTCCGAATTTGCATTTGCTTTGATAATAAAGCTGATCAGAAATAAATAAAAAAACTCTGAAAATAAGAAAAATATTTTCTTTTAAACTTTCAAAATATTTGCCTTATTTAAAGTATTTTCAAGCTCTTTTACCTGACATTTTGTAAATATGTTTGCATACTTATTTTAAAGGAAAGTATACACATTCATTCATATATATATATATATATATATATATATATATATACACATATATATATATATATATATATATATAAATGTGTTCATAGAAAAATATAAATATACATAGTTATGTTCATAAAAAAATATAGGTCTATATTCTTGTGCCTTTTATTTTCTATTTATCTCTGAAGATTTTTACAGTGAAGTTTTAAAGCAATCACGAATTTGTAAAATGTTAAATATGTGTATGTATGTAAAAGGTTGATCAACATGACAATATATTCACACATACTTAAGTTTAAGCCAATCATGCGTATATTTGTAATTAGCCATACTCACAAACGCGTGATACGATATATATATGATTTTCAGAATGGAAGAGATTATGTATAACGTTGTTTGGCTATGGAATTCATTATATATATATATATATATATATATATATATATATATATATATATATATATATATTAGTGATGAGACGATTCCAATATTTTTCCGATTCCGATACAATTACCGATTCCAATTCCTTATAAATCTCTAAATATTTTATTATATAATTGTTATTTTTCCCGATTACCGTAAAAGCAAACGTTAAATGTGTATATATTTTCTCAAAGAGAGAAATGCACTTATAGCGGATGATCTATAGATTTTAGTCTCACTGGCATTTTGAAATCAATAAATATTTACTATTTTGACATTACTACCGACAGTGTACCAGAAAAGAAGACAATTAAAAGAGTAGTTTTGAGTATCGAAATATAGACACCATTTTTCCCATTCCGATACCGATTCCAATAAGTTCAGATTTTTTCCGATTTGCTATTCCAATTAAATGTCCCAACGCTAATATATGCATACAATTTTTTATTTTGATTCATGTAAATATAGTCATATCTTGCTACGATGTGCAGACCGTTTCGATCATTATTGATCTCATCAAGCAAGAAAATTAAAAAGAGCATTTTTAATTTTAGAGGAAAAAAATAAATATATTTTGCCATGTCTTACTTAAGGCATGGTTAATGTTCTTACAGCAAAGTGATATTTGCCTCAAAATTTTGCTTTTAATTGAGACAAACTTCTACGTTCAAGCTTTACATTTTAAATATTCGTTTTAGTGAAGTTTATTTCCTCAACTTGAAGAAATTGGATTTATCGTGGTTTTTTTGTGATTTCCGACATTGCCTGGGTGTTTGAAGGTTTTGGATTTGGATCATGTTTCTTAGCAGAAATTAATCATTTTTAAAATGGCGTTTTGCATATATACAGGGTGACCCCCACAAAAAAAAAAAAATCTAAATGGAGGCCATTTAGAACATATGCTGTAGAACGGAAAAAAAGGCCAAAGACCCTAGTGTTTTGACGTGATGTTTTGAATATAATAAACTAGTTATGACCAAAGTTTCATTTCATTCGGACAAAACACTAAGAAACGGGGCCTAATTATAGTTAGGGCCCGTTTTTTTTGGAGTCACCCCGTATATAACTACTTCATTTACTCACATAAATTAACATACGAAAGTATAAATTTATGCGTAAACTTTAAGTATTTACTTCAACAGTAGGTAGAGCTAGTTAGTAAGTTATAAAATATATATGCCTGAAGGCTTATGCCTGAAGAATGAACACCTCCGAATTCATAACATATTGAATGAGCTGGAAATATTGCTGTAACTATATTTCTAACAAATGTTCTCACAAATTCCATAAAATAATAGTTGCATTTAATGATTATAGCACCTTTGAAATTATAAGTTTCCATGAAAAATCAGCAAGTAAAAGATGCCGCGATATTGCAGAATTAAATTTACAATATTTTATTCAAAACAAGGAATATAAGACCAATATGAAAAAATTCCTTATTCCATGGAGTTTCAAAGATAGGCTCTTCTCCTCAGAAAAAGCAAAAACGTTAGTAAAAGGAATATATAGATACAAATTTTATTTTTCTGGTGAGCGCAATTTTTGAGTGCTTGAAAGAAAATAAAAGTTTATGTGAAAATGAAAAAGAATATTCAGCAATATCTTAGAATTTTAGTTTGCAGTGAGAATAAAAGGCTTGTATTAGGTATGGTGATTGGTAAATCCAAGCGGAGTTCAGTAAGATTTCCATTAGATGTCCTTTGGAATCTCTTTAAAAGAATGCCCAGGGATGAATAAAAACGTAATGTTCTTGAAGACGAGTCTTGTATTGAAGAGTGTGGGAAATTCATTCCATGGAAATTAGATGTTAATGTGTAGAGAAACACGTGAGGTCTTATTTTTAAAAATATAGAATGCAAATAAAGAAGAGATAAAAGAAGCTAGATAATGAATTTGATGGCAATACAGATCCATTGCCAGTTGAAATCATGAAATTCCTTTTCATTTTCTGATAAATTTTTATTTCCTTTCAAAAACTTTTATCTCTACATTGCATTAATCAGAAAAAATAAGATTTTTTATCTATATATTCCATTTACTAAACGTTTTTTCTTCTGAGAAGAAGAGCCTATCTTTGAAACTCCATGGAATAAGGAATTTATTCACATTCATCTCATGTTCCATGTTTTGAATAAAATATTGTAAATTTAATTCTACAATATCGTGACGTTTTTATTTATATATATCTATAAAATTGAAAATGTGTGTGTGTGTGTGTGTGTGTGTGTGTGTGTGTACATTTCCCTACACAATAACTGTCAATTTTCAGTCTACAGACTCGGAATTTGATATACAGAGTACTGAGATTTGGGAAAATCTTTGTAACTGGTTTTTGGCCAGAGATTTGGCTGCTAAGGGGTCAAAGTTCAACAGTTTGACCTTTCAGAACTCTAACAAACTCCTCCGACGATTTGGGGTCCAAACACTTGAAATTTTAGATATAGGTTCCTTGGACATGGATCTAACTTAATAACTCAATTTGAGCCCAAAACAATCAATCTTAAGGGGTCATAATAGGGGTCAAAGTTAAAAAACAAATTGACCGCTTCGGTCTCTATTAAATTATCCAGACAATTTCTGGTCTAAACATTTGAAATCTTACATAAACGGTATTCAGAGATCGGGCAAGCTTTTCAATCGGTTTGTGTCGAAAATCTGAGTTATTAATATATAAATGTATGTATGTATGTATGTTTGCCTAAAACTTTCGACAGAGGCGACGGATTTTTACTAGATCAGTATCGTTTTGAAGTTTGATCTTTTAGACGACAAATATCGAAAAATTGGCTAAAAGCATTAATATCTTTACCTTCAACTAGACACTTTTCTACAGGGGGAGGGTCGCTTTTTTCGCCGATATTTTCGAAGGTCATCCTCCCCTTTCAATCGTCGAACCTAATTTAAACCCACGTCACTTCCGAAATTCAAACACCCGGGCAATGTCGGACTGAAATGCTAGTATATATATATATATATATATATATATATATATATATATATATATATATATATATATATATAAATCTTTTATATATGTGTTATATATAATACTAGTAGGATTTATCACTGATATTGAGCTTTTTAAATCTCGATAAGGTTGTTGTACTATAAAACATCAGTCTATATTTATCATTCTACACTTTCGAATTTGAAAAGTTTTTTTTAATTAATATTTTCTTTAATTCCGAAAGTTTCTCATATATATATATATATATATATATATATATATATATATACGGAAGAATTTTCTTGTCAACCTGATATAATAAATGCAGTGTATTATGTATTTGTTTTCTCTTTTATCTGTATACCTATTTTGTATCCCCCTGTATATGTAACACGTGTGTATATAATGCACAGATATTTGCACATATAAAGCACATATATAGCACTCATATATGCATACATACATATATATATATATATGAATAAATAATATCGATACCATATATAAGACACGCATATATATATATATATATATATATATATATATAAAACATAAAAAAACATATATAAAACTCGAATGCCTACTAGACACTATCCTCAAGTGTCTAAGTTTCTCTGTCCAGGGGTTTGTCAGGAAAACCTGACCTGAGGGTACTTTTTCTAAACTCTGACTAAATATTCAAAATCGCATTGTATTTGAGGCTCAAATAAGATCTCCTCGATATGGCTAACCCATACTAGTTTTTTTTATGAGAAATAGTGAACCTTTTCCAAGTGATCTTACCTCAAGTAACAGCACGAAGTGGATACTCCAACAGACTAAGGGAGTTCTTGTAAGACCAGGAAACCACAGGAAAATTATAGTAAAACTTATTTAAATGGCCAACTGAGGAGAGGAAAATTATATTCCCAACTTCTTTATTAACTCAGTGTTTGGGAAGTTTAATGGAATATTCAAATATCTCTTATAGAGATCAAGTTTTAGCCCAGGAAGGGGTCCCTTGATTTCTGATAATTTCAACTGAGATAAAATGAAACAACGACAGTGAAAATAACACACACACCGCATCGATATATCACATATATATGCGTACATAACACACACATACATGCAAATACATACATAATACACACACACATATATCTATATATCTATAAAAGTGAAAGTGTCGGTCTGTCTGTGTGTGTACATTTCCCTACACAATAACTCTATCAATTTTTAGTCTACAGACTCGAAATTTGATATACAGGGTACTGAGATTTGGAAAAATCTTTGTAACTGATTAAAAAATTGACCGCTTTTTTTTTTTGCTTATCATACACCTCCAAATACCCGGGCAACGCCTGGCACCCATGCTAGTATATATATATATATATATATATATATATATATATATATATATATATGTATAACATATACATGCGTGCATAATACACGCATATAAAGATGAAAATATTTCTAGAAGAGACAGATTCTAAACTTGATAATTTACCTTGCCTCATACACACAATTTTATATAAAGAGAGATGGATTGATACACACAGATCCATATAAAAATATATACATGCATACACCGATGGTGTATATTTGCATACTTACATATATCAACAGATATTTACGCCTATGTATTAACACAATTGCACGCACTTTATACCGGCCGCCTATTTTAATGGAAAGTGATTTCCTTGTGTTGCCCAAGGCATAATGGATGGACTTCATTTAAATAAATAAATAGCAACCTTTTACCGAATGATAATTTTTGCATCAAAAAGTCCTAACGAACTTAGTCTCTCTGAATGCCGAAACTAACTTGTCTTTGATATATATTAAATATCCTTTTTTTATTTTATATGTATGTACATATATTGCTTTCAATTTAAAACACGTTTTTTAGTTCCCTGTTCTTTGTTTCGCTTGAAGACCATCGACAAGATTTGTTCAGCCAAGCTTGCTATGGTGTGCTGATGCGCAAATTGCTTCAGGGAAGTGACTTATTATGTACTATAGCATTGAAGGTCACCCTCAAGTAATGTCTTATATTAACAAGTTTCTTCGTTCATTGTTACTGCGATACTTTAAAACGTCAAAGAATGGGATTCATTCATGTAAATAAAATTAAGTGTCTATGTGACTGTCTCCCATAGATTTACTAGTTACTGATTGAATTTCAAAATCATCACCATCATGGAGGTGACAGTGGCTAAATGGTTAACGACAAGGATTGATAACCTAGGTATGCCAAGTTCGAATCCAGTTCATTCAACAGAAACACTTTCACTTATGGATGCTGGCAACCTTCACGTGGACCCTCTCTAATGATACTAAACAAGAACAATTATCATCAGCAGCATCACCATCTTTGGTTTAACGTCTGTTTTACATGTTATTAAACAACTTTTAGGCATTGACTTCCAAACTAACTCATCTCTGGCCAAGACTGTATTTATCCTTCTTTCTTTCAGGTATATTTTTATTACTTCCTCTCACGTTTTCCTTCGCCTTTCCCTATTAACGAAACATGCTACCTTAACTGTTCTACGTCTAATCTACTTACCAAAAGACTCATTTATTCTTTCAGTGTAGCCATACAATCGAAGTTTTCTCTTCTGCACACATCTCTCTATACTGTCCAGATTTAATATTCTTCTGAGTGTTGTATATTGGTTTATATTGGAGGAGATGATATATTAAAACGTGTCATGTGTTATCTAGTGGATGTAAGATATTGTTCTTTTAACAGACAGATAATAAACGTATAAATCGTATGTATTGTGTTAGCCAGGGGACATGATATTGGCGTGAAACTTGAATCATGTTGTATGAGACTTATCACACGGGATATTTTTACAGTTCATATGTAAGAAGAATAATATATGCTTCATACCTTTTTCTTGAAGAGTTCTTTTAACTTTCTGCTGCTCCGTGACGAACCATGAAGCGAACCAACCAATTGAGACATATTTTCTTATTTGTGAACCCATTAAAACAATTCTTTATATTTTTATAATATAAATTCATTACAGTTGTCTCAAATGGTTTTCACAGGATCTGCAGTTTCTACATTTTCTATTCTTACAGCCCGCTCCTAGCTGTCTGTCTACCCTTGTCTAGACGTCTGTCTGCTCTGGTGGTCAATCCTCAACTCTCTGAATCTCTCCCAAACTAACTACATCACGTGTTCTCTTACGTCACCTAATTACGTGTCTCACACCAATCCAATCCACCTAGTTATTTGTTTAGTCAAAACCTCAAAATAATGTTTGCATATATGTTCTAATTTTCACATTCTTTTTGCGATTCACACGTCAATCATTTCTTTTGCAATTTAATTGTTTATTCTTCTGATCCTAATAACTGATCCAGCGACCATCCATCGCTCAAATCAATTAACAAGAATACAATAATAATAATAATAATAATAATAATAATAATAATAATAATAATAATATGTTGACTCTTGACCCCGCTTGCCACAGTTAACATACTACGCTATGATCACAGCCTAAAAGGTCATAACATTACATGAGTTCATCAGGACTAATCCTATCTTTAAGATTCACATAAATATCCATCGTATCGTACACATATGATTTCTCGCCAGGCAATGCATGTCCTTCACCCTCAATGGCCATGTTTCATTTCCATATATCATCATATTGCATACATATCCATGAGAGAATCTTCCATTAGTTGACAGTGGTAACACTTTGTTGATTAGTAACTTCAGAACTTTCCTGAAGTGACCGTATCCACTCCTAACCTTTTCAGTCGCACTACCTGCTCCAACCTGTGCTTCAACGGTATCACTAAAATAACAAAACTTTTGAACAACCTCCAGCAAATTCAGATATACTTGGCCCACATCTGTATTATCATCGATCTGCATTGTCTTACGCATCTTGCACACAAACTGGCTATCCGCTCGCAACCAACCAGTACTTCCACTTCTTGTGTACTCAATGCTTACAAGTACCACAAAAAATTAAATTGCATCCACGTACCTTTCCACAAACTTAGCATGAAAACTACTTTTCTTTTTGGGAGCTTTCTAACTGATTATCACTTTGGTTTTTAAAACATTCGCTTTCACTTTTTGTGGTTAGAAGCTAAGAAAAAACAAGTCTTACTGTGGATGCTCAGCGAGTGAGTTCAGGCCGAGAAAAGGAAAAATAAAGATGGCGGCCAGCATTTTATTACGTGCATTCTCACATAATCTTGTGTGCACGTGAAGCTGGAAACTACAAAACGAGCTTCATTTCTCGGTGCTGAGCGATTCCAGATCGGGCAGGAGAGTAGGCGCAAGGAGATACTTTCTGAAATTATAATCATTTTTTGTGTATTTGAGGTGACCCCCCCCCCATTAAGGAGGCTCACTTTTCATAGATCTTCATTCAAATCCTTAACTTAACAAGTAAGTCTTATTTTGGGGGCATTTTCTGGCTTAATTTGTGTGATAGTTAATGAAAGTAGTTAAGTATACCTAGTAGGAACCGAGGCCATAGTGATTTCTGTTGGAATAGTGATAGTACAAGAGACCGAACAGGGTAGTTCTTTGAGAGACTTCTGCAGCACTCGCTAAATGTTGGGTTATTTTTAAGTGCCATGTTGTATACTGATGCGTGTTTGAGGAATATCTAGTCTGGATGATTCTGCGCATCACTGTAATGCTAATGTTTTGGTTTTAGATTCGCTTATTTTGCCTCTTTATACTTTCTTTGTTCTTATGCAACTTAATCATTGTTCGCTATTTTTAGCTTCATACTAGTGATGGGACAATTACAATATTTCCCCCCCCCCGATTCCAATACCATTACCGATTCTGATTCTTTTAACTTCTCTAAATATTATATATAGAGTTGTTTGTTGTTTGTTTGTTTGTTTGTTTGTTTTTTCGAATTACCATAAGACCCATGAAATATTTGCATATATTTACAAACATAAAAATACACTTGTGGGGGAGTTGATTTATAGGTTTTAGTTTTACTGATAGTTTCAAATCAATAAATATTTAACATTTTATCATTAATACCAGCAAAGGAGAATTACGTTTTGAAGAAAAACAAGCAAAAAACTTTTAAAAGAATGCCTTTTTTGGCATCGAAAAATAGGAAGAATTTTTATTTTATTTTGATAAGCTCAAATTTTTTCAATTACCGATTCTAATTTCAATTAATCATGTTACGAGAACAAGTCCTCTGTTCTTGTAAGTAAGTAAAAATGAGATAGGATAGACCGAGAATTCGAACCTGGAAAGCTAGGTTTGGAATTAAGATTCAAGACAATTCCGATTGTTAGTTTTAAAATAAATAGTAGATATGTTTGTTTGAAAAGGAATTCGATTGCTTAGAAATGTTATTGCGAAAAATGAATTTGAGAATTAAATTCTGTTTATGAAAATTTAATTAAAATAAGGTTATCTAGAAGCGAACACTGGAAAATGTTAAACATATTGAAAAATAGGTTAGTCGAAAAATAGGTTAGAAAAATATATGTGTTAACAGTCCATGTGAGTTCAGGACCACGTCAGTTGAGCACATGCTCGGACATGGGGGAACGAGCCACGTGAAGCATGTCCAAACCAGGAGTGGATGCACGTTTTTGGCAATGCGATGTCATCATGGCTGGCAAATGAGTTCTCAATATAGTTGGCTAGTTTTAGTGAGACAAGGAGACAGGGTTGGACAGTCCACAGACAGGGTCGGACAGTCCACAAACAGGGTCAGACAGGAGAGTCAAGTTGGACGAATCTCCCTTTGGAAGTAAAGGGTTAGAAGTTAAAATCATGTAGTGACTTTGAATTCCTTGATGTGAAATCATTGACCGGTCGAAGAAATAAAAGGAACGTCATCATTTTGTAACTGTGTCTTGTATTGTGTCATTCTCAACAAACAAAGGTATTGTGAATCATTTATATGAACTTTGTGTCCACTCATCGTAATATATGAACTTTGTGTATAAACACTATCCTTAAGAAATGTGTCTCTCCATCTTAAGAAATGTGTCTCCCTCTCTATCAAGAAATAATGACTGTCCCCTCCTGTGATAAAAGAACTGATAATCCTCATCTCTAAAATATATGTTATAGAAACATTTACTGTATAAATGTCTCTCTCTTCTATCTCTCCCCTCATCAATACGAATGTCCCCATCCGTCTCTGTACCCTGTCTCTTTCTCTAAATATGAACACGCAACACATATAATATAATATCTCTCTCTAAATATGACCCCTATATAACAATCGTCCCAACATGACTCCTTACATCAAGTGGTTTCATGTCTTGTCTGGAGCGAATTCAATAAAAATAATAAATTATTAATTGTCTGGGGTCTTTAATCAATATGATACATTTGGTATACAACATTGCCTTTCAAAAATGCAGTTTTTATCCGAAAGGTGAAAAACTAAAATTAAAATACCTTATGATGAACAATTTGTTGATCATTGAAAGATCCCAATTAAAACGATTGAGTTGACAAGAAGTTGTTACATACGCTTCACATTTTTTTTTTACGACTTTGGAAGTAGCTGATATGCTCAAATTGATTTCTAAAACAAAACCAATAAATTGATTTTCTACAAATCTCAACTCTTTAGCTGAACAAACCTAACTTTTTCAATTTCTATTCTTTAATTCCCAATCATTTCGTTTAGTTAGGTGACAAAACTTTATTTAGTTTTCAAAGATTTTACTGATTTAATCTTTTAGTTCTGATTTTTACAAGTTCATCCGAATTAAAAGACAAGTAAAAGCAGAAAGAAAATTTACAAATAACAATGTTGACTCATTGGCTTTTTGCTGTTACAAAAAGCCAATGAGTCTTTGTACTTTAATGTTCTTATATAAAACAATTAATATTAGAAAAGAATATGTAGGCATAGCTTAATTGGGTGCCTGACTTGCTTGAAAGATCAACAGACTTCTGACATGATGACTGCAATTCTGGCTAAGAATTATTTTTACACAAAAAAACACCCAAACTTTTCTCAATGGCTTTATATCCAACCAATATGACATTAATGCAGGAATTTCTGATATTCATAAACGATTCATTGATGAAATTGTGTACAAGATGGATACATTTGGTGATGACCCTACTCTGTATTACAGACATGTTACAAAAACAAATGAACATATATCCAAGATAATCCCTGAAACCTCAGAACCGGGTTCGGCAATTTATTGGAGTATGAGAGCTAAAAAGCTATACTGATTATAAGAGGAGGGCCAAACAGTCTTGTCTACATCATCATGGAGGTCAACAATACTATTAAATATGTAAATAAATTTTGTATGCATTTGAAGAAAACAAGCATTAAATATAATGTGATTACTTTCAAACGATATCAACTATTTTACTGCAGGAATATAAAAAGAAAGGAAAGCTACAAACATATTTTACAAAAAAATTTTTATTTTAGTGCAGATGGAGGAAAGTGACGAGCCAAACAAAATTCACTCGAGGGCCAGATTTAGTCTACGGACCGGAGGTTGCCGACCCTTACTTTAGAAAATAACTTCCAGCCAGTAGTGGAACGGGGATGTAAATGAATGGTAACATTTAATGCTACTAAACTCCCGGCATCATGACTGCAACTCTGATTAAAAATAGTTCCCTATGTAAGGAAAGAGAACTCTGGCCAAGAACAGTTCCCAACACAAAACAGACAACTTAGAATAAGTAGAAGCTGCTACTCCAATTATATAAACTGTAATACATAATCCACATCTCATTAATCACATGATTAAATAAGTTTAATCGTAAGACGGCTTGTCATTTCAAACTGCAAATAAATGCATGTTTTTAGTTGAGTTTATTTGTCGGGCTGTCACAGTGTTTGTTTATGCACACTCTTAACTCACATCACTTGACCAATTGTCACCAAACTTTGTCAAAATATTGATCATAGTATAATTACAACTTATTTATATGAAATAGGATGCCACTTTTGAATACAGTTATGAATGTCAATATTTAAATTTGAAATTTGAGAAAACCAAAAACGATATGTGCTTTTTGTCTTCTGTAATATAAAGATTTATTTACTTAAAAAATATGAAGCTAGCTTTTGACCTGACCGAGTTCTTGTCAAGCATTTTTTTTTATTAATCATTTTTCTTGGAGACAGAAAAAAATCTTTAATGAACAGTTTGTGATGGCTAGATCATTGGTTCTGTTTAACATATATATTCACTACTTAGTCAATATTGTAGCCAATGAAGGTCAGCATTTTATAAACACTTTTGGTGAAGATCGAAATTTTAACAGGATTTAAGCTTCCAATTTTTCCAAATTTGATGTATGAGGCTGATGCTCATTAATAACGGTAATGTTCATGCAAAATGTCAGTCTGATCAGATACATAGTTTTGGAATTATCAACGTTTTAATGGCATAAGTCGGGGGTTCACAATAATGGACTTGCACGATCACAATCTTTGTTCGAATAGAGGTTGCTTTATGGAGATCATTGTGCACGACATAACTCCGGAATTGTTTATACAACAATGAAGCAGTAAGACTCAGAAAAGACTTCCTTCTATCTTGATGCTGTCAAGTGGAGATATGCAGACTCACTATTGACTTGCATCCTTGTTTTTATTATATAAACATAAAAGGTCGTATTATTTATATAATATTTCTGCTTGTTCCTTCCTTAGTTAGTCCGTACGTTACGCTTTGAAAAAGGCCAAATACCATTTTTCTAGGCCAAACTGCTTCAAAAAGGCCAAATTCACAAAATTTGGTTTTAAAAAACGCCAATCTGGCAACCCTGGACAAGAAAATGACAATAACCTCCTTTTGATATACTTTTGATATACTCTCATTTTCGAATATCATTATAATAATATTACTTACACCTGAAAGTATCCTGTACCTCTACAAGGCCATCATTCACCCAGGTATGGAGTACTGTTGTGACATTTGGGCTGGTGCATTTGATACTATTTTCTCACTCCTGGACAGGGTTCAAAAGAAAGTCACCAGCCTGATGGGTCCTGAACTGTCATCTTAGTTTCAACCTCTGTTCCATCGATGAAATGTTGCCTCCCTCTGCCCATTTTACAAGTATTTTAATGGTGGATGCCCCGATGAACTACATGCCCTTGTACCTCCTTGACATAAATACCACCAACAAACCTGACAAGCAACAAAGTTCCACCCCTACACAGTAGCCATCCCTAGATGTAAGAAAGCCTTCTACTCTAATAGTTTCTTCCTCAGAACTACTAGATTTTGGAATTCCCTTCCAAGTTCCTGCTTCCCCAACTTTACTGACATGCAGAAGTTCAAATGTAATATGAACAGACATCTTGCTGCTGAACTCCCTACATAGTATCCCTGCAAATATGTCCCTGATAGTAGCCCCCTACCTCAAAGTGGCACTGTGGCTTGTTTGGGGTGAAAATGTAGTAAAAAAAAAAAAATGATCATTGTTGTAAGGGTGTGAGAATGGAACTCATAGTAATTTCGATGTGTAGTGGTTTTTCACCAAAGAAAGAAGGCAGCGAAACGTTACATAAAAAAGGGAACATTCAAAAGAAACAGGGCAAAAAAAAGAACATTGCCTATCAAGCGGCGCTGAACTGAAGTAGTAAATTAAAGATTGTCTCTCACAATATGATTTTATTATTTTTATTGAACTATGGAGCACAATATTACTTTCTCGGCATTTATTAGAACTTATTAATTTATCTCGTTTGGGTCGGTTCTATATTTAAAATAAAATGGATACTATTTTAATAGAAATGTTAATAAACTCATATTTACTAAGTGTTATTAGTTTTTTCTGTACAAAAAAAATAGTGTTTTTGAGATATTCGTAAAAAATAGTAGCTTTATCAAATCGTATTTGTTGATTTAATATATTCTCATTCCATAGAATTTTCATGGTTCTTTTAACTTATTATTATTATTATTATTATTATTATTATTATTATTATTATTATTATTATTGTTATTAACAATATTAAAAACGAACTTACAAAAGAATGTGTAACAACGTTATTTATATGGACTTATCTGTACTTCATATAAAATCCTGATGGAATGTCTTAAGTTTCATGTTACACTTATTTTCAAGAGGCTGCAATTGAAAATGGCACATAAATAATGTTTAACCATGTTCTATCTTGTTCTAACGCAGTTAACAAGAAAAGTGATACAAAGGCCGTGTTATCATAGATTCGTGAATTTTAGTTGAGAATAATAGACAGGCTTTAAATATGTACTTGTTGGTGATAACACATTTTTTAATTTGATAAGAAAGAAAAAATTAAAAAAAAAAAACGGAAAATTAAAAAAAATCAAACAAAAGAGAAAGGAAACAGCAAGAAATATAAAAAGAAAATTAAATTAAAAAATATGCAAAAAGAGAATAAACAAAAGTAAAAACAAAATATAAAAAGAAAAAATGTGAGAAAGAATGAAAAGAAAAAGTATATACATGAATAGAAAATGAAAAATATATATACAAAAGAAACAAAATAAAAAAGGAAATAAATGAAAAAATGGAGGAAAATGTAGAAAAAGAAATAGTGAAATAAAAAGAGCGTTTAAAAATTAAATAGGAAAAGTAGATAAAAAGGAAACGAAAAAGTCGATAAAAAAGAACAAGATGTGGTGAAATGTGTTAATTCATTATAGATTAAAGATTCTTTTTTGATTTAGTATTATATCGAAAATAACTATTTCAAAATAAAAATAAAAGTGTATTTATATGTATAAATATACATCCTATCACAAAACTTAATGAATTAAAAAAACGGCTTGACGCAACCATTTCAAGTGTTTAGGGGAATGGAAAATGCAATTAGTAAGTTTAAACACTCTCCCACCGTCCGACTTGACTTCAAAAATAAATATTTCACTCTATTTCCATAAAGAGACGTTTTTTTCTTTCCTTTTTTTTCATTTTATACTGATTGAATAGATTTCTTTTCGTTTCATTTTTTAATGTAAGACATTTTCTGACTTTCTTACTTCATTTTTTAATGTAAGACATTTTCTGACTTTCTTACTTCATTTTTTAATGTAAGACATTTTCTGACTTTCTTACTTCATTTTTTAATGTAAGACATTTTCTGACTTTCTTACTTCATTTTTTAATGTAAGACATTTTCTGACTTTCTTACTTCATTTTTTTAATGTAAGACATTTTCTGACTTTCTTACTTCTATGTCTTTAACGTCACCGGTGTAGGTGCAATTTTAAATGAATACCGTTCCTATTTGCTTGCCTCCCCACGAGGGCAGAGTTAGAAACAAGGTCGGGTTTTAATGTGGGAAAAATCCGTCTCCCACAAAAAAAAAGCACTCTGGATAGGAACAAAATCAAAATTGTCTCAGTTTAGAAGTATTTCTCCTCCACTAACCGAGGACAGAAAAGGTGAAGTGTAGTATTTGAACAGATACTACACTTTTAAATAAATACTGTTGTTGCCTTAAAGTGCCGGTAGAGATAACATAAGTAGAAGCTAATTAAGAGAAAGTACAGAAATAATGGAATCAATAAGAGTGCTTTCTCACTTTTACTGACGATTATCCATAGAGACGGGAAAACCTCATACAGTGCCGGAACAGGGTAGATTACCGTATCAAATATGAATACCAGTGTGTACATGAGTGAAGCATCATCTATCTTGTTTTCATAAGTTTTAACGGAGGGTGCACACACGTAGCTACTAATTCTGAATTTTACAATATGTCTGAGATGAAGAATCTTTTATTTAAACATATTTTTACTCATTCATTTTCGCCCTTATTTTGATCTGATGATAAAATAAAGTTCGATGTAACATTTATTCCTCATGTTTTTTATTTATCTATCTATCTCTATATAAAAGTGAACATGCCTGTGTGTCTGTCTGCCTGTCTGTGTGTCTGTGTACATTTTCCTTCGCAATAACTGTTAATTTTCAGTCTACAGACTCGAAATTTGATATACAGGGTACTGAGATTTGGAAAAATCTATGTGATCGGTTTTCTCGGCCAGAAATTTGGCTGTTAAGGGGTCAAAGTTCAACGATTTGACCTTTGAGAACTCTACGAAACTCCTCCGATAATTTTGGGTCTGAACACTTGAAATTTTAGATATAGGTTTCTTGGACATGGATCTAACTTAATAACTTAATTTGAGCCCAAAGCAATACATTTTAACGGGTCATAATAGGGGTCAAAGTTAAAAAATTGACCTTTTTTTTTTCTCAGCATACACCTCCAAACACCCGGGCAACGCCGGGCACCCATGCTAATATATATATAAAGTGACCTTGTCTGTCTACCCAAGGAACAGTCGGTACCAAACTCCCCTTTCAATTTTTAATCTACAGATTTGAAACTAGACATATAGGGAATTTGGACATGCGGCACAAATTCGGTTTAGTCTTTAGTCGGTAAAAATAGCTGCTAATTGGTCAAAATTGAAAAAAGAAATTGGAACTTTTCAGACGTAAGTTGACTTAAAGTACTTTTCTATGCATGTGTATATATGCATATATAGGTTTTACAACATTATTTTTAAAGGTTGCATATGAATAACAACATAGTACGCATAGTAATGAATTAGGCTGGACAGCTCCATATTTTAGTTTCGATTCTAGTTAATGGTACTCAAGTCATATTTATTTTTTTACTTTTGAAATCACTACTATATATTGCGTACAACATAATAATCGATAGAGAATTTATGCTATAATAATAAATACAAAATCTCGATGAATTATCATATTTAAGCATATTTTACGACCGAACAATACTGGGTTGCCTACTAGTATATATATATATATATATATATATATATATATATATACACTTATGTGTGTGTATGTGTGTGTCGAGGGTGTATGCATGTATGTACCTGTATATCCCCCCCGACATAAATTAAAATTTGTTACACCCTATCTCAAAATTTATATATATATACATAAAGGTGATCGTGTGTGTGTGCGTGTGTGTGTGTGTTTGTGTGTGTGTATGGAACGGTCTTAACCAAACTACTGTCATTTTTGGATTTATACACTTGAAACTTGATATATGGGATATTCAGATCTGTGAAATTAATTCGACTTTGTTTTTAGCCAGAAAAATAGCTCCTAAGGGGTCAAAATTGAAAATTTGGAACTCAACAAGCGTAATTCGACTTAATGTATAAATTCTATGCATGCACAAGTATACAGTTATACGTTTAACCATGATAATTTTTAAATTTTTTACATGCATGTGTCCTTAAGTCATATGGTGGTGAATATCACCAGAAAGTTAAATGTTTTGGTTTCGATTCTCGCTGATGGCACCCAAGTCATTGTTTTGTTAACTTTTGAAAGCACTCCTATATATTGGATACAATATAATAATCAATAGACAATTGGCTTTATAATAATAAATATGAAATCTGCATAACTATACATATTTTATGACAGGGCAATGCGAGGCGAACAACTAGTATATATATATGTTAGCAGGCCGTTGGCCAGTCGTAAAACACACAGATTTTGTATTTATTATTATGGAGCAAATTCTCTATTGATTATTATCAAATATATAGTAATGATTTAAAAAAATATTATATGACTTTGGTAGCATCTGCTAGAGTCAAAACCAACCTTAGCAAATATTTATTTTTCCTGCTTCATTACCATTTGAGCTACCAACATATGGTTATGAAAGTTTAAAAATTAAGCGACTTTGTGCTATGAATGTTTAATTTTGCACATGTGCAAAAATAACAGCAGGAGTAATGTTTTATTTTACTTACTCCGCTAAGGTCAACTGTTTTGTTTCCAATTTTGACCCATTAGCAGTAATTTTTGCTGGCTAAAAAGGAAATCAAATGAGTGATACAAGTCCAAATGCTCGTATATATCAAATTTCAACACTGTAGACCAAATATTCAGAGAGGAGTTTGGTAGAGACTTTTCACACACACGCTGACAAGGTCTCTTTTATATACAAAATATTTCCGTGTGCTATAATGTTTTCATCTTAAATTCTATGCAATTATGCAGAATGTAGAAACTATGCATAAATAGAATTCAGCCTAATAGTGAAATGAAACCATAAAAATAGAAAAGTAATTAATTAACGCTCGTTTTTAAAAAGAATATGTAACTTAGTTCACCTTCATATAGTCGCTCGCATATCCATGATTGAGTATATTAAGAAGTGCATTTTAATGATTTTTTAATAGAAAAAGTAGGTTTTTACTATCAAAGTCAGAGTGAGAAAAGAACTCAACTGTATAGGTATATAGATATATCTATATACATATTCCAAGATTACAGATCTTCTAGTTAGGTGCCCCTTTTAGCTTTTCTTTCACTCTTGATAAAGCCCGTGAAACAGTAGGTGAGACGTTCAGTTTTTAGGGCTTCCGCATGTCCATTTTTAATTCATGCCATCGGATTTATTATATCATTTTATTGTCTCACACACACATACATACATACATACATACATACATACATATATAAAATAGAGCTCAATACGTGAGTAGAGCTTAAGAGTAATATAGAAATATATACATGCATGTCAAGTAAGTTGCACAGAAACATCCATACTTTATTCCCACAGGAAATCATCAGGCTAAGTAGACGCTTATTTGCCGTAGATATATTTTATACAATTCCTAAGCTCTACTCACGTACTGGGCATCTTTAAAGTAAATACTAAATATATATACTTTATATTAGACTAGCCTGGGTGCCCGGCGCTTTCAATGTGTTTGGAGGTGTGTGTTAAGCCAAAAAAAAAAAAAAGGTTGTAGCAGGCAGGCTCAAACTCATACCATGAAGGAGCAAAAGAACATTAAAATAAAAAAATTTAAAAAATTAAAAAAAAAAAAATTTAAAAAAAAAAACGTGACGTCTTTGCTGTTGCGGCCAATCGCCAAACCAGAAGTGATGAATGTTTAAATTAAGGCTAGTCAATCAAAAAGAAGGAATGACTTTCAAAAATAGCGGCGAAAAAAGCGACCCCTCCCTGTAGAAAAGTGCCCAGTTGAGGGTCAAGGTATTAATGTTTTTAGCCAATCTTTCGATGTATGTCGTCCAAAGGGTCAAGTTTTAAAATCATACTGATCTCGTGAAAATCCGTCGCCTCTGTCGAAAGTTTTAGGCAGACATACATACATACATACATACATACAGACATAAGATTTATATCATAGATCACCTTTTAATATTATATGTGTATGTACATGAAATAGTATTTAATTATACATTTAGTCATCTAACTAGATCATCCAATCAACTATCCTCACATACGAGGCAATTTTGACCTGGGATCAAGACCTCTCTGTGAAACGAAATAATTGTGGCCTACAATTTAATACTAATAGCATACTGTACGTGCTAAAAATTGTACAATATCAAGCACATAATTAGTTTGCAATCATGTTCCAAGGCAGCATTCATTACTCACAATATTCCGATAATTAAAGAATCTTATCAGCTACTTTAATGGGATTTGTTAATAAAGTAATTAATAAGAAAATCACTTAATGCTGGTTATTTCAACTTCGTGACATCTAACGTACATTGCTAGAATGTTACTTGTAAATAATTGAGCACATCATCAAGAACATTATCATTATCATCGGTTTAACGTCCGTTTTACATGCTGGCATCTGTTGTACAGCTTTAAGAAATTGACTTCAAAACTAACCTATCTCTGGCCAGGTCTACTTTTATCCCTATATCTCACCTCCATCTTTATCACTTCTTCTCATGTTTTCCTTCGGGTTCCTCTGTGAACTAAATCTACTACCGTAACTATTCTACACTAGCAGGTAACCCGACGTTTCCCGGGATTGAATGATGATCAACGAATGTTCCACACTTCGAGTACTTTTATTGTCATTGAGATCGTAGAAATCATCACTTTTTCAATCAAATTGTTTACCTGCTCTAATTAGGGGACCCACGATGGGGCATCAGGAGGAAGATACACATGCCTCCCCACAGTAACTTAGTCCAGTATATATTGCACTGTCGAGAACCTACTGTTGATTTTGTATTTAATTTTTTTCTGTTTGGTATCCTCTTTTTGTCACATAAACCATTTACAGTTTATAATACTACTAGCAGATAGACCCGACGTTGCCCAGGAGTGAATGCGGATCAATGAATGTACCACACCTCCAATATATTTATTGTCATTGAAATTAGTGAAATCACCAATTCATCAATCAAATCGATTAATTGCCTGCTCTAGTTGGGAACCCACTGCGATGCACCAGGAGGAAGCTTCACATTCCTCCCTGCAGTTATATAGTACACAATACATTGTAGTCAACATTGCACGGTAGAGAACCTGCTGTTGATTTAATAAAATTATTTTTATACAATGGTTTGAATTAAAACTTTAAAATACAAAAGTCAAGTATCATGGTCCAATTATGCTCTAAACAGAAACATTAATTTCGAACGCGCCTATCAAGAAAGCTACTGTTGTTTTATATGCAGGGCCGTTCTGTTTGTGCGGTGATAAAACTTCTCAAATGCACTTGTGATGCTAACTTTGGTTAAAATCAGACTGTTCCTTCTTTAATTGAATTTTTTCACTTATTAATTTTTATGGGAGGCATTCTGATACAAAACATATCCAAGAACACTTACAGACACAAAAAGTGTATCTGTACGAATTTCAACAAGATCAGACCAGCCGTTTTGAAGTCCATAGGGAACAAATACACACACGCACATAGTGCCTTTTATGTATAAGTAGCGATATACTAACCTTAGAATTTTCATCAATTCATTGAGGGTGGTGATGCCATCGAGGATTTCTGCTATGAACACATCTCCCTATACTGTCTAGATATAATCTTCCTCAGAGATACTTTTAAGACTCACATTACACATCTAGAATATCATTCTCATATTATTTCTCTCCATGAAACGCCTGTCTTCAACTCTCACTGGCTAGGTTTCACTTCCGTGTATCATCATACTGCAGACACATGCCTGATAGATTCTTGGTGAAGAATGGTAATGCTCGACTGGTTAATAATGAACTTACAAGTGGTAACATGTTACCTGGACCCTTCTAATTTATTTAGACAAAATAAACTGTGCACTCAAATGATGGTTTATCTATTGGTCTAAAACATGACTTCCAGAGCCAGACTTACAATTTGTATACCATGATTCTTGAAGCATTTTATCAGCAGAACCCGTACGCATCTATGGATTAGAACCGCCTCTCAAACATCTTATGGTTACTTTATCATCAAATATAGATTAATGTTTTTTTCTTTGTATGTACATTTCTATTAGCTCATTTATATGGCCGATAAACAACATAATGACACGCCTCGTTATCTTTTATATATTTACACAAAGCATTAAATGCAAAAATAAAATTGGGTGGCATTTTTTAAAAGGTGCTTTGTTGTAGCTACCAAACGATAGGAATGCTTAATCTAAGAAAACGCTAAGCTGAAACAACCGTCAACAACTTTCCACACTCCACATCTATGCTCAAAACTAAACGAAAATTTTATGAGCAGAGTTTATTTTCTAGAACTTTCCGTCTGTGAAATGCAATACCGTTTGTCTGCTTCCTGACTTACTATAACATGGTCGTTTTGAAGTCTAATGTGGAAAATTCATATTGAGTCGTTGGGTTAGATAATCTAGCTTTACCCAAGTTCCACAATGACTAATCTTGTCTCACCATCTACCTAACACTTAATCTATATCCTTGAGTAGCCTCTTGGCCTTAATAATGGTGACCCTCAAAAAAAAAAAAAAAACATTTATTCTCTTCATGGATCATTTTTGAGTTGCCAACCTAATAGTTCCTGAACTGTCAGCTAGGCTTCGGCCTCTCTCAAATCAACGTTTCATACTTTGAGTTCTGCATTTATGGTTGCGATTTTGTTATGTAATGGCTGGTTACTGTAACTGCAGTAAAAATGCAAAATATAAATTCACTCATGGCAATATTTCTTGCTAATCAAAAATAAAATCAGGATTAATTAAGTTTCAAGGAATACAGCAATAAGCAAATATTCAAGGAACGAATTTGGGTATACACCGTTTTCTTCCAGTTGACCAGCAGGCAATGTAAACAAGCGAATAATCGTAAAGAATGAAACAATTTTAAAAGCAAGAATTAAAGATGCTAAAAAAATAAAATCTTCTAGTTTGATAAATAGGGACACTATTTCTGCAATAATTCGCTTGTTTATTAAAACGTTTTGTAAATAAAAACGCATAAAAATAAATACTTAATATCTCGCTCTTCTTCAGTTTTTTTTTCTTAAAATTAAATTTTTATATATCAACAATCGATGAACAGCAAAACAATGCAGGTTTATTATCAATTTGTTTTATGAGGAGAAACCAGTGTAGACCCAAATTTATCCCTTTTATGCTTACTTATTTATGGGGTCCTTCAACCTAATTGATCCAAAGATTGTGATAAAAACATGAAGAGTATCAGTAAAGGCAAGATTAATTCCAGAAATTTTGCATCATTTTGATTCTAGAAGATGTTTAAAATTTAAGACTTAAGCTTAAGCGTTCTTTAGATAGAAATTGAAATTTAAAGAATTTTCCTTGGTGTCAAATGACTATGAATCAACTTCAATGCTAATCTAAAATATTTTAATTTAAAAATGCCCATATTACGTCCCTTAAAAACTCTTCAAATTTGGAGAATATGTATTAATTAATATCTAATATTCATTGTTAAAATTGTACAAAATTAGGAGGTATCTGAATTTTCATAAAGGACTTTCATCTCTTTTCTTTTGCGTAAAACTAAATTAAACAAACTATAACCCACATTACCTACCTTAAGGGCTAGCAGCATCTGCGTCCTAAAATTCATAATGACTGGTTAATTAATTTATGAGTGAATCCTTTATATACAAAGGTATGAACATATACACACAACTTGAAAGAGAAACATTTATAGCATTTACACTCGAAAATATTTGAATCTGCATTCAGGAGTTTGCAATTAAAAAAAAAAAGGACAGAATAAAGGAAGCATATTTTGAAATTGCAGCCTGTGAGATATATTTGCTCGGATCAAAAAATGAAAAATATATCAATAAACTAAATCAACTATTTTCTTGCATGTCAAAATGAAAAGGTCAAGAGAGAAAAAAATTCCCTTGAACGAAACAATGAACTTTTTCATTAAAAAAAAAAAAATGGTCGGACTCAATGCAACTATGGATAAATATCAAAGGTATGAAAGAAATACCTTTTAGAAGTAAGAAAATTTTCGAAGAAAAAAAAATAGATAAAACCCCAATTTTTTTTTTTTTTTTTTTTTTCAAAAAATATTACATTTTACACGAATATACTTTTTTTTATGTTTCTCACGTTTAGAGATGAGGATTGATAATTCATATTATTTGGATTATTCAAACTAATGTTCTTATCTTGAGTGTTATTCTCACAATAATTCGACCAAAGAGAACGGATCAATGACATAACGGATAAAGTACTTGGTAAATTCAGTTGTAAGTGATACTCCTTTTGATACTGAAGATTTAAACCTTCGGGACAGTGAATATGAATAATACAATTGTGAATTACTTAGGACGTTTACCTTTTATTTTATTAATTGGCAGAACTCCATATTCGCCAATGTTTCAAATTGGAGCTTCACTCATGCTGTAGTTCTATTAGATTAAGGAAATTTGATATGCTTTTTTTGCAGCTAGAGAAAAGTGCATTCCATCAATGACTATGATTAAGAAGATATTAGATATGGTTCAAGGATTATACAAGGGGTGTGCAATAAGTAATGCCCCTGACCCACTTCCCATAGTAGTAGAGCAACAAAACTTGGCACAGTAATTAGTCTTTCTCTACATAGGAGCCACCAGAGTTATGCATTTCTCCCATCGTTTGATGCAGCTCTGGAGGCCGTTTTTGTAGAACACCCTAGGTTGGTCCTCCAACCATGGCGTGACTTCAGAAATCAAGGCTGCATCAGCTGGGAAACACTTTCCTTTCAAAAACAACTTCATGGCTAGGAAGAGGTGAAAGTCAGAGGGTGCAAGGTCAGGAGAGTAGGGAGGATGGGAGAGGATTTCATAACCACACACCCGTGCTTCTGATCTGGCAACATGCGAGTTGTGGACAGGAGCGTTGTCCTACAGGAGGAAGGTACCTTTGCTGCTCTTGCCCTGCCTCTTGATTTTGATAGTTTCCCTTAATTTCCTCAAAAGTGAAGGATAATAAGCTCCTGTAATTGTGGTACCCTTTGCCAGGAAATATGTCATCACTACTCTGTCCTGGTCCCAGAAGACTGTGAGCATGACTTTGCCAGCAGAGGGCTGCACCCTTGCCTTCTTTGGAGGTGGTGAGTCAAACTGCTTCCACTGCATTGACTGGGCTTTGATCTCTGGATCATAGTGATGGACCCAGGTTTCATCCTGTGTAATCAGTCTTTTGAAAAACTTTGATTCATTTTCTTGGCACATCTCCAAATTCATCCTCGAGCACTCAATGCGTTCTCGCTTCTGGAATGGTGTGAGCAACCTGGGAATCCATCTGGCAGACACCTTATGCATATGCAAATGGTCATGAATGATAGTTTCCACAGACCCTGTACTAATCTTGATATCTTGGGCTATTTGACGAATAGTAATGCGTTGATCTTCCAAAATGGCAGCCTCAACTTGACGGACAGATGCCTCATCAATGGCAGAAGGGGGGCGACCAGGACTGGGGGCTGTTTCCACAGATTTCCAGCCATGTTTGAATTCACGATGCCAGCGTTTTATAAGGTCATATGATGGGGCATTATTACCATAAGTTTCTTTCATTTCATCAAAAGTCTCATGTGGTGTGCGTCCTTTCAAATACAAAAACTGGACCACTGCTCGACATTCAACAGGCTCCATTTCAAACCTGACTCAGTTCAAACACCTGCAAAACAGAAACCAGAATTAGTTCAGAGCTGTAATTTGCCGCATAAACCGTAGAGATATAAATCATTGCACATGCAAAATTTCAGTTAGATCCGACAACTGGATGTGTGTCAGGTGCATTACTTATTGCACGCCCCTCGTAACTACTGAATATTCTGAACCAACACTAGCATACTAAATCGTCAGTCTGGATTAATATCCACTTCACTATGGTTACTGTTGTGGCGGCACACATTCATTTGCATATGTGGATAGTAATTACACATAAATAGGAAGACTCAGTTAGTCTGAGTGTGTGTTCACCAGAAGCCACTGAAGGCCGCCGAGAGCAGATATGTTTCTCCAGCAAAGACTCTCTTATTTGACACCATTATGTAAATATCCTATAAATATACCTTTTCCTAATACACTTCTTATTTGATCTACCTTTGTTTGTTGAATCGTCATTTGTATTGCTTTCTACATTACTTGTTTCAACCTGCAAACTTAACAGTTACCCTATCCCAAAAGTAGCATAGTCGTAAATACCATCTAACATGACTTTAATTGGAATTTTTTTATTCTATTTTGAGATGAGCATTTTTATGTTAATTTTATTTTTATTTCGGACTATTAGTCTCATCTTTATTAGTTGTTTTTTTTTTTTTTTTTTTTTTTTTTATCTTTTTATTGGTTCACAACGTTTCGGCCAACTTCCTCTGGCCTTCGTCAGGTGGTAACCGCGACGGATAGGAACTTTGAATCTCCTAACTGCATTCTCAGCCATCACTGCCATCCGTAGTTGTTGTCGTCTCACCACATTTTTGACCAATTACCTCTGGCACGCTTTGGGTGGGATTGAAACCGCTATCTTCAGACAATGTTCATCTGGAACCGTAGAGATTCAACGTCTCTATCAACTGCGCCACGGGCCCCGAAGGGCGATCAAGGTTGGATTCTTTGATCTTATAAATCCACATTTATTTATTATCTGATCTTCCATAGTCGGGTTCGTACCGATTGGTATATATATATATTATTCCTCAATTGGAATTTTTTTTTTATTTTGAGATGAGCATTTTTATGTTAATTTTATTTTTATTTCGGACCAGAGGAAGTTGGCCGAAACGTTGTGAACCAATAAAAAGATTAAAAAAAAACAACTACTAAAGATGAGACTAATAGTCCGAAATAAAAATAAAATTAACATCTAACATGACCTTCACTCCAAAAATCTCATTATCAAAAGGGGGATTACTCCTATTAATTTTTTCTTAGAAAACACATTTCATTTTACAAGATCTGATTTTTTAAAACATAAATTGCAAGTTGCCATCGATGACTGTTACGTCTCAAGAGACAATGGAGACCCCCTGTAAGAGTAGATGTGCAAATAATTGTGAGGCAAGAGGTGCGCAATCCTTAACCATACTTCTCCTGAATCGGCACTGCTTGAGTCCAGTGACAAGGAGAACTGGAAACAATGCCGAGATAAGCAGAGAGCACATACAGCACCTGGAATTCCCAAATGGTCACCCATTTTCGTGCTGACCAGGTTCAACGTTGCTTAACTTCAGTGATCTAATGGGAACCAGTGTGTCAACTTGATTATGCCATGAATTCATAAAAACATTAAAATTTTTAATACAGCATATAAAATAATTTGAATAACATTACAAATAATTTGATGATATTTGCATGTAGCCAAAAAGAAACAACCAACTGGGATTTAACCAATAAAATATGTCCTTTCAATTTAATAAAGTGGATAAGAGATGTGTGATTTCGAGAAAATGCAATAAACTGAATGCTGGCGATATCAAGGTAATAACTCGTAGGTATTAAAAAACATATTTACATGTTAGAAATGATCAAATCATTGGAAGTGAGTAAGGATTTGTTCATTGTATGAATTATTGAGTGGGAGAACATATATCCTGCATTGGTAAAATATGAATAACATACAAGGAACATTCCAAAAGTAATGTCTCCTATTTTTTCTTCTGCCCAAATGAATCAAAAGGGATTGTAAATTGTATTGTTAAGATGACTGAATTTATGCTTTCATGGACTGAAATGTTAATCACTCTGTTGCAGATATTGACGGTATGAGACTAAGAAAGCAACCCCTGACATGAATATGCATCAGAAACGAAATAAGCATCATTGAATTCCTGGCAAAAGTGCATTGAGACTAGTGACTATGTCGAAAAATAAATAAGACCCTCATAACTTGGAGTGGTTGAAACATTGGAAAATTCTTATTCTGGATCCATGTATCCGTGACAGCAATTATACAGTGTCGTTAAGGCAGCTCCAAATGAATTTTCAACTTCATAGGTTAAGGTGGTCCATTCCCATCTGTCCATAGTAAATTTCTCAGCATACTGCAACCAATCACAATTTCATTGTCAAATCTGCAATCTCTTTCTCACAGACAGTCTTTTTTATAAATACTATTATTACATGCGTTTTTCAGAATTGTTTGATCTATTACCTGCTTCCTTTGTTCCAGCTCGTTTGACTCCTTGCTCAAGTGGTCTTTATCTGTTTATATGTTTTGATACTTAATTGTAATACAGCTTCCTGTAGCTTCTTCCCAAGAATTGCAAGCTTATGGATCTCTCTTCTTGTTGATCGTTTTCCTCCTACCTATAGCTTTTCAAGGTCAATGTGTTCTGTCTTTAAGATAATTATCATTTTTTTTCTTGTTAGCTACTTACATTAAGTGGTTTCATGCCTTGTCTGGAGCAATTTCCATAAAAATTAAACAATTTTTAAAAAATTAAAAAAAAAACGTTGTAGATGTATATTGATTATAGCTTCCATGTCAAATTTTGTTGTCGCAAGCCAAGTCTACAATTGATTTTCCCTCATCCTGAAATATTTTGGTAACTGGGTTGATCGAATTGAAGTTTCCTTGCTAAAAGAGATTCCACAAGTCTTGTATTGACATCCTCTCGTCTTGTGCTATTCTGGTGATGAATGTGTTTCCTTGTCAGAAGTGTTTCCACAAATCTTGGTATCAGGCATCGTAAACAAATTATAATCTTGGGTTGCAACTGGTGATACAAAACCTGAAAATGCACCAAGGACACCACTTGAAGCTTCTGAATGTCATCAGTATGAAATGGCCAAGTTTTTAATCTATCGAGTAGAATTGTGCAAACAAGAGCTTAGTATATTTGGCATTTAGTTGTTAGCTTCACTTCCTTGGATTAGATTGACTAGAGGCAGGACATACAGAGGGTGGGTTGCTAGGAGTATCCAAGCACTTGCCCCTTTTACTCCTGTTTTAAAAGTGCCCTTTTCAGAGGAAATTATTATAGGCCTATGCTCCACCATTACTATATGTTTTGCCGTTTTGTTCACTTGAGCACTTGCCCTGAAAAAGTTATCCACACGTCACTGGCTATAGGTAACATTCACCTATGATGGGTTGAGCTGAATCCTCTTATAAATCACACGTCTTAGATGAATGCAGACCATACACGAAGGTTTGCAGCAGCCAAGATAGTGGTTGTCAGCCAGTACCAGTATCAGTGGCAAACACCGTAAACCTATGACTAGGTTTGACGTTAGTTTTGATGATATGTGATCACATCTTTAGCTTACCTTCTGGATGTTTTCACCAACCTTGGAGTAGTTCTTGAGCGTTGTGGATGAACTTTTCTGGATTGCGGTGCACAGTGTGGGTGAACTAGCCAAGTATACTTTTTAAAAGAGATTGGTTGAGTGGGATGATCCTGCATCGCATCTTGATTTGGGTATTGGAGACTAAATTGTGCCAGTAGATCCACAGAATTTGACGGAGGCAGTATATATCGAACACTTCCAACCTTTTGAGATTCACAGCTCTCATTGGCCAGGCTTCAAAGCCATAAACAAAGATCATCCAAACAAGAACCTGAAAGATGTGGTCTTTATTGTGTTCTTGAGTCGAGACCAGAGACGCGTTTGTAGGCGACATGATTTCTTGTCTAGATCATAGGTAGTGATATAAGTTGGCAGAATTAAGAATGTGAGTTGTTTTTTATGGATATAAACAATTAACCTTCTAGAACTGGAATGAGGTGACTAAAATTTGTGATGGCAAGATGGTGTTTCAAAGCAGACCTAACGATCTGCATATCTGGAGAAGAAGACCATAGGATGCAACACTGTATGGTTTGCTCTCGACTCCCTAACCAGTGCAGTCTGAAAGATCTCGTACAACCATAATAATCCAAAGGGTTGCATAAATGTGTGAAACTGTTGTATGATCACAAAGGTTCACAAAGAAGTAAAGGAGTATTTCATCTTGTCCTTATTCTGTGTTTTTGATTAATTTGCATTTGGTTTGGTTGTAGTATGGCATATCAACTTTTTTGGTTATTCGATGAAAATCCAGTTGTTTTAGTAAAAGTTTTTATGTTCTTTATATTTTCAAATGTTTAGTCATTTATTGTTTGCTTTGGTTTGATTATTTTGTTGACACATTTTCTTCTTATTCATCACAATGAACTTGCTCACAACACCTACAGCATCCTGCAGTTTCTGGCCGAAAAGTTGGTCATTTTATTGGAACAACCTCTCTGTTTACCTGATCTTGCTTCAATTGACTTTTTTCATTTCTTCAAACCCAAGGCAATCAGCAAGTGGATCCGTTTAAAGTTGTGGAGGTTATCCAAAAGACTGTGATAACGAAGTTGAAGGGCATCTTAAAAGGATCCTTCAAGCATTACATTGAAGCTTAGCAGAAAAGCGTATACTAGAGTCGACAGGAGCATATTTTGTTGTTTGTAATTAAAATAAATACTTTGTGATACCAGTATCATTACTTGTCAGTAATTCAAACTCCTAATTTAAGCTTAAAATGCAATTTCATTTATAGTTGTTGAACATTGTTAAGCTGGCTGACTATATTTGCCTGCCTGTTTTGATATAAATAGGGTTTATACTATTCATGTTTTCTGCTTGAACTTCTCCCATTATTTTACTAGCTAATAAGAATGAACAATGTATTCCACCCTAGTGGTATGGCGTTACATCTTCCTATATTATTTTAAGGCCTATTAATATATGAGTATGATTCTATTTAAAGGCAGCAAACTTTAAATTAAAATAAATCACAAAAAAATATTTTTATATTACAAATATGTGGTTTATTCTAATGATTAATTTTTAGCATGTATTGTTTAAATACAATTTCGAGCATATGTCCGGCACAGCTTGCACATATATGGTGTAATCTTCAGGTCCAATTTTCACAAATCTACGCATTAAATTTCGTTGTATTTTGGCAATAACATGTCGAATGTTGTTTCCCAGGTGGTCTATTGTGTATCATTTATCAGTGTACACATGGGATTTTACAAAAGATATTCTAATGGTATATATATTTAATTTAACTTAATTTAAATATTATTTTAATTTAACCACTTGACAAAGGCCAGAGGAATAGTTGGCCGAAACATCGTGAAAAAAAAAAAAAAAAGATGAGGATAATAGTCCGTGATAAATAAATAAATAAATATTCTAATGGGATTAAATCACACAAACGATGTGGTTAGTTGAAAGGCCCATTTTGTGAAATTAGTCATCAAATGTTTCTCTCAGTAAATTTATCATATTGCGCACTGTGTTACATGTGACTATCCGGATGAAACCACATAATGAATTGCCAAACCAAGCTGAACTAAAAATAACTGATATTTGCCAAAGTTGCAATTAAAGAAAATTGTGTTGCCAACTTAAAGTTCGCCGCCTTTAAAAAAACTATCCAATGCTAAAAAAATATATAGTTAATAATTTTGAAATTAAAGGCACTAAAAATTGTTAAATATGTTTATTACTTACACCTCCAGTAAAGAAAGCTGTCCCCAGTTAGACAAAATTACGCACTGACATAAGCATTCTCATGACAGTATATTATGCCTTACCACTTCGGTGCTGGCTCATTCATTTTTCTTGTTATTTCAATGTGTTAAGATTATCCTAACTGTTCAAAATAGACTTCGTAGCCTCGTAGGAAATGTCCTTTTCTCTTCCCTGCAACCTCTATCTCGCAGAAGAGATGTTGCGAGTTTGTCTCTGATGTATCGTTATTTTCATGGAAAGTGTTCGACTGAGCTTCAGTTTATGGTCCCCCCTCGCCAAACTTTCACAAGAAACACTCGTCTAGCTGAAAACACTATCAATAACTACCCCCATTCTTTATCTGTGCCTAAACTTAAACGTAGATTCCATGAAAAAAGCTTCTTTCTTAGAACTGCACGCCTGTGGAATTGTCTTCCGTTTTCCTGCTTTCCGGTTGACTACAATATGGTTGTGTTCAAGTCTAACGTAAATAAGTTCTTGATGAGCCATTCCATATAAGTTATCAAATTTATCGAATTTTCATTACTAATGATTACTATATTGTCTAATTTCTACTGTACACTCTTTAACCCTTATCCTTGAGTGGCCTCTTGGCTTTGATAATATGGTGATGCCTGTGTAAAAAAAATTACAAATGGGAGGCGGGTGTTTTGTTTGTGACATCATCAGTAGAACAAACAGACTCCCTCTATCATGTTTTTCAATAGAGCTCCCCCCCCCTGCCCATTTTTTCTTAGGTGTATTGTTTTCATCATGCTCAAGGAACTCCACCTACTCCCTGCATGATAACTCCAGAATATCAAAGGGAAGCTAACAGGTGCTACACCTTGCCCAAGGGTGACTTGGAATTGTACAAGGCAGGGGCTTTCATTTCTTTTATATATAACATATTATAACTATCCATATACCTGAATATAGCACATATTTTCCAAATGGTCACCCATACTAACCAGGCTCAACGTTGCTTAACGTTGGTGAACTAATGAGAATCGGTGTTATTATGTGATATAATCATTGTGCATTCTTCTAGTATGTATGTATGTATGTATGTATGTATGTATGAGCGTGTTTGTGCATATGTATTATACAGGTGAGCTTTTTAGAGGTTAAACAATAAAATATGTGATATTGTCCTTCAACTGCTTGTGTATAATTTTTACTTAATGGTATGCAAAATCAGATGCAGAGATACATAAAAAATGTATTTGTTATTTGCTCTTTTTGTTTCCAGATATAAATCTCAAGTAAAGCAGCAACAAGATGGATGCAAGTTTGCCCAAAGGCAACTGCACGTCTTGTACATATGTTATGCAAATGGCTACTGCATTTTGTGTCCATTTTGTTCAATGAAATAAGAAATTTTATTTATGCATGCAAATTTGACCTTCAAATCTTACTGTGTTAGATTTTCGTCATGTGTTAAGATTATCCTAACTGGCGAATGATAAAAACAAGCATCTTTATGAATCGCACTGCATACAACTTTAACTATCGTGTTGGATAGTTATCATCCAAACAAAACAGTGTGCGTGTGTACACACACACACACACACACACACACACACACACACACACACACATATACATATATATAAGTGATGGGACGATTCCAATATTTTCCTCGATTCTGTACAAAATTCTCAATTCCAATATAATTACCGATTTTGATTCTTTATAAATCTCCAAATATTAAAACTATAGACTTGTTATTGGTTCCGATTACCGTAAAAAAACAAAAAATTAAAAAAAAACAAAAACATGTTAAATGTGCAGATATTTTCTCAGGCGTAAAAATGGACTTGTGGGCGTTGATATATAGAATTTTGATTTGACTGGTAATTTGAAATCAATAAATATTTACTATTTTATTATTACTGCCAGCAGTTGGAAGTTTCGATTTGAAGAAGATCAAATAAAAAAGATAATTAAAAGAAATGTTTTTGGCATCGGAAAATTGGCATATTTTTTTTTTACGATTCTGGTACTCGCAAACATTACAATTTTTATGATTCCCGATTCTGATTAATCATTCCAACACACACACACACACACACACACACACACACACACTACCAAACATGAGTAAAAAACAAACTTCAATAACTACTCACTCATATTCATATGAAATCATAGAATTACGTCAGTAATTTAATTATACATATGTAAATTGTTATCATTTCTGATGACCTAAAGACAAAGGAAACATCCACATGTGACTTTTCTTTAAAGAGTGAATGGTTTCTTTTCTTTGTGAGTTGATTTCAGTTTGTCTGACTTGCTATTTGCTATGTTTCTTTTCTATCTGGAAAATGACGAACGTTTTCTTGTGTAAATGATGTAAACATTTCCCTCATTTGATATCAACTGCATATTAAATTCGCATTCGAAACTCGATAAAGCCACGCTACCACTTAGCAGAAGTAACGATAGTGACATTCCTACATAATTATAGCTCAACTACAGTGCTTACAATGAAATTAATTCTCGAAACAAGAGAGGCGCTTCTTCGGAACTCTTTAGATGCCATTCATCTATTTGCCGGTATCCGCACAGTGGATTTATTGTCTAGCGCTCACAATAAATAGAAATCAAAAAGGGTCAATCGATACATCTGTCTATTAGCGAACATTCGCAACTTGACCGATTCCTATTCTTACTTATTTGTCTATTGTCTTTTCTTATCAAACGAAAGCACCGGTCATGATTAATGGTATTCAAGAAAACTTCGCAGACAAATTTCATTCCTAAACTACAGAACAATTCCTGCAACGATGGCTAAACAGTCACCTCTTCTTTTTCTTTTTAGCCGGCAATCAATAGTTCAAAAAGAAAAAAATAAAACGGGGAAAAATAAAATGCAATGAATATTTAATTGTATCAAATCAAGTCAGATTCTGTTGTCTATCCAAAAGCCTTTAGGGATCGTAGACTCTTATGATGTAAATGCAACTTTTCAATTGTTATTTCCACAACGTTTTGGCCGATGTAACAACCGACCTTTTCAGGTGTATTGTTGGATAGCCGGAGTCTCTCTCGTATATATATATATATATATATATATATATATATATATACACACGAGTGTGAGTATTTTAGATATATACAGCTTTGTATTTCTTACACGTGTCAATGTATATTACATGGGCTCGTGTATAGTAAAGTGATGTCTATATTACAGTGCCTTTGATATCTAATGAATGCATGTATACAAAGTATTCAAATATTCATTATGTCCTGCATGAATATAAAATGTTCATTGCGGTGTGTGCTCTTTTTCACAATTACACGTAATTAACAAACGTGGCACATAAACCTTTATAGACAGTTTTTCTGACAATCAAACGTGTGACAATATGTGTCTGCTTGTCTCGAACCAAAAGGGACACATACCTTCTTATTTGTTCAAACCCGAAAGAACGTCATAACTATGAGTTATATTTTACACAACCTTTATTCGTCTTATGGATTCCCTTTTCGGAGTTTGGTTTACCGAGTCTCTTTCTACATTTTCATTGGTTCTCCCCTTCTGTTTTCAACAGTGTTGTCCACATGTCCGCTCACTAACACGTTTCTTGCCAACTCATCAGCTTGATCTCTGCTGAATAACTACCTATTACGTCAGCAAAATCCCAATCATGTGTCCAAGGACACAAACAGATGATCTCTCACATAAGCCAAAATCTGTTTACTTGTAACTAAATTTCACAACTACTCCGAAAATTCTTAAATCGATTTTGTTGTGGTTTTTTCTGAGTTTAATTCCTGACAAAACATTCCAAGCTGTAAATCCACATTTTCCAACATCTAACGGTTTTATTTTTCTAATAATAAGTGACCAGGTTAATTGGCGTTGCCCCGGCATGTTTATATAATACTACAGTATCTTTTCAAACTTGGAAATCTTTGTGTTGAACTCGGGCGCATCTACAGAATTCCTTGTTTCATCATCCATGATTGGGTAATAGTGTTATTTTATTATATTACTTGCATAAACTTTCTATTATAAATGATAAAAAATGCTCCAACAATATTCAAATACAATAATAGAATTACGCCAGTAATTTAATTTATCATATATAAATTATTTTTTATTATTTCTGATGAAATAAAGACCAACTAAACACTCAGTATTAAATTTCCATTGTAGAATGAAAGATTTCTTTTCGGAATTCATTTAAAATAGTGGGGTTTGTCCGACTTGTTAGTCGCTATTTTTCTGTCTAATAAATTAAAAACATTTGCTTGTGCTAATGATGTCAAAAATATCTAATTTTATCTTGACTGCATATTAATTTTACATTCGAAATCCGATAAAATAAAAAGCATCGCACATTTGATTGTGTCGAGTGAAATCACATTCTGTTGTCAATACAAATAGCTTAAGGGATCATAGTTTAGAGAGTTGAGTTAATGCTTTTCGGGTACTCCCTAATAAAATAAATATTTCAACACAAGCTACTGAATAAGCGAACAAACGACTTCGTAAAACTTGCAAGGAAAAGGTTTATTGAAGCAAGGGCATGATGCCATTTAGATATAGTTAGGATAGAACTCGTCTGCCTTTGCCCGGTAGTTAATCCCAAGTGGGAATTGTAGATACTGGTGTAGGCAGAGAAAGAGTGTGAGGAAACAGGTCCGCTCTCTTTAACGTCTCGCTGGAAAAAGGTAGAGTTTTTCTCGTCCGGAACGGAAGCAGTTATAGTTCCTTAAGGGGGTAAGGAAGATCCCTGCGCTATGCCTCTGATTCATATAGCACAGTCAGGGGAGGCACTGACGCACAAGAAAAGAGTTCTATTTGTTTCTGCTACAACAGACTTATGTTGTGAATGTTTTACTGTGGTTTAGAATTTTTGGAGATAAAGATTGATATCATTCAAACTTCTTGGCTTAACATTGACACATAACATGAATTGGAACAAATACATTTAAGATATTTCCAAGGCTGTGAAAAGGAAGGTGGGCTCCCTCTACTCTGCTAGAAAACTACTTACACCTACAATTATCCTGTATATCTACAAAGCCACCATTCGCCCATGCATGTGGTATTGTTGCCACATTTGAGCTGGTGCATTTGTCACTAGCCTCTCCCTCTTAGGGTCCATAAAAGAGTTTCCAATTTAGTGTTATCAACCAAGCTTCAATCCCTGTCGCATCGCCACAATGTTACATCCCTGTGCCTGTTTTATATGTACTTTAATGGAACATGCGCTGATGAACTCGTGACACTCATGACCTCTCACTATGAATATTGTGAACCAACCCAACAAGCAACAAAATCATTCTCCTTCACTGTAGAGATCCCTAAATACTAGAAAGCTTTCTACACTAATAGTTTCTTTCCTCAGATTGCTTGACTTTGGAATTCCCTCCCTGTTCCTGCTTCCTTGACTCTACTAACATGCAGAAATTTGTGCTGCTAATAAAGCTCCAACCATTGTTCCAGCCCCACAATATTGCTTTGCTGTGCATGTCTTACAAATACTTTAATGGAACGTGCTTTGACGACCTTATAGCACTTATACCTCTTGACATGAATACCCGTAACTAATCCAATACATGTTAAAATTCCACCTGTTCTGAAGGTATCAAGATGCCAGAAAGCTTTATACTCTAATAATTTCTTTCCTTGAACTGCTAAGTTTTGAAATCCCCTCCCTATTACCTGTTTCCTTGACTGTACTAACCTGCAGAAATTTAAATGTAATGTAAACAGAAATCTTGCAACTCAACTCCCTTGATAGTGCCCCGAAGGTTTTATCCCAAATAATAGCCCCTAACGTTCAAGTGGTAATATACCTTATTTGAAATGAATAAGAGTAAAAAAAAAAAAATTATGTGTATTATTCATACTACTGCTTTAATCCAATTGTATACAGCATGTTGACACACAGGTTCTTGTTAGATCACCGAAGTTAAGCAACGCTGAGCCTGGTCAGTACTAAGTAATTGGTCATTTGGGATTTCCAGGTGCCGTATGTGCTCTCTGCTTAACTCAGCATTGTTTCCAGTCGTCTTGAACTTCTCCTTGCCACTGGACTCAAGCAGTGCCAATTCAGGAGAGGTGTGGTTGGAGGTTTCACACCCCTTGCCCAACAATTACATGTGCAGATATCCTTACAGGGGTTATTCAATATCTCATGAGACTGAACGGAGGCATCGCTTTCATCTGGAGATATTATTCTTATGAAAATTAGGCTGATGTTATCTCTGACCTTCTTCAGGTGTATCTTGTTGAATTCAGTAATATGAATGAATTCCAAACGAACTTTTTATTTAATCCATGGTGGTAGATCATTCTAGTTCTGTCAGCCATTAACCGTGTAGAAATCCTAAGTAATTATTAATCATAGTCTTAGTATCGCTTGTACTGAGGATCAAATCTTCAACCCCCAGAAGACTTTCACTTAGAGCTGGTTATTACTTAGCACTTTATCTGTTGTGCCATTTATGCATTCCTGAGTTCAACAAGATGCTCTTGAAGAAGGCTGAAGGTTATCTCGACTGGAACGTTGTGAATATAACATCTAGGAATAATAATAATAATAATAATAATAATAATAATAATAATAATAATAATAATAATAATAATACAAATAAAACTATTCGATAAATAAATTTGTTTATTAAATGTGAGAGAGGGCATCTATTCAAAAAAAGAAAATACGCAAGACATTTTGGCACATTTATGAATGCAATAGAGCGCGGCCGCGCATATGCAAACACCGAGCCGTATGCGATGTGACGTCACGGTAGGGAAAAAGAAAAAAAGACTATAAGAAGTACGTGTGCACAGAAAGAAGATGACGTTTGAGAGGACAGAGGTCAGAGAGAATAAGTGATCAAGTTTTATTCGGGGGAAGTACTCGGAAATATATGTCGTTGTTACAATGAGAAAAAATGAGTCCAGTTATTACTGGTCTTGTTCTTTTTTTTTTTTTTGCGATGTACTCTGTTACAAGGTGTTGGGCTCCAAGTGTCTACATGTTAATGCGTGTGTAAACGTGTACAACTTTACAAATATTCGAATGATTTCAATAAAGACTATAAATATAAAAGGCATTGTCCATTGGACTGTGATATTTTAGTTTGCAATAGTATTTTGTTAGTGAGAAACACTGTAATCTATTTCCATTAGTATAAAGAGTTACACGCACGATTCATGGACGATATTGGATATCGAATTTTTGTAAAAATCAGATTATTTCATTTAATATTTTTTATCGTTTTAAGACCCAACTTCATTTTCCCCGATTTAACTTTGGATTTTCTTTAGGTGCCTCTTTTCAAATTTAAACATCTTTACAAAGATTCAGTTCGAAATTATGTACGTGTTCAACTAATGGGTTTATACGTTTGGAAAAAAAATGAAGCTGGAGAAGTTGTTTTCTTTTATAGCATATCAACAATTTTAGGATTATTTAATGCCGAATCCAATAATATTGGTAAAAGTCTCTCTGCATCAAGTTCTGGTTAAGTCTAAAAACTCAGTACTCAAAGTTAAGACGGTTTATTTAAATATGAAAGCAGGAAACGAAATGATGTTATTTTTGATAACACAAGAAGTATTAATAAAAAACTTTCATACATCATTTATGACAAAATTCCATTTATTCGTTTAAAGAAACGTTTTTATACAAATGTTTAACATAAGATTTTTTTGTGATAACACAAAAGGTGTTAATAAAAAACATTCATACATCATTTCTAACACAATTCTGTGATAAAACTTGTGAAAGAGATAAATATATTATTTCAAAAAGACATCATTTATAGAAATGTAAATAACAAAAATTCCCATTAGTTCTTTTTGTGATTACATGAGAGTTTAAACAAAAAAGCCTTTTTATACAAATGCAAAAATGAAAGATTATATTTTTTTATTCTTTTATGATAGCACAAGAAGTGTTAAAACTAAAATAATTTTTGGAATAAATTATTTCTATATGGTTTCGTATTTCGTTCCATGTTTAGTGACTTCCGTTCCATTCCATATTTAGTTAAACCGAGTCCACTTCTTTGTGTACTGAATTTTTGGACTTAACCCAAGTTCTTTACATCTTCAAATTCATTGTGTTTGATTTGGTTGTTTTGTAGAGAAAAAGTATTGTTTTTATTTTTAAATTTGCAGAACATGATTGAGTTTTGCCAGGGGAAAGGAAAAAAAAAAGAATAACATGGATCATTTTAGGTCAGCAATCTAGTATATTTAGACAGCCTGATCTGCTAGAACCAGGCTGAAGAAGGCCGGAGATTATATCGATTAAAATATTGCAAACTAGCAAGCTGCCCGGCGTTTCCGAATCGTAAAATATGTTTAAATATTATATTTTAATTTAAGCAATTTTCTATTGATTATTATATGTAATAAAAGTAATTAAATGTGATTTTTAAAAAATTGTACCCAATATATAGTAGTAATTTCAAAAGATAAAAATAATGCATATATGAATTGGGTGCCATCAGCTAGTATCAAAACGAAAATATTTACCTTTCCAGCAGTATTTGCTATTATATGACCTAAGGATACATGCATATCAAAACTTTAAAAATAAAGTACTTGAACATATAAATGTATATTTGCGAAGATACATGTTAATTAGACTTACGCCGGCCAAGTTTTAATTTTTCACTCAAGTTTTGACCCCTTAGCAACTCTTTTTTTCTGGCTAAACACCAAATCTAATTTGTTCTACAGCTTCAAATCCCCTATATATCAAGTTTGAAATTTGTAAAACAAAACTTAAAAAGTGTGCACTCGCCTGAGGGGAGAGGCACACAGGTTGCAATGAAATGAATTCTCCTTTTATCATGAGTGTCGTCAGTCCTTAAGGATCCTTCTACATGTGAAAGTAAGCCTTTCTGACACTGAAGTCTTCTCCTATAAGATAATATATAGGGTTATGATGAGAGGATCTGTTACATACTTTCTACCGACCCAAGTTATGACAACAGAACCATTGCCAGGATATAAAAAAAATGCATCACTGGATTGCCATGAATAACAGAGACATGTGCAGAGTAATGAAAGCAAAGTTTCCAGCCACAGTTATGGTCTTCGGTTTAGTTTCAAGTGAGAGCTACATCATACCACTTCACATGAATTGGCCTTTAAAAAAAAAATTTTTTTTAAATGCATACACAAACACAGACAACTGTTTATAAATTGTAAATATGGTTTTGATTCTTAAACGCTGGGGATTTATTAGTTGGATTAAAATCCATAGAGTGAATGAGATATTTTGGTGAATGTTGCCAGTCAAGAGTAAGACTCCAAAGTCTACATTTATTACTTTTAATCACTTTAGTCACAAAGACCCTGAACCCTTCCCCTCCCCAATTTCTTGTAGGGCCTTGTGCCTAATTTTGTTGTTTAAAAATCTTTTGGTTTTTACTTAATTGTGTTTTCAAAATTTTAAAAGCAATAAAATATATAAACAAGATCAAAGTGTAGTATCTGTTCTTTAGATGCTGCACTTCCATTTCTTGTTCTCTTTCGGTGAAGGATCAGTCCTTCACGACCGAGACAATTTTTTATTTTTGTACCTTTTCTCCACGTTAAAAAACGACCCTGGTGTCTAACTCTGTCCCGTGGGGAGGCATAGTTAATAGGTACAGCATACCATTTCACATCTTCAAAGTCAGCTTGAAAGTCAACACCAAAGTGTATATGGATGTGCAGAAGAGCGTGGTAATCCGTTGGTGCAATCAGGTGACTGCTGGCAGACCCCCAGCATGACAGCAGGACTTGGCACCGGCCCACATATCCAAAGAGACCCAGGCTGGGCTTCAGAATGAGTGCTATAACTTTGCACCCATTCTCTCACTGACCCTCCCTTCGCCTTCAACCTGAACCCGCAGGACTACTTCGTTTCGTCATACACCAAGAACGTCACTAACATGATCGCTCACAACACCAAAGCCTGATCATCGCCATCTGTCAAGTATTTACCAGCGCTTGTGGAAAAAGCATGCTCCCAGTTTCGAACCCATATCGAGGTGGTGATTGAGGCTGAAAACAGCTACATTTAATAGATGTTTACTACATAATCAAGTTACCTGGATTGATTTCTTTTCAATATAAGTTTTAAAATAAAGCTGTAGTGTTGTTTTCTTCAGGGTGACACTTTTATCGTTCGATCTTGTATATTGTCATTGTAAATATAATTCATTTTTTTTTGTTTTACATATAAAATTTTTATTCCCCAGTTCCCCACACCACGTATGTATGTTGTAATTCGTTTTTTTTTCGTAGGTTATTCACAAAAAGATTCTGATATGGCATAGAAAAAGTCTAATTAAACAAATGATAGATAATACATGTTTAACATCCACGACCCTTTTCAGTCTTATGCTGCATTTTGTATATATTTATAAATAAATATATGTTCCACAGGTCCAAATGACCTATATCTAGTTAAAAGTTTGTAAACCAAAAATTGATAGAATAGTTTGGTAGAGATCGTTCCTCACACGCATACACAAGGCCACTTTATATATATATATATATATATATATATATATATATATATATATATATATATATATATATATATATTATATATATATGTATGTTCCACAGGTCCAAATAACCTATATCTAGTTAAAAGTTTGTAAACCAAAAATAGATAGAATAGTTTGGTAGAGATCGTTCCTCACACGCATGCACAAGGCCACTTATATATATATATATATATATATATATATATATATATATATATATATATATAACAGCCATGATCAGAATAATTGTCTAAATAATACAAGTTATAGAAACGTATTTTTTTTCAAATAAGTTTAGATGTTTTTTTTTCAAAGAAAAGATAACCAAAAACAAAAATAACGTGACATTCTAAACTTTAAGAAATTCACATTTGAAAAAAAAAGGGAATAAAATCTTTTTTTTGCGTATTATTAAATTACACATACAGAAACGAGAAAAAATTTAAAAAACCTATGCTTAAAATAATATGAAATCATCAAAAAAAAAAAGAAAAAAAAAGTTGTCCGATTCATTTTTTTAATGGTGACATTTCGTATGAAAACCAAACATAAATATAAAACGAAATTCAATTAATTTGACATAAAAAAATTGAGTTGTTGATTATTAACTTTTATTGATTTGATTTTTGTATCTTTACATTGATAAAAGCGTGTGACCACTTTCCGTGTGTAGAAATTTACTTGCTACTCACCTCAGCAAGATGTGACACAAGATCAGAAAGTGGGGATGTCTAGCCAGCGCTTCTAAATCAGGAACACTTAGCAAACATTGCCTGGATAACCCCATTGGCATTCTGCGGTATGGGGGGGGGGTCTCAAGCAATAAGCTTGAAACTTACTCCACCCGAAAGCTGGGTGGCAAGACCTGAGAGGGTGAACGTCCTGAGTAATACCCAGGCGACGTACCTCAGTCTGACACGAACTGGCCCTGCACCTGTCGGGCTGATTGTCAAGAACAGATTCTTGACTGGCACTTTCTATCCAGCCGCCAAGCAACTGTAGCAGCAAGGAGACTCATCGTCCAACATTAAAAAGGTGTATTTCTCAACTATATATGATTTACATATTATTTGGTTTTATTATCAATCAAATATATTTTAATAAAAAAAATAAACAGAAATAAATACAATCATAATTGATGCAATAGTTAAAGCTCTACAGAAGTGACGTCACTTCCTGTTTATCAGACACTTCAAGGTCATAGCTGAAAAAGCTAATTTTAGCTTTGTTTGACAATGCAAAAATTTTAGAAAACGAACGATAAACTGGGTTTCTGACACATTGAACTTTCTCAATTCAATTCAGCCTCGTTTATCAGCAGGAAAATGAAAATGCTATTACATTCGTATCTCATTTGTATGTCGACATTTGCAAGATATTCGTGTTAATGACTTAGCCAATAACAAATAAAAATTTCCATTCTCGTTGATTTTAAATGCATGAAAATTAAATGAAGACAGAAAAGGTAGATCGTGAATGTGAGACCGTTCGTTGGAACTCTTCATGTGATTATCTCCCCTTTATTGTAAAAATCCCACAATCCCTTTTTGCCCCATAATAAATTTTCTTCTCTCTATCCGTCCACACGCGTTTATATTTCCTCCTTTGAATCTTAACCCATTTCCTATCTCAATTTCACCCAAAATGCACCACTCAACACCGTTTTTCGATCACGTCCCAAATTCCCCTTTCAATTTGGTACCGTTCTGCTAGCAGAGCTCCCAATATCATGACTCTGAATTGAGCATTCAAAGATTGCACTGCCTTTCCATCCTTTGTAATGATACAGTAAACGGAACTGGGCATAAAAAAGTACAGTAAATAATAGTATAGTTCGAGTTCAGACACAGATACCAAACCTCCATTAGTAATAGATACGAACAATTTTAAAGTATCATTTTTAATTTTATAAATATTTATTTAAATTTTTAAATCGTCGTGAAGTGAATTTCGATATTCCTTGAGAGAGATGAACATGTTTGTGTTTCTCGCTTCTACATGAATATTAATTGAATATTTAGTGAAATAAAAACTGCAATAACGTGATAATAATAGATGTTTTGTGGTTCTTCATGATGGCACTTATGACGGTAATTAAAAGTACAGAAAATGCAGAAAATTCGGTATGGTGTAGTACGATCACGGAATAAGGATGAAATATTCCAAAAATCATGTAATTTGAGCAAGTATTTTATTTTATTCAAGAAAATCAAGTTTTACGGCTAAGCGAGTCGCAATGTTTTCGTAGACATAATTAAATCAGATAAAATTTAATAAAAACGGGGGAAACAGTTCAAATCGAAGTTAAGAAGTGGAAACTTGGCCTTACGTTCAATACAGTTTAGTAGTAAAATCGCTAAAAATCGTAAATTTTGATTTTCTTACCTTAAATTAAATAACTGATCGATTTACATAATTTTTGGAATATGACATCTTCGTTCTGTAATGAGTACGTATATCATAGAGGCTTTTCTGTATTTTCTTTACTTTTAATAGCCGCCATATGTGCCAAACTGAATAAGCGCCGGATGATTAAATGCTACCAACCGTAAAAATGGAGACGAAAATGAAGAGTTACCAGCTTCCCAGGATGCGGTTTGTGTCGCACGTTAGACATTCGATTTTTAGTGAAAAAAACCTTTAGTTCGTAGTTAGTTTTATTTTTTATAGGTGGCATTCATTTGCATATGAGGAGAAAAACTATTGTAAGACGAATTGAGAACGAGAGGACGTTGATTTTTTTAAAAGATAGATTAAATCCACCACAATGAATTTCGTTTCTTCGTAAATAAGTCAGCCATTTCTAGTCTTTTGTTAATAGTTAATAAAAAAAATTCTTTGTGACCCTTCGAAGTTTAAAATTAATTTGAAAACTTTCAAACAGTCGAATAGAAATTCATTTCTGATTTCAAATTCTTGTATAATTTTTCTCATGAGCAAAAGTATTTCATAAATAGATATTAAAACAAGAAAAGTAGTTGTAGTTGGTATTGAATTGCTTCTCCACGAGGGAAAATCAGTTCCCCAAAAGGGGCACTCTGGCAGAAGGTAAAAATAAAAATCGCCTCAGTATAGAAGGGGTCCCCTTACATTGACTAGCATCAGAACAGATACTACACTGTGATCTTATATATTTAGTTTATTGGAAATCATTAATACAATATGATCTTAGCCTGAAGGCTACATCAATTTTTCTTTTTAAAAATTAGTTATACCAATTTGCTCTGTTTTTTTGTTTGTTTGTTTGTTTTTTTCTTGAGTCGCCACTTATTAAGATTAAAAAAAACACTAAGGATTATGGATTCAACTAATGATCAAATAATATACCGTAATAATTTATTGTATAAATCTCATCTGCCTGTTTAAATGTATGTATGTATGTATAAAACTTTCGACAGAGGCAACGGATTGTCACAAGATCAGTATCGGTTTGAAGTCATCCCCTCTTTTCGATTGACTAGTCTTCATTTAAGCATTCGTTACTTCCGGTTTGGTGATGGGCGCAACAGCAAAGATGTCACATGTTTTTTTTTTTTTCACGTTCTCTTCCTCCTTCGCAGTATGGGTTCGAGCCTGCCTGCCTACTACAACTTTTTTGCTCAATACACACCTTCAAATACCCGGGCAACGCCGGGCACCCAAACTAGTTAAATATAACTTTCAAAATAATATTTTATAAAAAAAAAATTGCTCAGTAGGTAAATCTTGCATATAAAGACATTCACAGATACCTCAAAACCCATGCATTTATTACATTCCCTCGCTTCTCTTTCTATCTCTTACCTATCCTCCTCTAACTCTTCAGTTTAAGTTTTCAATTTACATGCTACTAGAAATTCCATACTTTATCTTGCTAGTTATTTCTTCTGGAAAAAAAACGCTTAATTTGGAAACTCCATGAAATATAGAAATAATATTCTGTATTCCCTGTTTTTGAACAATAAATTCTGTTAATTTGAATTTGAATCCTCTATTTTCCTTTGTGTGTGTGTGTGTGTGTGTGTGTGTGTGTGTGTGTGTGTGTGTGTGTGTATCTATATAGGCATAGTATAGCGTGCGCGTTATTTATTTTGTGTCGTAATTACATCCGAGTCATTTAATTTTTATGGACTTTCATTTCTTGTAATAAATAATTTTACCAAGAATTCTTCATAAGTTTTGGTTTCGGTTTCGATTATAGCTGATGGCACGCAAGTCATTTATTTTTTTTTATAAATAATTTTACCAAGAATTCTTCATAAATTTAAGTTTCGGTTTTAATTATAATGGAAGGAACTCAAGTTTATATATATATAACTACTTCATTTATTCGCATAAATTTAATATATGAAAGTATAGATTTATGCGTAAACTTTAAGTATTTACTTCAAAAGTGCTCAATACGTAGGTAGAGCTAGTTAGTAATTTATAAAATATATATGGCGTATAAAACACCACTAGCGAATAAATACTGGGAACTCAAAGAAAGCAGACATTCGCCGGTAGTCGAATGGAAAATAATGAGACAAGCTACCACATGCAGACATTTAGACGACCCATGTAAATTATGCCTCCATGAAAAATTTTCTATCCTGTACTTTAAAGAACCTCAAAATCTATTAAACTGTAGGCGGGAAATAGCAAACAACTGTGTTCACAAAATAAAACTTACTCTAGGATAGCGATACAAAATAACTTTAAAACTAACAATAACAACAGGAAAAACACAAATAAATAAATTAAATAAACATGAATATACATAAACGATCACATACATATATGTGTGTGTATGTATATATATATATGTATATATGTATATGTATGTGCATTGTTGTGTGCACATAGGTATATTTATATGTATAAAAAAAAAAAGGAGAACGACCACCTAAACCCACTAACCTAGTTCTAAAACAGATCCTTTGTTTGATAAAATGCATGCCCATTGGCTGGTAGGAAGGGGCGCGGTGGATACTAGAAAGCTGACTGGCCGACTAGAAATCCTCAACATGTATAAAAACAAGAAGCAACGACAGAATTCGCGCATAAGCCTGACGAATCCTATAGTTGGATGAAACGCAGAATATTCAGTGTAGCTTAATCGCCATATATATTTTATAAATTACTATATATATAGTTGCCTGTCTAGCCGCACTGATGAGCTGTGAAACAGCGAAACAGTACTATATATATAGTTGCCTGTCTAGCTGCACTGTATGTGGATGACTATATATATATATATATATATATATATATATATATATATGATATCAATGACCTCCCTAAACACATACTTAAATCATTCGTTGACATCTATGCTGATGACACGACCATCTATGGCAACACATCAAAGACTGTAAATGACAAAGTTCTCTCTGATTCTCTCTCCTCTGATCTCAAGCGCGTGGTTCAGTGGGGGAAGATGTGGCTGGTTACCTTTAATGCATCCAAAACCAAACTCCTATCCTTACATCATCAACACTCTGATACCCATCTGGCATCAATTGTGATGGATGGCTCTCGTCTAGGTGAGGCCCCGTGTTTTGACAAGCTTCTGGGTTTGACCTTTACTCCTGATCTGAAATGAAACACATACATCAAGTCTGTTGCCAAGGTTGCTGGAAAGATGGTGGGATCCTTCTACCGCTCCAGAAGATATCTCACTACTGATGCAATTCTCTATCTATATAAAAGCCAAGTACGTCCAAGGATGGAATACTGTTGCCATATCTGGGCAGGAGCTGCAAAAAACAGCCTATCCTGCCTTGACGGAGTACAAAATAGACTTCATGGCTTAGTGGGGGATGCCCTTTTCTCTACCCTGCAACCTCTCTCCCATAGAAGAGACGTTGCGAGCCTATCCTTGTTTTATCGTTATTTCCATGGCAGGTGCTCGTCTGAACTCCAATCTCTGGTCCCCCCTCGCCAATCTTTCATGAAAAACACCCGTCTAGCCGAATCCACTGTGAAAAATTTCCCCCACTCTTTATCTGTGCCTAAATCAAAACGTGGATTCCATGAACAAAGCTTCTTTCTTAGAAGTGCACGCCTGTGGAACTCTGTTCCGTCTGCCTGCTTCCCACCGGACTACAACTTGGATGTGTTCAAGTCCAATGTTAACAAATTCCTAATGAACCGCCCCCTTAAGTAAACACTTCATCAAATCTCCACACTAACGTAATGTACTTGCAATAACCCTTATCCCTGAGTGGCTTCCGGGCCTTGATAAGTGGTGATCACTGTGTAAAAAAAAAAAATATAATCGCATTGACACACCGGTTCTCATCAGATCAACGAAGTTAAGCAACGTTGAGCCTGGTTAGTACCAGATGGCTAATCATTCTAGGCGCTGTATGCGCTCTCTGCTCATCGCGGCATTTGTTTCCAGTCGCCTTGTACATACACTTCACATGCCACTGGTATTTAACAATGTCAACTCAAGAGAGGTGTGGTTGGAGATTGCACACCTCCTGCCACAATAATTTCACGTGCAGGCACCCCTTCGTGGGTATCCCTAGTCTGTTAAAGACTGAAGGAGGCCTCCTATATATATATATATATATATATATATATATATATATATATATATTCCATGAGTTTTGGTTTCTGTTTCGATTCAAGCTGATGCTCCCAAGTTATATGGATATGTTTTTTTTTATTTTTGAAATCGCAACTTTCTAATATATAAAAATCGATACATTAACTCTATAATAATATATACAAAATCTGCAAGAATTAAAATATCATATTTAAGTGTATTTTACAACCGGGCTACACTGGGCGTCCCTGCTTGCTTAGATAAATATTTTGCAGTTTTAACAAAAGAGCTACAACAATATCAGAACGTTTCCATTTACACTGAACATCAACAGAATGCCAACATCAATATATTACATATGAAGCAGACTCGAACCTATACTGTGAAGGAGGAAAAGAACGTGAAAATAAAAAAAACAAAAGCGACGTCTTTGCCTTTGCGTTCATCGCCAAACCGGAAGTGACAAAGATTTAAATTAAGACTAGTCAATGCAAATATCGGCGAAAAAAGCGACCCTTCCTCGTAGAAAAATGGCCAGTTGAGAGTGAAGCAATTAATGTATTTGGCCAATGTTTCGATATTTGTCGACCGAAGGTTCGAGCTTCAAAACGATACCCATCTCGTGAAAATACATGATGATTGCAACATCTTGTCAGACGAGTGCCACTCCCTCAGTCACTGAAATCCCATGTGCCCGAAGTTGACTTTTTAGTCTTGCCAGTGACTTGCACACCCTCAAGCAGACATGACACTGAAGACGATCATTGGTATGCATACATATATATATATGTGTATGGATATACACATATACATATACATACACACATATATATATATATATATATATATATATATATATATATATATACGTATATACATGCATACAGATATGCACATACAAACATACAGATACACACATACATATACACATACATACACACATACATATACATACATATATATGTATGGATGCACATACACATACATGTACATATACACATAAATACATGCACATACATATATATACATATGCATATACACATACATACATATACATATATATACATACACACATTCATATACATACATACAAACATACATATACATACATACAAACATACATATACATGTACATATATACACAAATATACACACATACATAAATACATATATATACATATATGCATATGCATGCATACATATACATACATATCCACACAAACATATACATATATACATACATACACACACATATATATATACATGCATATACATATATATATATATACATACATATATACATATACACGTACATAAACATATATAAATATACATACACATACATATATACATACACATATACACTTATACCTATACATATAAACATATATACACACACATATATATATATATATATATATATATATATATATATATATATGCATATAATGATGGTAGATCAGTTATTACATGCTTCCAGCCTGTCAGGACTAAACACTCACAACTTTTCCATCGCCACAGGACCTTTTAGTTTTTTTTTTTGTAGACAAATGACTGAGGGAGTATCTGTACAAAGATGTTATTGCAGAGTTTTAGCTTTGTACGACAGCTAAGTCTATCTCTCGGCCCAAAATGTTGAGATCCAGCAACAAGCAAGAGCAAAATAGCCAGCAAGAAGTCAAACTGTAGACCAGCTTAATGGTCTTTCACTTTGTTTTTTTAAATCAGAGATTTGCTTCTCCTAGAGGGGTTGCCTTCACCACAGATTAGAGGAGCCCTCTCCACCACAATGCTATTCAGTCCATGTCTAGGATTTGACTTGCTGGGCACCAGAGAATATTCCACACGCCTGTGGGTCATGCATGCCGCAGCTGACAGGCCTAAGCTTTGAAGGTTTCTGTAAGGGTTACCACAACCTTAGCCTTTGGTTAAGGAACCTTGGCCCACACGGCAGTGGAGGTCCAGTTACACAGCGTCAGACACACGTTGTTCATCAGAGTCCCAACAACAAATAAATAAAAACAACTCCAACACACACGACAGGTGAAAACAGGTAGTCATGAGTTGCAGTGTCTGTGCAAATCCCAAACCAAAGGAGCGACTAAAACAGAACTCCCCAGCGATCACGACGACAGTGATGGTGGGTCTAATTAAATAAATTTAAATAATTTGCTTTTACCTATTCATGTTCAAATCAATTTAAATAAATAAATACATAAATAAAAACAATACATGTCCGAGAAAAAAACGAACAAACCAAAAAAAACAAAAAAAAACGGTATGTGTAATGGACATACCTTGGTCACAATCCTGTTTTTTTTTTGTTTTTTTGTTTATCTATATGAACTTTTTTTAAGAGAGGATTGCGACCAAGGTCTGTCCATTACACGTATCGCTTCTGTCGGACATGTATTTTTACTTATGTTTGTTTGTGTTCATCATCATCATCATAAACATCAAAGAGACCAAGCGTCCTTAAAATCCATGGATAAAGGAAAGAACCTTAAATTTCGTGTATTCTTTGTTTCAAACAATAAATTTTTGTTCAAAAATTCTATATTTTTTCTGCAAAAAATTTAAATATGAATTCTACAATTCTTACTTTTCTTACTTATCTTGTATATTGAGCTTTTTTAGTTGACTGGGATTGTCTTATATAAAAATATTTCCAGTAGTTTGGAAAACTGTAAACCACAAGATTAATTAATCTGTGATTTAACTAATCTCATTGTTTATATATATATATGTGTGTGTGTGTGTGTGTGTGTGTGTGTGTGTGTGTGTGATGATTAATCAGAATCCGAATCAGGAATTGGAAAAATCAGAACTCTTGGGTGTATTGGAATGGGAAAGATTTGTGCCTATTTTCCGATGCCAAAACTGATTCCTTTAATTAACTTTCAATTTGATTTTGTTGTGGTAGTAATAATAAAATAATCAATATTTATTGATTTTAAACTACTAATAATACTAAAATCAAGTGTGTTTTTATGTTTGAGAAAATATATGGACATTTAACAGTATTTTTACAGTAACTGGGGAAAAAATAACAACTTTACAATAAATTATTTAAAGATTTATAAAGAATCAGTAATTGTATTAGAATCTGGAATTTAGTACAAAATCGCTAATTGTATGAGAATCATGAAAAATATTGAATCGTCCCATCACTAATATATGTATACATCGCCAAAGCTGCAAGTGTGTTGGTCACTCTGAGCAAGAGAGTATGGAGTAACAGTCAGCTGACTCTCAACACCAAAATCAGGGTCTACCAGGCTTGTGTGCTCAGTGATTCCTGGGCTACCTACGTATGCCAGGAAAGCTGTTTGGAGAGCTTTCATCTTAATTGCCTGCATCATATCTTGGACATTACATGGAAGAACAGGGTCACCAACACAAACGTGCTGAAGAATGCTTGGTGCCTCAGCATGCACCTCCTACTCTGTCAGCACAGAATCTGCTGGCTGGGTCATGTTCACTTGATTGATGATGGCCATATCCCTAAGTGCGTCTTATATGGTGAGCTGGCAACAGAACAGTGCCTCAGAGGTCGCCCAACTCTCTACTACCAGGACATATGCAAATGCAATATGAAACTGACTGGCATCGATTTGGGCAGCTGGGAGCAGTTGGCAGATGACTGCAACACCTGGCAAGGTGCTGTATGGCAGGGAGTGGGGAGAGGAGAGGACAACAGAAACATAATGCTGGAGGACAGGAGATGATGCAGAAAACAGCACCAAAGGCTGCAGACCCCAGTACACCATCCTCCTTCCTGTGCCCGTGCAGCAGAGACTGCCATTCCCAAATAGAGCTTCAGAGCCATGCTCGAAGATGTCCTAAGACAATCCACTGAAACATCAAGTCACATGTAATTATCACTCGGGCTAGAAGATCTCTCTCTCTCTCTCTCTCTCTCTCTATATATATATATATATATATATATATATATATAGAGAGAGAGAGAGAGAGAGAAAGAGAGAGAGAGATAGACAAATGAGAGAGAAAGAGTGGGTAGAGGAAACGATTAGCCAGTAATTCACTGATGAAACGATACTATTACTGAACACAATAATTTCTCCATGTAATCTTTTTCTTTACTAATGAGCTCGAGCTGAATGACCACATCATCAAGTGAATATTTTACATGGACTGAAACTGGAATTTCTAGTTTTCAACTGATTACAAGTAAAAGAACGTAAAATGACAGGCAAGATAATTAATTGTAAAGTGAAAAAGAATCTTTGAAAAAATAAAAGTAACAAATCCTTGTTTTCATGCATCATAGAAAGTTGATTGTGTTGCATTTTTGAACTGACATTAAAGCCTTTGTTTATCCTCTTTTTTTCTAATGAGAAAATGGCGTCTTCCTTTTAAGCGGGAAAGAAAAACAGAAGAAGTGTAATAATATTAATCATTTTTATTGGATGACGTATGGGAAAAATATAGGTTATTTCCCTTTTTTTAAATCCAACCGGAAGAGGGAGACACGGATCCAGATTAAAGTACAAACTTTCAAAGAAGCATGAGTTTTAAAAATAAGTTGGACACCAAGAAAAGTAGATGGTACCTGTAGTTGCAGGGCATTTCGTTGTTTTTGTAAAAAGTCTGCCCTGAACCAATATGTAGATGATGATCATCATATCGTATGAGTCCGCAGATTCTATTGTTGGCATTGGTTTCCCTGATAATTTTCTAGTCAGAATTCTTTCTAGAAAGAGCCAAGGTACTTACATGAGGATACGGCGTGAAGGTTGTCAACATCCTAATTGAAAGTGATTTTTGTGAAACGAACTGTATCTAAACTTGTAAGACCTAGGTCGTCAGTTCGTGTTGTTAACTACTAGGCCACTATCACCTCCAAATATGCAGATAATTTCACTACATACAGTTTCAGACTTGACAAATATTGTCCATTTCTAAATTTTTGAGATGAGGTTTGATTATTTGAATTATTTGGATTCTTCGGACTACTGTTCTCATCTTGAATCTTATTTTCACAACTTTGTCCAATTGTTTTTTAGGTGCATCTTATCGAACTCGGAAATCTATGTTTTATTTATTCTATGTGATCGTTCTGTCAACCATGACTGGATAGTAATTTGCAATTGTATTTTGAGTGTCGCCTACACTGAAGATTTAACCTTCGAACCCCAGAAAGTGTAATTTTACAACTGAATTTTACCAAGTACTTTATCGCCTATGCCACAAGTCCTTGTGAAGAAAGTCGGTTATATCAACTGAAAAGTTGTGTAAATAACATCCAAGATGAGAACAATAGTCCAAAAAATCCAAATAATACGAATTGACAAATATTGTCAATTTCACATTGATACAAGTCAGCTAAGCGTAATTCAGCAACTTTATTCCCATTTTTCATTGTTTCTCCCGACCAGTTAATTTTTGTATCTACTATTGCAACCGTTTTATTTGCTTTAAATCAATAATCTGCTAGCCATAAACTCCAGTACATACAGTTTTATAAATGCCTTTTGGTGAGAAGCAAAGTGTAGTATCTGTTCTGACACTACACTTCATCTTTTTTGTTCTTGATCTACATATCATATATTTCTTTATCTTTATCTTTATGGATTGAGACAATTTTAATTTTGTCTCGATCCAGTGTGGACCTTTTTGAGGAGCTGAAATTTCCACACATTAAAACCCGACCTTCTGCCCAACCCTGTCCTCGTTGTGACGCAAGAAAAGGA
>NC_136484.1:170481394-170486394 GCF_053919585.1 Euprymna scolopes | reverse complement strand
TATATATATACATTTATATATATACATTTATATAAATATATACATTTATATATATACATTTATATGTATACATTTATATAAATATACATTTATATATATACACATTTATATATATACATTTATATGTATACATTTATATAAATATACATTTATATATATACACATTTATATATATATACACATTTATATATATACATTTATATATATATACATTTATATATATACATTTATATAAATATATACATTTATATATATATATATACATTTATATATACATTTATATATATATACATTTATATATACATTTATATATATATATACATTTATATATACATTTATATATATATACATTTGTATATATATACATTTATATATATATATATACATTTATATATACATACATTTATATATATACATTTATATATATATATACAATTATATATATATATACATTTATACATATACATTTATATATATACATTTATATATATATACATTTATATATATACATTTATACATATATATACATTTATACATATATATACATTTATAAATATATATACATTTATACATATATATACATTTATAAATATATATACATTTATACATATATATACATTTATATATATATATTTATACATATATATACATTTATATATATATACATTTATATATATATACATTCGTATATATATACATACATTTATATATATATACATTTGTATATATATACATAAATTCATATATATATATACATTTATATATATACATTTGTATATATATACATACATTTATATATATATATACATTTATATATATATACGTTTGTATATATATACATACATTTTATATATATATATATACATTTATATATATATACGTTTGTATATATATACATACATTTATATATGTACATTTATATATATACATTTATATATATATATACTTATGTATATATATACATTTATACATATATATATATACATTTATACATATATATACATTTATACATATATATACATTTATACATTTATACATATATATATATACATTTATACATATATATACATTTATACATTTATATATACATTTATATATATACATTTATATATATACATTTAAATATATACATGTATATACATACATCTATATATATACACATTCATATATATACATTTATATATATACACATTTATACATATATATATACATTTATATATATATACATATATACTGATGAGCTGTGAAATAGCGAAACAGTACTATATGTGGATGACTATACATATATATATATATACATTCATATATATACATTCATATATATATACATATATATATATTCATATATATATACATATATATATACATTTATATATACATATATATATACATTTATATATACATATATATATACATTTATATATATATACATATATATATACATGTTTATATATATACATATATATACATTTATATATATATACATATATATATACATCTATATATACATACATATATATACATTTATATATCTATACATATATACATTTATATTTATATATATACATATAGATATACATTTATATATATATACATATATATATACATCTATATATACATACATATATATACATTTATATATCTATACATATATACATTTATATTTATATATATACATATAGATATACATTTATATATATACATATATATATATATGCATTTGTATATATATATACATATATATATACATTTATATATATATACATATATATATACATTTTTATATGTACATTTGTATATATATACATTTATATATACATTTATATATATATGCATTTATATATATATGCATTTATATATATATACATTTATATATATATATATACATTTATATATATATACACATTTATATATATATATATGTACATTTATATATATATACATTTATATATATATACATTTATATATATATATACATTTATGTATACATTTATATATATATACATTTATATGTATATACATTTATATATATATACATTTATATATATATATACATTTATATATATATACATTTATATATATATATACATTTATATATATATATACATTTATAAATATATACCTTTATATATATACATTTATATATATATATATTTATATATATATATATATACATTTATATATATATATACATTTATATATATATACATTTATATATATATACATTTATATATATATATACATTTATATATATATGTACACATTTATATATATATACATTTATATATATATATACACACATTTATATATATATATACATTTATATATATATATATATATATATATATATATATATATATATATATATATATATATATATATATATATATACATTTATATTGTATATAATATATATTGTATTGTATATTATATTACATTGAATATTAAAAAAATTTTTTCGTTCCCTTTTATGGAAATCGCTCCAGACAAAGCATGAAACCACTTGATGTAAGGAGCTTAAAAAAATGAAATATACTACTTTAATGTCAAAAACTAACTAACAATAAATGTTAGGTAGATGATGGATAGATTCTGACTCAGAAAACAGCCAGTCTTCCCCCTTTGTCAGAAACATGTGAGGACTAAAGATCACTAATGTATCTATATAAGCTGTTTGTTTGTCACTGTTTTTGTGCTTGCTTCCTATTTATCTGCCTCCCTCACAAGGGCAGAGTTCAACACTAGGTCAGTTTTTTTTTTTTCACAATTTTTTTTTTTTCGTGTGGGGAGAATAATTCCAGCTCCCCAAAAAGAACTCTCCGGCTTGAAGCAAATAAATTTTTAAAATTGCCTCTTCTTAGGAGGATTTTCCTTTAATTGATTACCGAGGACAGAAAAGATGAAATATAGTATCAGAACAGATATTATACTTTGCTCCTCGTCCAAAGGGTGCAGAATTTCATGAGAGTTATCCGTAACTACAATTCAATTATAATTTTCAGAAATAAATTTTTGTGAACTATTCAACATATACTACTGGTACCTTCCCAGGCATTACCTTTCCATGCCTTCCCAGGCATTATCTTTTCTTTTGAGTGATGAGTAGTGTAGAGTTTGTTCTGTTTTCACGTAACTAGCCACTCACACATTACTTCCTTCGTTTTTTTATGGTGGGGGCATAGTATATATTCGTTCAACATGATACCATCCACTCTTGAATTATGCAACCTGATATCATAAAAATCCTAGACATCTCAAAAGCATGTGCACCTGATCTCATCATGGCTGTGCTTTTTTTTTTTTTTTTTTTTTTTTTTTTACACAGTGATCACCACTTATCAAGGCCCGGAAGCCACTCAGGGATAAGGGTTATTGCAAGTACATTACGTTAGTGAGGAGATTTGCTGAAATGTTTACTTAAGGGGGCGGTTCATTAGGAATTTTTTAACATTGGACTTGAAGACAACCAAGTTGTAGTCCGGAGGGAAGCAGGCAGACGGAACAGAGTTCCACAGGCGTGCAGTTCTAAGAAAGAAGCTTTGTTCATGGAATCTGCGTTTTGATTTAGGCACAGATATAGAGTGGGGGAAATTTTTTAAAAAATGCTCCGCTGAAGTTGCTCTAGTTGTTTCCAAACTTTTCAACAAATCCCTTAATGAATCTTGCTTCCCTGACTGTTGAAAAACTGCGTCTGTGGTACCACTTTACAAGAATTCTGGCGAAAGAACTGACCCATTAAATTATCGCCCCATTAGCTTCCTCCCTTTTTTCACCACAATATTTGAGTCTATAATTAATCACGCTCTAGTCCACCATCTTACAGCTGCTAAACTTCTGTCCGACCATCAATATGGATTTAGGCAAGCCTGTTTTACTGTAGATTTCCTAACTGTAATCTCTGAACATATATACAAAGCACTGACTGGATAAGGCAGTGAAGGGGAGTTCAGTAGCTCTACATGTACCTGAGGCTTTTGACAGGGATGGCACAATGGTCTTCTCCAGAAAATCAGATCATACGGTACCACTGGACGAATATTTAACATAATTAAACGCTTAAGTAAGAGAAGAATCCAGGTTGTCCTCAATGATAGTATGTTAAAATAATATGATATAAATGCGGGCGTACCTCGGGTCAATCCTTGGACTTTTATTGTTCCTGATATTCATAAATGACTTCCCTGAAAAATTGTCTGAGATAAGCATATTTGCTGCCGACACCACGGTCTTTAAGGAGAAAACAAATGAACACATATCCAAGGTAATGGCGGAAACCCTAGAGAAAAATCTCCAGTCCATAGTGGACAAAAATGGTAACGTTCTATGCTACTAAGACTAAGCTAGTTTCTTTTAACAATTACAAGAAACCTTCTTGACCACCAATAGCTATGGCTAAAGATGCATTACTTGAAAGTACTTGTTTTAAACTCCTTGGCTTAAGGTGCACAGGGAACATAAGTTGAAACAGATGCCCTTTTCCCTACCCTGCAACCTCTCTCCCACAGAAGAGACATTGCGAGCCTATCCTTGTTTTATCGTTATTTCCATGGCAGGTGCTCATCTGAACTCCAAGCTCTGGTCCCCCCTCGCCAATCGTCCACGAAAAACACCCGTCTAGCTGAATCCACTGCGAAAAATTTCCCCCACTCTATATCTGTGCCTAAATCAAAACGTGGATTCCATGAACAAAGCTTCTTTGTTAGAACTGCACACCTGTGGAACTCTGTTCCGTCTGCCTGCTTCCCACCGGACTACAACTTGGATGTGTTAAAGTCCAACGTTAACAAATTCCTAATGAACCGCCCCCTTAAGTAAACACTTCATCAAATCTCCACACTAACGTAATGTACTTGCAATAACCCTACTCCCTGAGTGGCTTCCGGGCCTTGATAAGTGGTGATCACTGTGTAAAAAATATATATATATATATATACATTTATATATATATATATATACATTTATATATATACACATTTATATATATATACATTTATACACAT
>NC_136484.1:170366394-170478894 GCF_053919585.1 Euprymna scolopes | reverse complement strand
AAGCTGATTGGCCAACTAAAATCCTCAACATATATAAAAACGAGAAACAACCACAGAATTCGTGCATAAGCCTGACAAATCCTATAGTGGATGAAACGCCGAATATTCAGTGTAGCTTAATCGCCATATATATTGTATTAATTACTAACTAGCTCTACCTACGTATTGAGCACTTTTGAAGTAAATACTTAAACTTTACACATAAATCTATACTTTCGTATATTAATTTTATGTGAGTAAATGAAGTAGTTATATATATATATATATATATATATATATATCACCTTTTTTATCAATATTATAAGTTCGAAATCTCGGTGCCTATTGATCAGAATTTAACAAATGATGGCTCGTTGGAAAGGTAATGACCTGAATTGTACAGTGGGCTATGTGACATTTACCCTTAAGGTTGCACATTATTGTTTCAATAAGTGGGGATCACTTTTCTATATTAATTTAACGTAAACTGAGCACCCACTTTATGGCTTCCTTTTTTTTGGAGGAGGGCGTTATTTCTTTTAGGAATGGTGCTTATTGTAGTCTGGTAACATAAAAAATACGTATTTACGGAAAATTTAAATGCGATATTCGTTTCCAGCACACTCGAAACCTATGGAAACAAGTATTTTAAGGTAGGTTTTGTATTGGTCTACCAAGCCATAATTACCAAATAAACACCACTTCTAAAAAACACTACCAGAGCCACCATCAATTATCATAGAAAAGAAGAGAATTTAAAGTCTAAATCATGTCAAATCGGTGGACATATACAGTAAACAGTCGTATATTTGTAAATGTTCTAGTACATTATATATCTATATATATATATATATATATATATATATATATATAGTCATCCACATACATTACTGTTTCACAGCTCATCAGTATGGCTAGACAAGCAACTACCTTAAGCCAGGATCGAATCCTGACTGCCCAAACGACAGTCGGAGCTTTTAACCGTTGTGCTATTCGGTTGCTGCTATGTGGGTAGTGAATTAACAATGTTTTGACATTGTCCAAATACCTAAGCTCAATTTGTTTACACAAAGAGCATCGCTCCATACGCTAATGGTAATTTGTATATCACTTCCCAATATGCTCAACCCAAATAGGGAGCATTATTGTTACCCGCATAGAGTACTGTTTCGCTGTTTCACAGCTCATTAGTTCAGCTAGACAAGCAACTACCATTGCACTATTCGGTTGCTGCTATGCAGGCAGTAAATTAACAATGTTTTGACATTGTCCAAACACCTAAGCTCAAAACTTGAATGTATAATGGAGAGAAGCTTGAATACCTACTAGGCACTATCCTCCAGTTCCAAGATCACGCTGTACAGAGGTTTGTCAGGACAACCTGGTATAATAATACTTTCTCTACAAGTAAATCTGATCAAATATTCAAAATCACATAATATTCACAGCACAAATAATATCTCCTCACTATGGCCAACCTATGGCTTTTCGGGAATGGTACAACTTCTCCAAGGGATTTACCTCAAATAACAGCACGAAGCTAAATACCCTACCAGACTAGATAAATTCTTGTCCTGGAATCCAGCCATACCAAGAGATCACAAGAAAGGTATGCTATAACATATTTAAATGGTTAATTGGGGAGTGGAAAATGATGTTCTCAGCTTCTTTACTAAATCAGTGTTTGAGAGGTAAAGAAAACTTTAATGGAATATTTGAATATCTATGTATCTCATGTAGCGATCTAGCATTAGCCCCTAGGAAGGGGGACAATTGATTTCTGAGAACTTCGACGGAAGTAAGATGAAAAACTCGAATGAGATATTTATTTATTCTTTCAAATATTTATAACACAAAATTTTATCAATAGCTCAATAGCATATGACTAGAGCTACTACTTTTATATCATATGAACCACCTGAAATTCAGGAAACAAATTCAACAAATAATCATCCATTAAGGGCATACAATTGTTTCGGCCTACCACCAAGAGTTTTATAATGTTCACCATGTATGTATTTTTTCTTATATATCTTATGTGCATATATCTATATATCTATAAAAGTGAACGTGTCTGTCTGTCTGTCTGTGTGTCTGTGTGTCTGTCTGTCTGTGTACATTTCCCTACGCAATAACTCTGTCAATTTTTAGTCTATAGACTCGAAATTTGAAATACCGGGTACTGAGAGTTGAGAAGATCGATGTGACGGGTGTCAGCCAGAAATTTGGCTGTTAAGGGGTCAAATTTCAACGATTTGACCTTTAAGAACTCTACCAAACTCCTCCGACAATTTTGGGTCTAGACACTTGAAATTTTAGATATAGGTTCCTTGAACCTGGATCTAACTTAATAAAGTGATTTGAGCCCGAAACTATAAATTTTAAGGGGTCATAATAGGGGTCAAAGTTTAAAAAAATTGACCACTTTTTTTTTTCAACATACATCTCCAAATACCCGGGCAACGCCGGGCACCCATGCTAGTAGACATATAAAATAACAATTGTCTGTAGTAAGTATTCCGATATTCCCAGAGGGTAAGTAAATAAAATAACAACAATTAATAAAGTTAATAGGACAATAATTTTCAATGGTTTAGGATAGAAATAAAGTTTTTGAGAATATGAATATATTATTTTTCAGAAATATGACATAGTTTGGACAACAAACAGACACCGAACATTCATTATAATAAGATTGACATTTTTTGTATATATTCCTGTGTGTGGAAAGGAATTATTTTATGAAACTAACACTATATAGTAACCGGGTAACCATCAAACTATAGAGAAGCTCCCAAAGTATTTCAAGATTTGATTAACTATCAAATTGAAACTCGAAGCAAAAAAAAGTGGAACATTCAGAATGGATGGAATAAAATAAAACATTGCTTCAGTCTCTCGAGAAGTGGAAAAAATATTTTTGATAAAATGAAAATGACAGCTGAAGAAAAAAAACTTTAAATAAAAGATTTAATAATAAATAAAAACGAAAAATATTTTCTTTTTTGTTAATGATCTGGAATAAAATTTATCGAAACGTTTATTCGTTTTCTAAACTTTAATTTAGTTTAAATGTTTTAGAGTATATCAACAATTTTGCCTTTGTTTTATGCTGAAACGCATTATGAACAATTCATTGTTGAACATTAACTGAATACAAACTGCTATTTTAATAATAGGTTTTGAAGAAATCGCAGTTTCACAGTTATACCAAGAGTATTAGTGCATATATGACTAAATCACTCTGTACTGAGGTTTGTCAGGACAACCTGGCATAAATCCTTATGCCAGGTTGTCCTGACAAACCTCAGTACAGAGTGATTTAGTCATATATGCACTAATACTCTTGGTATAACTGTGAAACTGCGATTTCTTCAAAACCTATTATTAAAATAGCAGTTTGTATTCAGTTAATGTTCAACAATGAATTGTTCATAATATTAATACGCTTAAATATGATAACTTAATACGCTTAATTAATACGCTAATATTAATACGCTTAAATATGATAACTTAATACGCTTAATTAATACGCTTAAATATGATAACTTAATACGCTTAAATATGATATTTTAATTTGTTCACATTTCGTATATATTATTATAGAGTCGTTATTTCAAAAGTATTTAGGTGCTATCAGTTAGAATCATAACCGAAGCATTCAAAGCTGGTGACATTATCACTGTACCAACTTGACATGTATGTAAACTGATTAAAAATTAAAAATAAACTAAGATGAATATACAAAATGTTTAATCATTTTTTCCAATTTTGACCCATTTCTGACCCCTTAAATACAATTTTAATTGGCTGAAGACCCATAAAAGAACGGCCTGTAAAACTCCAATCATTTGAGGCCCCCAGCGACTTTTAGTTTTGGAGAAGATAGAGTTTGAAAATACGGAGATCAACAGACCGACAGACAGATTGACAGACAGACAGAGATATAGCCGTTTATATACTAGATCACAAAAAAATATTATGCTTATATTTGTATGCAATTAGAATTTTTTGAATGATGACTGTGTTACGAATGCCTCAGCCCACTTGTGAACGCTGATCATGCAGTGATAATGGTTGAAATCGCTCTAAACTCTAGAGCCAAAATTGAAGGGATCTCATCAGAGATGCCTCATGGCGAAATATCTTTTCGCTTCCTCCTGAACAGTGCACAAATGAGACCACTGAATGGTTTAAAACGGCAATTGAAGCACATGTTCCCATGCAGAAATTTTATAGCAAGCCCCACTCTCCCCAATGGTTTACTTTTACTTGTGCAGCTGCCATTGCACAGATTTAACCGACATGTCCAGTTCAAACAGACAGAAGTATATAGAAGTCAGAAGTAACTGTAAGAAAGAAATAGCGACAGCTATGAGAGAATTTACTGAAACCACCAAAAAACGCATCGAAGCACAGAAATTAGGGACCTGTGACCTCTGGAAAATCTATGACAACAATGGGTAATCAACAATTCTCCCACTATCCAACAATCATGAGCTTGTTTGCTCAGCAACTGAGAAGGCTAACTTGCTTGCCAGTCGGTTTGCCTCCAACTCCACACTGGACCCTGCTAATCACCCGCTCTCTGACTTTCCTCTGCAGACAGACGCCACATTAGACGATCTGAAAATCACCCCTTCTCAGGTACATGCTATCATAAAAAATCTTGACAATTTAAAAGCATGTGGACCTGATCTTATCCCGGCTGTGCTATTAAAAAAGTGCTCCACCAAAGTAGCTCCAGTTCTCCCCAAACTTTACAACAAATGCCTTAATGAATCTTGCTTTCCTGCCTGCTGGAAAACTGCTTCTGTGGTACCAGTTTTCAAGAATTCTGGCGAAAGAACTGATCCAATAAACTATCGCCCCATTAGCCTCCTCCCACTTTTCGCCAAAATATTTGAGTCCATAATTAACCAAGCTCTAGTTCATCACCTTACAGATGCTAAACTTCTAACCGACCAACAATATGGATTTAGGCAAGCCCATTCCACAGCAGACATTACGATCAATCACAGAGTCTTTGAGGGTAGCAAGGTTTATTTCAGCAGCTAAGAAATTGCTTTTTAATTTGTTCTTGTACCCAAGTAATGGTCGGCCTACTGTCCGGTGACCACTGTCCATCAACATTTTTGGAATTCTTTCCTCTTACATACACAACAAATGGCCAGTCCAGCACAGCTGTGATTTAATGAGAAAGGATTCGCATATGGCGAAGAGGTGAGTATTTGCAGTCCTGTCGCTTAAACTAACTCCACAAATTTATCGAAGCAACCTTTGTGAAAAACATCCAACTGTTGAATTTGTCTTCTGTACAGTGTCCAAGACTCTGAGCCATACAAGATTTTTATGAAAACTACATGATGTGTAACTAGGGACACAGGAAAAAAATACTTAAAACATACCGTATATGATAGATTTTATAATTTACCTTACTATATTTTGGATATTATCTTATTGTATCTACATTTTAAGACCACCCTAAAAAGTATCTGATTTGAAAAATCTCCAGCTTTCCTAAGTTTTATCAAAAATATTACGGATGTTTTCAATATATAATTTTAATCTAGAAAAGAACGCTTCCAGCGGACACTTCATACAGGGATTGTACCAACTAATAATGAGGAGAAATATACCCCGGACTTTCCATACACTAAAGATTATCATTAAAGGCCAAAAATACCTTACAATAAATAGAACTCTGCCTACAATGTGGATTTATTCAACAAACTCGGACTTTGACCACAGTATACGACTCTATAAAGGATTACCACGAAACTCGGATACCATAAATTTATATCCTATCATTTTATCTACTTTTATTTCATCTCTATAATTTTTTATCTATGCCCCTAAAAAGATGGAATTAATTTTTAAATATATTTTCTTTGTATGTGCTAAACAGCAAAATTATTTCGAATTGGATCTAATATTTGCTAATGACTTTTTCTCTGAGGAGATGAGCCTACATCGAAAACTCATGGGTTAACGAAAAAGTCTGAACTGTATTCTTTATTTAAACAATAAATTTCTGCTCTGAAAAAAATTTTTTTTAATGAAATTTAAGCAAAAAAACTATATATAAATGCACAAAACATAGTTCACAATATTTCCGCCTCTGACATATAGTAAAAAAAATACTATCGAAGTAGAAAGAAGAGATACCAGACTTTGAGAAGGAGTTTTAACCTGATATAATAAAAGATTGAACATCTGACATCATACTATATCTGATTCAACACAATACGTTAGTAAATATTTAATCGAAAACTATATGCTAAAGACCCATAAAAGAACGGCTCATAAAAAATACAATCATTTGAATCACCTAGCGCCGCTCTACGACTTTTAGTTTTGCAGGAGATAGAGTTTGAAAATATGGAGACGGACAGATCGACAGACAGACAGACGGACAGGCATATAACCGTTTATGTATTAGATTACAAGGAAAATATTTGAGATAGAAATAATTAGAAAAAATCTATTCGTGTAATGTATGCCCACCCCCACAAGTGTATTTTCATCTTGCGAAAATATAGGCACATATTATACAAAGTGTTATGGTGATTTGAAAATGAGGGAAAAACAACTCTGTCACTAAGTATTTAAAAATTCGAAAGTAATCGGAATCAGTAATTGTAAAGGAATCAGGAATATTAGAATCGTACCATCACTAGTATCAACTAGATATTACTTATGGGAGAGATGGGAAGAATTTGGTGGCATTGGATTTGAAGATGACCATTTTGTCAGCAGGGAAGTAGTCTAGCAGTAATGTGTGTCACAGATTGGGAAACACTTGTAAAGAAACTCGGTCAATAGGAAATTTCGCCTATGCACACGGGGAGAGGAGGGAAGGTCTTAATTAAGAAAATGCTATTTTAACTAGAAGTTTAATACACCGACAGACAGCCTAAGCCTCTTATAAAGATGCATAGGTGCATCTGGAATAACATACTTTACCAAACTTTATTCCAGATTATTTTTGAAAAACTGTTATTTTCCCCCTTTTTTATTCATTATCTGATCAGTTTTTTTATTTCCTCGAGCTGTGAATAGTTTTATATTAAAAGTGTTTTTTCTTCAGCTGTCATTTTCATTTTATCAAAAATATTTTTTCACTTCTCGAGAGACTGAAGCAAAGTTTTATTTTATTCCATCCATCCTAAATGTTCCATTTTTTATCTGCTTCCAGCTTCAATTTAATAGTTAATCAATTCTTGAAATACTTTGGGAGCTCCTCTATAGTTTGATGGTTACCCGGTTAATATATAGTGTCACCTTATAAAATAATTCCTCTCCACATTTCGCCCACCGACATGGCATTTTAAGTTACGTAATTTCCTTCTTTTCATGTCTTAATTGCTGGTGTGTAACGTTACCCAACACGATGTAGTCTCAGTCACAAAGTAGACAAAAGCATGAAAAGAAATTCAACTTTATTTTGTTGTTCAATGACATTTATTTGTTCATTCTTCCACCACGTGTGACTCTTTTTACGACTATGACGTCTCTCACGTGATCGTTTTCTTGAATGTGATCTCGAACGTCATCCACGTCTTTAACGTGATCATCTTCTCGAACGTGTTATCTCCTTTTTACAGTCTTCTTTTTACTTACCGTGACCTCATTTCACTCACACGTCAGTATTTGCATATAGCCGTTCATGCTATGTTACAGGTGGCCAAAACAAAAGATGCTAACCTACAAAGTACAGGGTGGCTTTGTGGCTAAGTTCAAATCTCCCAACAAGCACTAATTATTACTTCTTAGACTAATTATTGCGTAAGCATGAAACATTAGTGTCCGTATAAAAATAACTGCTAATATTTATCAAAAAGCTGTTATTGTTATAAACCCCTTTAAGAAAATGAAGTTTCACAATTAAGCATTTATAAACGTTTAATTTCCCTTAATTGCTGGTGGCCCTAGACATAGAATACTAGCCTAGGAAGTCAAAGCTGACTTGTGATTGGGTTTGAAGTTTCCAGATAGCATTAATTATGCCTTCCTACACTGATGGTTGCGTAAACATGGAACACTAGTGTCTATGAATATAAAAATAATTAATATTGAAAAAATATTATATATCTATGTGTGTATATATATATATATATATATATATATATATATATATATATATATATATATATACACACGAGAAAACAGTTAATAAAACATGTTAAAAAACACTTTGAAATGAGTTAAAAACATATTTAATCTGAAAAGGAGACATTGTTTCCTTTTCAGATTAAATATATTTTTAACTCATTTCAAAGTGTTTTTTTAACATGTTTTATTAACTGTTTTCTCGTATTATAAGCTCTATTTCCTATTTGGTTTTATTCGAGCTTTTACATCTGGCTGAGATAACTTTATAAATATTAATTCTTTAATATTTATAATATACTTTAATTTTACCATCTTGGATCATTTTGGTAAATTTAATTGTAATTTTTATTTTATATATATATATGAAGCTGAACGTCTGTGTGTGTGTGTGATCATGAATAGGGTCTTATATGGTTGACTATTTTAAAAAACTGATTACATATAATGATAGAAGATGTATCGAGGATCAGGAATGATCATGTTTGATCTGGCAGAATGGTGGTTCATTAAAGTGTGGGGTCTGCGTTAGCGCCTGGTCCCCAAAGTATGGAAATAAGGAATGAAAAAAAAAAAAACGTTTACAAGGGTTTTTGATATAGATGTACATAAGAATACTTTGATACGTATGTTTTCACTTAAATAGGGATGGTGTAATAAAATTGTGGGATCTAAGTTCGCGCCTGCCCTCCATAGAATGGAAATAGGCACAAACTTTAATAAAGACTTTTTATATCTATCTGCGTAAGTATACTTTGATAATTATGTTTCAGTTTGGAGAAATATGGTATAATAAAATTATGGGGGGAGGGGGTGTTCGTTCGACCTGACCTCCATAGAATGGAAATATGTCACAAAGGTTTTTTAATATAGATCCACAGAATATTGTGATAAGTGTTTCAGTGTGAACAGGTATAGTATAATAAATTATGGGGTTTATCTATTTTATTTTTACTTTCATCATATTTTGCTTTGGTTTTGATACCCCCAAATTCGAAGCTATCTCCTTTTCATAACCTATCATACTTTTATAAATCAGAGTCCATTTTCTGTAGGCTGTTTTTGAACCCAGTCAACGAAGGGTACTTGTGCTAGTATATATATATATATATATATATATATATATATATATATATAAGAGCAAATAGTTAATAAAACATGTTAAAAACACTTTGAAAAAGAGTTAAAAACATATTTAATCTGAAAAGGAAACACTTAATAAATGGATAGTCCTTAATCTGCGGAGTTTCGAAGAAATACTTTCCTTCTCATCAGAGGGTAGGAATTAGCAAAATGCAGGATTGGATTTTGCATCCAAAAGTATTTGATGAAACTGCAAGTAAGTCAAAGATCTTACTTGATAACAAAAATTGAAGCAGAGGGAATATGGTGGAGAAAAAGATGATTTCACATGAATGGATAGTCTGGTGAAAGGTAAAGTATCCAATGACGGTAAAATCCAAAAATGTAAATCCAAGAAAGTTAATTAAATTTCCATTTGCACAAGTAAAATCCAAGGAAATCGTGTAATTGGAAGATGGTCCAAAATAATCCAAAAAGCTGAAATCCGTGGAATAATTAACAAATATGTACAAAGAAAAAGGGGGAAAAAATCCAATAATATTAATAAAAGAAAAATAAGATATGCGTTTAACATGGCTGCCGAGGCAAAGTGTAATTAAGAAAAATCAGTGAAGTAGAAGAGAGAAAAAAGATTAAATGGTGATAGAATCATATATAAAATAGAAAAGCAAATGTCAAAATGACCCAGACAAAATGACGTTAAAAGGCGCGAAAAATATAGGGCAAAAAAAGAGGTCAACTGAAATGTACCGGTTATTACTTAAGAAAATATCAGCAACAGTTATTAAAAGACACTAAATGGAAAAAATAAACTAATAATATATAAAGAATAAGATATAAAATAAAAAGTTTTTGAGGGGGGAGGATGGCCGGTATCTGCAAATTCCGGATAAAGCAAGTAAGTATTATTTTATATATATATATATATATATATATATATATATATATATATATATATATATATAAACTGCATCAATTGCTTTATTGCAGATTAGTAAAATATCAATATTTCATTAAATATACGTCACAAAATAATGAAAATTGCATCATCAAATAACTGCTTCAAGGTTGGTTATTTCCCAAAATTTTTTTCAAATCCATGTGATATTCACAAAGTTATGACATTTTATTTATTATCAAGTAATTTATATTGTCCATTGCTTTATTGCAGGTCTTTTAAAATGCCAAACAAGGATCAATTAACGGTTACCGAAAAGGAAAGGATTGTTGCTGGACTTTCAGAAGGCTTGTTCATCAAAGATTTAGCTATGGAGTTGGAAAGGGATCCAAAACCTTTGACTTCATTTGTGAAAAACCCCAACACGAAATCCAGAAATGATAAGGGCACTGGGAGAAACCTTTCACATCGTGATATTTGGAAAATTCATAGGGAAGTCAACTGAAACCCAAACAGCACCAGTGCTTCCAATTTTGCAAGAGCTAGAATCGCTCCAAGATCCAGACAGGCCCGATGTAATGTGTTGAATGAGAGGGCAAGGAACATCAAAACTATTCGAAGGCCTCCATTGACAACAACGGGAAAAACGAATGGCTTGGACGCAGAATTACATGAAAATAAATTTCCAATGTGTCCTCTTCACAGATGAGACCTGTGCTACTCTTGACGGTCTGGATAGATGGGCCAAAGTTTGGAACTTGAATGGAACTCCAACCCCTTACAGAGATCATCGTCAATAAGGAGGTGGAGTCATCATGTTTTGGGTGGGAATCATAAAGGATAAGTTGGTTGGACCATTCCGAGTTCCAGAGGGTGTGAAACATATCAGCAATACATACACGGCCTTTTTGAATAAACGTTTGTCACCATGGCTAGATAACCTATCATTGTGACGTCACTTTCAGTTGATTTTTATGCATGACAATGCACCATCCCATTCTGTTAGGGCGACTGCAGCCTTCCTTGAATCTATGGGCTTCTTTGGAGAAACTCTCATGACCTGACCCCCGTGTTCTCCAGACCTTAACTCCATTAAATATCTCTGGTCAATATTAAAAAGAGACGTTTATGAGGGAGGCAAGCAATTTACTTCAAAGGATGCCTAGTGGAGAACATGATTGATATTGCAAGAGCCATAACTCCTTTTTGAGATCAAACAATTGACTTCCCCGGGTGACCAAATGTTTTAAGTTGTTTAAAAAATGGTATATATGTTGATAAATAATTCATTTATTTGAGGCTTAGCACCTAGGATGTGATTTTTCTCATTATTCTTTGACAGAAAAACATAATGAAAAATAAAGCTCGCAAGATAAGACATTGTATTTTTGCTCTAAATTTTAAGAGACTTGCAATAAAGCGATGGATAGTGGAAATTCCACGATAAAGAAAAAAATGGCATAACTTCGTGAATATCGCATGAATTTGAATAAAATTCTGAGAAATAACTAACCTTAAAGCAGTCGTTTGATGATATAATTTTCATTTTGTTGTGACGTATGTTTAGTGAAATATTGATAATTTACTAATCTGCAATAAAATGATTGACGTGGTTTATATATACTTATCAAGTTGATTTTTTTTGTCGTACTGATATTGATATTAAAAGTCTACTTTTTCTATTTTAAATTATTAAAACGAACTTATTATTATTAATAATATACTCAGTCCTGGTATGCAAGTTACTTCATAAGGGTTTACTAATTTGCATATCTCTTTGAAAAACAAACTTCCATTAACTAATTATTGCATTTTCTTATAGTTTCTTATTGGATGATGGGTTTCATTTATCTATTAAGACTTTACAACAACTATCAACAACATCGGATGTGTTCTTTTCTTTCTCCACAAGGGGCCGATCCTTTGAGGGTTAATACCACCACCAAAGTAAAGAGAAAAAGAATCAAAAGGTCTTCTTTGAAAAAGTTATTTTACAACGAAAGTTTCAGAGAAAATAATGATTATAATCATTTAATAAATATATATAACATTGTTTGATTTTCTAATATTTTCAAATTAATTAAAAGATATTAATATATTGTCGTCCTTCACACAGCTATAATATAAGAAAAGATACCTAATCAACATCGTAATCTGTATAAGAAAGCAAGTCTATCAATCTACACAAATACATGAATTATATCCAACACAATCACGTTGACACACCGGTTTCCATTAACTCAAAGAAGTTAAGCAACGTGGAGCCTGGTTAATACTAGATGAGTAACCATTTGGGAATATCATGCGCTGTGTGGCGGAAGACGTCGACATGTCCTTACAAGAACTGCTAAAACCTAACGTCATCACCCCGAACAGAAATGTCTGTATGAAACTAGGGACCGCTTGTGAATTTTAATTCCTATTACTTTTCCTCGTTCAGATGAAGGTACTTCAATTCACCTAGTATTACATACATACATACATACATACATACATACATACATACATACATACATACATACATACATGATTCTTATAGATAATTTCGTGAGCTGGTTCCCAACAAAGATGTACACCAATATCCTGAAGCAGAAACAGAACTTTAGCTTCTCGTCTTATTCCTTCCTTCCTCCTCCCTCTCCTCCTCCAATTCCAACTCCCACATTCCTACTTCCACCTCCCAAGATGCCAGTTAGAAAAAAAAAGAGACTCATTTTTCATGTTGGATGCCACAAGCCAAGAAACCCCAGCCGATATCCATGGTGCAAATGCTATTTTGTCTTCCTAAGGTCCGAGTTCAAAATAACAAACTTTCAACACATCTGCTCTTTACAAAATAAATTGGCTTATTTAAAAGATTTTTGTTTCCGTTCCGGCATTTAGTTTATATTTGCCCTGTCAAATATGAGAAGAAAATGTTGATGGAAAAGGAAAGCATCGCTCAGCATTAAATGATCAAATATACACACCAGCGTGTACACTGATATGTGTACATTGATATGTGTACAGTTACGCATCCACGCTTATGTGTAAGCATGAAATTGTTTTGCCTCTCAAAAGCAAAACGCAAACACCGCATTCTGTTACTGAAATCATATTGCATGTGCGTGTGTGTATAGAAAAAAAAAGATGTATAATAAAAAGATGCTTAAAAAAACATCTAAAATTGATCAGGTTGTGTACACAAAATATACTCAATGCAAAAAATACAGAGCAGTAAATGAAATACCACGTTCTTTAACAGATGTGAGGGAAAAACAAATGTACACATATCGAAGATTATATCAGAAACCTTAGAAAATGACCTTTAGCCTGTGATGAAATTGGGCCGTAAATGAGTGGCAATATTTGATGCTAATAAGATTAAGCTTCTTTGTTTTAACAAAAAAAAAAAACATCTCAACTACCGATTGCTATGACAAAAGCATCTTACTTGAGAGCTCGTCCCTTAAACTCCTCGGCTTAACATTCATAACTAAATCGGAATAAATATATTGAAGACATTGCCAAGGCTGCTACAAAGAAGGTGCGGTCCCTTTACCATGCTAGAAAATTACTTACCCCAAAGAGTAACCTATATCTTTACAAAGCCACAATTCACCCATTCGTGGAATATTGAGTCCACGTTTGGGCTGGTGCATCTACCATTAGTCTCTCTTTCTTAAACAGAGTCCAAAAATGAGTCTCAAATCTAATGGATCCTGTACCATTGGTCAACCTTTACCTTCTTCTCTCCCATTTCTACAATATTGTACCCCTGTGTCTATTATTCAAGTAGTTAATAGAATGTGCTCTGGTGTACTCGTAGTACTGGTGCCCCTATGACGAACATACTCCCAACTAACCTAACAAGCCGCAAAATTCCACCCCTTCACTGTTGAGGTTCCAAGCTGCTGGAAATCTTTTTACTGTAATAGATTCTTTCCTTGACTTTGGAATCCCTCACTGTTTCGGGCTTCTCTGATTTTACTAATTGCAGAAGTTTAAATGTAATGTGAACTGACATCTCTCTGGTCAACTACCCACAATCTCTTATTAAATTCTATCCCAAATATTAGCCCCTTTCCTCCAAGTGGCAATATGTCTTGTTTGCGAGTGAAAAAAAGAAAACAAATTTTTTCTTAAATCTGTAAAGTTTATATATATATATATATATATATATATATATATATATATATATATATATATATATATATATATATATATATATTAGTGCAAAAACTTTGTTGAAATTCAAAGACTTACTTTTTCTTTTTTATAACTTCCGTTTATTTTTTCCTGGATGTTTTTCATTACAGCTGTTTCATTAGTGTGGGGGGGGGGGCAATTTTATGATTTATGTGTCCATAAAAATATCCTGTCGCCACCACCTTCTTCAGATGATTTTTTCCATTAGATTTTAACAACAGAAATTATATATTTTTACATGATAAACATGGTAATCGGGTAAAAAGAATTCCAAAGCCACGCTTCCACACTTCCACCATCTTTGGTGTAATGCGAAGATAGTTTTATCATATATATGGTCTTGGAAGTTTTTAACCTTTAAAACTATACAAAAAAATATTTTTTATCATTCGTTAGAAAACCATCTAGTCAGTAAGTTATTTAATCACCTGCAATCACTGCATCAACTCGCTCTCGAATTTACTATAATACCAATAATTTATTTTTCAAGGTATCATCAGTTGTTTACCATGAAACATATATATATATATATATATATATATATATATATATATATATATATATATATATATATATACAAATACTTTAAGAGATTATGTTTTTATTATATAATTCCTGTGTTTTTTAGGCATTCTAAAACTCGTGCCTGGTGATACAGATAAGGCAGTCTGAAGAAATTGACTTCCTAAACAAAAGTCCATCAAACATTGATGTTATTGCTTTTCCTTTCTCTTTGCCAAACTCAGTCATGTTCTGCAAAAACTAAAACAAACAAAAGGCAATTGTCTTTTTATAAACAACCAAACTAAAGAAATATTTGAAAATGTAAAAAAAACTTTTACCAAAATAACTAGATACGGCATTAAATATCTCAAAAAGTGTTGATATGCCGTAAAGCAAATAAACTAAAAACCATAAATAAATATTTGAAGATATAAATAACTTAAACATAAAACTTTTTCCAAAATTACTGGACCCAGCATTAAATAATCTGAAAAGTGTTGATATGCCGTAAAACAAAACAAACCAAATCGAAGATGGTGAAAGCACATGAAAACATGGTAATAATATATTTAAAACACAGTTTTTACTACTTTTAACCTATTTATACAGATTTCGCATTTATTATTATAGAGCTAATTCTTTGTTGGTTATTATCCAATACATAGTAAAGGTTTAAAAAGTTATATAAAAAATATAATTTGGGTGCCATCCGTTTGAATCGAAACCAAACTGTTTAAAGCTTCAGCCTTAGTCACTACCATCTGAGCTACCGACAGATGGATCCGACAGGTTAAAAATTAAAAGACTAACTTATGAATGTTTAGTTTTGCACATGCACAAAAATAACAGCATAGAAAACAGCTTTATTCGAGTTACTTCCACAATTTCAACTGTTTTTTTTTTTGTGTTTTTTTGTAATTTTGAAATTTTTATCTCGTAGCAGCTATTTTTACAGGATAAAAACAAAATTGAAACTGATCCACATGTTTAAATTTGCTATATGTCAAGTTTCAGGTCTGACGATTAAAAGTTAAGAGTTGTGTTTGGTCGAGACTTTCCACACACACAGAGATAAGGTTACTAATATATATATATATATATATATATATATATATATATATATATATATATATATATATATATATATATATATATATATTACTAGCAGGCTGTCCAGCGTTGTCCGGTCATAAAATACGCTTAAATATGATATTTTAATTTATGCATATTTCATATTCATTATTATAGAGCAAATTCTCTATTGATTATTATATTGTACCCAATATATAGTAGTGATTTCAAAAGTTGTAAAAAAGATTACTTCGGTACCATCAGCTGAAACTGAATCCAAAACATTCAGCACTTCAGCTTTCTTTATGGAAATCGCTCCAGACAAGGCATGAAGCCACTTAATGTAAGGAGTTTTTTTTAAAAAAAAGAAAACACTTCAAGATCAAAAATTAACAAACGATAAATGTTATATGGATTGATTCAGAAAATAACACTTCTTCCCCCTTTGTCAGAAACATCGTTTATGAAATGTGAGGACTAATGAACAAAATAAATGAAGCAAGAGTTACAACACTGTGAAAAGTGAATCCATGGTCCACTTTTTACTTGCCATAAGTATCTCTATTTTTATTCATGAAAAAGAAAAAAATTATGTCCACACGATTAACAAAAAAATCCAAAAAAATTGAGGTTTTGAAGTGGTCCTGGAAAGCCAAGAGCATTCATCCCCCTGACCTATTTCTATAGAGCGTTCTCAAAGACAAAGCATATTAACATTGTGGAACTTCAGTAACAAATCCGAACTGCTATTACTCAGTGCTGGTGAGCGCCACTTAGTCTCTGAAAGGTTGGATTAGTTGTTTTATGTTGCAAAAAATGTAAGTGAACTATTTGCTAGTTTTTATAGTGCAGTTGCATATATCTTGCAATGTTTCATTTATTATGGTGAAACAAAATTATACTTACTTATTGTGGACTCTGTATGTGTGTGTGTGTATATATATATATATGTAATAATATAATTAAGAATATTTGAAATCAGATCCTATCTTGATAAAGGATTGCTTTATATTATAGATAGAGCATTAATGCAAAATTTAAATCAACCATTGAAATATACACGCGATATTTTTTTTTTTTTTTACTTGACAATGGAAGTTAAATTTCGTGGGAAGATGCTTTTATTTATAATTTGATTTTCTACAGAGTTCTGAATTCGGATCTTAGTGGAATTATTCAATTCACTATTTTAATCATCAGATCGGATTTTACCAATTGACTCTTGAACTTCATTTTCACTGTCGCTCAACTTTATTAAATCAGTTTTTCGAACACTACTAGTAAAAATGTTTACTAGTTATTTCTCCTGAAGAGAAAAGTACAAGTTTTGAACCTCCATATCTTAAGGAAAAATTTGGTTATATTCCTTGTTTTGAATATTCAATATAACTAATAATGTACATTTTATTTTTTCTCATTTAATTTTGTCTTATGTAAAAAGTACCTAAAAGAAAATAAATGCACATGTAAATAAAATACATTATAATATTTTGATAATATTTGCTTGATGCATTATACATAAGCTGCAGAAAAAAGTAAATAAATGAATATATACATGTTAATACGAAAGACCTGTTAGATGAAGAAAAAAACTTTAAAATTCGTTTCATTAATATGCGCTGATGAGATTGCTCAGTTGTGCAAAGTTATAATTTACAAACAATTACATACATGTATGCCAACATTGGGCCGAAACAATTGTATGCAAGTTATTACCAATAAAAGAATAATATTTTAAAAAAGAGGGTATGTTCCTTATGAAGTGGTAAGATTAAACAAATATTTATAACTCTAATATCTCAGTTGAAACTTCTTGTTATTTACTTATATTCAATTGCTATCAGAATTAGGAAAATTACATATAGATAATAATAATAATAATAATAATAATAATATATATATATATATATATATATATATATATATAATTATTTATATCTTAGTTAAGACATGCATTTAGGAGAAGGTAACTCTGATGTAAAAACCTGTGTTGTATTGTGTCTTCTGAGAATCATCTGCATTGACAAGGATTAGCAGTAATAGCAAAAAGCGTGGTTGGTTCTACACAAAGTCTTCACCACTATAAACAAATCATTTGTATGGATTTCCGAATAACTTAATTGTTGGAGCGCAACCTCATACGTTGAAATCGACAGAAAGAGTCCATCAAAAAAAAAAAAAAAAATATATATATATATATATATATATATATATATATATATATATTACTAGCAGAAGTACCTGTCGTTGACTGGGTTCAAAAACAGGCTACTGAAAATGGACTGGGATTGGTGAAAGTATGATAGGTTATGAAAAGAAAAGGGTTGTAAAGAGATAGGTTTTGATACTCAAAAATTTTACCCTAAGCAAAATATGATGAAAGTAAAGATAATTTTCGCAAAAATATATGTTTTTATATCAACTTTGTTTCCATTCGTAGCCAAGAGTGACCAACAAAATGATGTTTCCTTACAAAGACAAAAATGTTATATATCTTCTCTTTATAAATAAAATGAACTCATTTTTTCACGTCTGATTTTGACCTTAATAGGATTAAAAATCAAGATATTTCATGCAAATATAATATGCACAAACGGCAGAACAATATCTGAGGTGTGTTATAGGCTTATTATTTCTCAAATTCCTCGATAATCTTAGATTTCTATACTTTTTCTACTGAGAAGTCACGGCCAAAATCGGTTAAGATCAATGGAAGTGGTAAAATATTTTCTCTCTAATAAATTCCTCCTCCCCCTGCCACCACTTAACACCGTTTGGGGATCGTTCACAAGGAACAGTTGAGAAGAGAACACCGGTTTGGCTTCGTAGTTCTTTCATGTGAAGTTATTTAAAATCACTAAACTAAGCTGCAGTGCTCTGTGGCGTAGTTGTTAGCGTGCTGGACAATTCACATTATATTTTCACGTTCGCGCCGACCTACCGTAGTCGTTTTTTTTTTTTTTTTTTTTTTTTTTCCTAAACAACTGGAATGGACTTTTCTTGGTGGCCGAACTGTTAACGTTGCAGATGTTTTTTTTGTTTTTTTTTTCACACTTTATTTTCCTACTTTTACTCATGACTCCGGGTTTGATCCTTCCTACTTACCTACCATAACGTTTTTTAAAACTCCCCAACCGTCCCGGAAACAAACACTCGGGCAATGCCGGGTACCCCCGCTAGTATAATAATAATATAAATATACAAGAAATAAATGTTACCATAGTCAATAAAAGTTACTTTTATGGTAGAAAAAGTTCATTGGTTTGTATTTTTAAGTAGTTTATAAATTTATTTTTTTTAATTCACGAACCGGTTTAAAAAAAAATAAAAATGGCAGCGACTTTGAAATGGACAGCCCCGGAGGGAGGGGCACCTGAGCATTCTGTGTTAACAATTTAAGAGAGTTCCGTCAACGTAAGGAATATTTATAAACATATTTTAATGTTTTCCGTTATTTTGTGCTTGAGGAATATTCGATTATGGCATGGGTGGTTTATATAAAAATTCATTTAAGTAGTTATCGCCTCAAATTTCGTTTTAATTTCGGTTCGCTGAAATTATTTCAAGTAAAGAGCATTAAAAACTATTTCAAAACAAAAAAACATAACTTAACTTTTATTGACTATGGTAACATTTATTTCTTGTATATTTATTTTTTCGGGTAGTCTTACTAAATAATATCGACGAAATATTGAACAACAAAGAAACAAAAACAGTTTTGAAAAATAATGAAGCTTTACTTACTTTAGTAAAATAATCTGAAACAGCAAAATGGGATATTAAAAAAGTAAACATGTAATTACTTTATTTTTTTTTAAAGCAAAAAAATCGATATAAATACGAATAAGAAGAAAATGGCGCCCTTTTCAAGCAGAACAGCTTCGTTTCAGTTTTACAGTATTGAACGGTGTAGTATTGCGCCGTCGGATTCAGGGGTGTACTATTGTAATGTAAAGAACACGCAGAAAAGGTTGTAATCAACTGAATTCCTTCTAGTACACTGACAAAAAAAAAGCTTAAACAGATATATAAATAAAAATAAAAAGGTTATGTAAATGTTTTTTAAAAGACACGTAATAACGTGAGCAAGATTTTTCCTTCTTTTGACACGATAACAAGTAACGTTCTTATTTTTTATTATTTATCTATTTATCTATTTTCGGAAGAGTGCCACGTGCAAGTGGAGAAGGAAAAAAATAGAGTTATGCAAAATTTGTGTTGAGAATTGTCTAAAGTTCTGATTTTTTTTTTTTTTTTTGGCTTTCACTTTAATAAGAACGTCAATTTATGAGGAGAATTTATTCGACACAATATGATTCAACTTAAAAAATAAATAAAAGCTAACGTGAATTAAGATTAAAGTTAAAGTGTTATCATGGACTCTCACCCCTTTTAAAAAACCTTGTTAAACTTTGTAACATATTTACATTCTATGGAGATCAGGCGCGAACGAACACCCCCATAATTTTATTATACCATATTTCTTCAAACTGAAACATAATTATCAAAGTATACTTACGCAGATAGATATGAAAAGTCTTTGTTAAAGTTTGTGCCATATTTCCATGGAGTACAGGCACAAATGTAGACCCTCCAATTTTATTATACTATCTCTATTTAAGTGAAAACATACTCATCAAAGTATTCTTATGTATATCTATATCAAAAACCCTTGTAAACCTTTTTTTTTTTTTTCATTTGTTATTTCCATACTTTGGGGGCCAAGCGCGAACACAGACCCCACAATTTTTATGATCTGCCAGATCAAACATACCCATTCTTGATCCTCGATACATCTTCTATCATTATATGTAATCAGTTTTTTTTAAATAGTCAACCATATAGGAGCCTATTCGTCACCACACACACACACACACACACACACACACACACACACACACACACACACACACACACACACACACACACACACACACACACACAGACGTTCAGCTTTATCTTATAGATATATGAGAAAATTAATCTTAACTCTGTAAATTAAAATTTACAAAAATCTATTATTCAACAAGGAATACAAGGTGAAAACTTAAAATTTTCCTTAGTCCATGAAGTCATAAAGAATGCTGCTTATCCTCAAAGGAAAGTAGTTCGCAAAATAATATTCATAGGCAGGCCATAAATTTTGCTGGTTAGCATATAAATTGAAAATTATAAATTAAGCAGAAAGTCAGATTTATATAAAAGTTGATAACAAGGCAGAAGTGTATAGGTTAAAGTATATTTCAAATCTCTCTCTCTCTCTCTCTCTATATATATATATATATATATATATATATATATATATATAGAGAGAGAGAGAGAGAGAGAGATAGAGAGACAAACAGACGGACAGACAGAGGGGAGAGAGAAATACAGGATATTCCAAGTATATATATATAAATATATCTGGTTGTGATTTGTATGGACCTTAGTTATGATAAAGTGCAGCGAATTAAGTATTATGGTATCCGTTTAATTCAAAGTTAAGGATTAATAGGGATTATTCACTACAATATCACATTTACTCTACAATTTTGACAAATAGCATTCATTCTAAGTGAAAGGGTTATAACTTTCGCCCGGGCTAAGACGTCTAGTATATATTTAACACGATTCAACAATTCAACTCCCAAGACTCTGCAATAACGCCATTAATGATTCGTATCATATGCACTAAATTAATTTTGATATCTTATTTAAATATAATCAATTTTTCATCATGATGAGAAAAAAAAAATTAAAAATCTTGAGCATTCATACTTAATCAGAAATTTTAAACATACGAAATGAAGCAAGATGTAAAGACATTACTATTTCTTAAGCAAACTTTTCTGCAATATTTACATTTAATTAAGTTCTAGATTTGTTCAATTCACTTATATTAATATTTATTGCAGTTCGTAATTAATATAAAATTTAACCTTAATTACGACATGATACAAAAAACTCAGGTTAATAATAATAACTTCAGAATCCAAAATGTGTAAACATTTTCGTGATATATTCTGAACAGACTTAGATAGGAATAGCCTGAGAGAGATGATTAATTATACAGATGGATAACTAATGAACAAGCGTATATATTTACTAGTTGAAGTATCCGGTTATGTCAGGTTAAATGTTTTTTCTTATTGACACCAAAGCCATTGTTGACATAGCTTGTTCGTTATTAACTTGTCCTCGCTTTTTCTGCGCAGTTCTAGGGGATTCACGCTTGAAAACTTTGCTTTCTCACCATTTCAGAAGGGGTTATTTTATTGCTGCGACGCTCCCGCTAGGGAATACCGACGAGGCTACATAAGCATATTTTTGCAGACCAGAGTGCTCTTCTTCGATGATGCTGACTTTTCAAATTGCATTTTCCGACTCTTGTGTCACATCATCCCTTTGTGAGAAGGAGATAAATAACTTTTCTATTTTTTTTTTAATTTATAGTCAAGATCAGAAATTTAGAGAACCAATAAAATATTTTTCATCCATTTTTTATTAAAAGAAAATATTCAGGTTCATGATGATGATTATGATGATGATTATGATGATGATCAATATCGGCAAGAAAATAAGAGGAACACAATAACAAAAAGAAAGAAAAGACAAAAAAGCAATTGTCTAGTGTGAGATTCGAACTCACAATTGCATAGAGAATTGGATTGAAAGGTGAACACATTATCCAATAAGCAACCGATCTAACAAAAATATTCTGTCTTTTCAAATTACTGTTTATGTGTTCAGTGTAGGGTATAGGGATCTCTCCACATAGATCGAAGATAATTCGATTGACTAAAATAATATAAGAAACATAAATATAAAATTTTAAATATCTTTAAAAAAATTTGCGCTGACCTAAAATTTTGGAAATAATGATCCTCTGCACATGCAAATTATACTGAGTCAGTTATAGTTATCTTTCATTGATGGATCATAAGGCCAGAATTCAATACTCTTTTTAAAAATGGTGCTTGATGTCCCCTTGCTAAAGACTTAGCATTATAAGATGAGAATCAAGGGTAAGTGAAGCATTTTTTAGAATGGAGTAACGTCCCCTCCTATACTTCGGTGTAGTCGCTAATAAAAACTCCACACCATTAGAGGTCACTCTGAACTATCTTCGACCACTTTGCTTTGTATAAGAGCTTTAAACCATAATACTTTGTTTGGTAATACTTAATTTAAACCACATGTAGCGGCTTCTTCATAACAACTAGCAAGGAGTGTGATTAAACAAATAATTATCAAAAATTACAAAGGATTTTCAATTTTTTCCAAACAATTTTTTCCTTGTTAATTCCTTTGCGAGATAAATAATCCTGCAAACGAGTTAACAAGGATAATTCAACATCCAAACATTTTGAACTACTGAACATATATATATATATATATATATATATATATATATATATATATATATATATATATATATATATATGTAGGACTTATAGGAAACGTTTCGGATACTTATGAAGTAAGTAATAGTAATTTAGATAGCTTTATTTTGAATAATAGTATTATTAGTGAAAAAGTAGGATTAAAGTTAGAAGACAAACACAAAAATCTTACATGTATGTATTGGATACCTAAAATGCATAAAAATCCAGTTGGTGCTAGATTTATTGTAGGTTCTAAGACGTGCATCACTTAACCTTTAAGTAAAGCTATATCTAAAATATTTAAATTAATTATAAATCAAATAAATAATTTTCACCTGAGAAGTAAATTCTATAGTAATATAAATCTATTTTGGGTAGTAAATAATTCCCAACCAGTGAAAGAAAAATTAGATAAAATAAATTCCAGAATAAAATCAAAATCTATAGCTACTTATGATTTCAGTACGCTATATACTAAAATTCCGCATGAAAAACTTATAAAAGAATTAAATGATACTGTAGATTTAGCTTTTGAAGGTGGAAAAGGTAAATATATAGACTTTTCAAACTCTAAAGCTTTCTGGTGTAAAAATAAAAATAGCAAAACTAGTGTTTCGAAAGGTATTTTAAAAATACTTGTAAGTCATCTTATTAAAGAATGCCATTTTCAAATAGGAAATAAAATATTACTCCAAACAATAGGTATCCCAATGGGATTGGATCCTGCACCATTTTGGGCAAATTTGTATTTACATAGACTCGAGTATATATATATGTCATCACTATTAAAAACAGATATATCTAAAACATATAACTTTCATGGGTGTAGGAGATTTTTAGATGACTTTATATGCATAAACGATAATGATGAATTCGAAAAAAATAAACATCTTATATATCCAAACGAATTAAAATTGAATTGTGAACATAGAGGACAACAGGCTACATTTCTGGATTTAGATATAAAAATTGAAGATGAGATTTTTCTTTATAAAATATTTGATAAAAGAAACGCATTCCCCTTTAAAATAGTACGTATGCCCCATAAGGATAGCACCTGCCCTGTTTTTGTGTTTTATGGAACCATTATTTCAGAGTTTTTGAGAATAGCTGGCGTTACTTTAAAATTAACAGATTCTATACCACCAGTTTCTAGCTTAGTAATAAGGATGATAAAACAAGGTGGGGATAAAAATAAAATATTTAAACAGTTAAATAAAGCATTTGTTCGTTATCCTGATGCTTTTGAATCAGTTAAGATAAACCAGACTATATTAATAAAGGAAATCCAAAACTATATTAGCAATGTATAAAATGTATTTATAATTACATATAATAAATTTATATTATAAAAAAAAAAATTGTATATATGTAAAAATATTTTTAACCTTTATATATCTAGTTTTAAATAAGAATGTAAATATACTAAATACTAATCATAGTGGGGGTGATAAGCAGTTAAATGGATTAATCCTAATCTTATAAATACAAAACTGATAAATTAAAAAATTTAAAAATGTATCCATTTTAAATGTGGAGATTGATGAATTGCACAGGTAAGAAATTCATTTTTATAGTATGAAAAGGTTAGTAATTGCAATTAAGAATAGGAAATTGGATCAAATGTTTGAAACATGTCTTCTTCCTAAGATTAAGGGTGGTGGTGTTTGATCAACACTGCTGGGAGCCATGATGCAAGATACTGTTTTGTTTTTAAATCCCCGAAACAGTGTTTCATGGTAAACAACTGATGATCACTTGAAAAATAAATTATTGGTATTATAGTAAATTCGAGAGCGAGTTGATGCAGTGATTGCAGGTGATTAAATGACTTTCTGACTAGATGGTTTTCTAACTAATGATAAAAAATATTTTTTTGTATAGTTTTAAAGGTTAAAAACTTCAAAGACTATATATATATGTATATGTGTATATATATATATTTATGTATGTATGTGTGTGTGACAAAATAAAATGAAAAAATATATATATTATTTACTAATTCATTATAAGTTCAATATAAGTTCAATATCAAGAAAAATTTTACTTATTCTATGGAGTTTAAAAAATTAGTTTTTTTTTGTTTATTTTTTCAGAGTAGTTAACTAGGAAAATTTAAGTATAGAACTGTTATAGAATTGATTATTAGCATAAAATTTGCTTTAAAAAGAAGACCTCAAAGAATTAATGTAAATGATTTCTAGAATTTTTTAATGAAATGTGCATGTGCGACTTGCTAAGATTGGAGAACAAATTGACACTAAACTTGGAAGTACAAACACGGTTATTTATAAGGTGCTCACAGATGGCCAAACCGTAGGTAATATTCAAAATATCTGATTGCATATCGAATCTTTGAAGGAACATGTTGTTTAACCGGGAAGTCTGATCTTTGCGATGTCCACCCTATGTAGTGCAAATCACAACTACATTTAAATGAATAATAGGGTTATTATGGTGGGGAAGGACATCTTTCGAATTAAAGACAACTTGGGTCTAGTGGAAAAAGCAACATGTGGATTTGATGCAATAAAAAAAATCATTTTTGTAGAACCAATGATATTTGTTACTTATGTTACCAATGATATTTGTTACTTATGTTACCAATGATATTTGTATGGTAACTTTGTTATTTATGTTACCTAGCCAAGGTAAGCGAATGTAAATAGAACAAAAAACTATTGAAGCTTCTTTAATTTTATAAAAATTAAAAACTTTTTTTATTGTAGATTTCACAATGTCTAGACGATAACCATTGTTACATGTTGTTATGATTTGATTGAAGTGTTCATTTATGTAGGCAATGCATTCATTCTGGAATAAAAGAATGCCAGGTCTTAACCAATCAGATAATGCAGAATATGGCTGGGAAGACGTTATTATTTTTTAGTTGAAAAAGTGAAAGCTGATGGTATGTCTATGTGTTCATGTTGAAAGTTACGAAGGCTGAAACCTCATATCTGTTAAAAGTTACGAAGGGTGAAACCCCATATCTGTTGAAAGTTACGAAGGGTGAAACCCCATATCTGTTGAAAGTGCAAAATTCTTCTAGTAATGATTGGAGGCAGTAGGAGGACTTCACATTTAGCTATGAGACAGCAAAATAATCTGTGGGGATGACTATGTGATCCCCCTGTTTGCAAACAGAGCTCTCATAAGGAAAGTCCCAACTGCCATTAGCTAAATAGAAACATTAATTCTAACTAATTATCAAAAAAGCCTATCGTTGATTTTATACCCCTACTGCTTGTGTTGTGATAAAACTTCTCAAATGCACTTGTGATATTAAGCTGTATAAAAACGTTAACTTTGGTCAAAATCGGGCTGTTACTTTTTCAAGCGGATTTTTTCGATTATTGATTTTTATACTTATCGAAGGCATTTCGATACAAAATTTAACTAATAACACTCTCACACACATTAAATATGAAATGTGAAATTTTTTAAAAATCGGCCTTTGGAGTCTATAGAGAACTCTCTCATACACACATAGTACTTTTATATATAAACTATCAAGGAGACCCAATGTTGTCCGGGATTGAATGAGATTCAACAACTGGGTGAACCCTTCTATACCTTTATTGTCATCGAAATCGGTGAAATCGACCATTTTTAAATTGAATCGATTGATTGCCTTTTCTAGTTAATGACCCCATCCTCACGGTGTACTGGTAGAAATCTTCACATGCTCCCCCTTAGTGACTTAGTCCACAATACATTGCAGTCTACATTTCATTGTAGAGAATGTACTGTTGATTTTATGAAATTATCTGTAAATAATGGTCTCACTTAAAGTTGAAAATACAAAATCAAGTATTATGGTTCAATTGTGCTTTAAGCACAATCATTGATTTCGAACGTCCCCCTGTCTTATCAAAGAACCAACTGTTGATTTTAGGAAACTATTTTCCAATAATCACTTGAATTAAAGTTAAACGTACAAAAGGCCAAGTATCATTATTCTGTTGTGCTTTAAAAAGAACTCGCCCCTGTCTTATAAAAGCGCCTACAGTTAATCTTAGAAGCTGAGCCTTTTTGTTTGTGCAGTGATAAACATGGAGATAGCATCCTCTCGTTTCGTCAGTCGTGACTGGATAGAGGTCCTTAGTAATTCGCAATTGTATTTTCCGGTCCCAACACTGAGAATTGAACCTTCAACGTTCAGGAGAGTATCTCTATTACAAGTGATTTTTCCATGTACTCTAACCATTGCGCCATGGGTGCTTGCGAGAGTCAAGATGACAACAGTAGTCCGAAGAATCCAAATAACACGAATAATCCATCCTCATCTAAAAAATTCGGAAATGGAAACTTTTATATTTATTAATTTTAGATAACTGGTGTGAACTTTGCCCCCCTAAGCCGAAAACACAAATAGTTTAAAGGTTTGAGACATTTTTTTTTATTAGTGAATAACGAATTCTTGTTTAGTTCTGATATTTTAGGGTATCTTTTGTTTAGAATCTTACATTAAAGCAGTTTTGTTTTGCTACAACGTTCCAGTTGCTTCATAGAAACATATGCTGCGACATTTTTATGACTCCATTTTCTGGCTGACCGAATAAAATATATCTGAATCTTTTCACTGCCAGTAAGAAAAATAAATAAATGAGCATATGCCAAGATGTTTTTTTTAATCAAATCATCGTATTTTACATATTTTTTAAAACTAGAAATAATTTTTTTATGTTTATTTATTTTAGACAATCAAATTATTTTAGATCGATGTGGAGTTTGTATCCATATGTTGAACTCTTAAATAGTTTAAGAACGTTACAAATTATGTTACAAAATACGTTACAAACACACACTATTTTCGTTTGATCTATGGTCGTATCGATAAAGCATTCACCTTAGATTCCGTACAGCATAATTGCATTGAAACACCGGTTCTCTTTAGATGATCGAAATTAAGCAATATGAGACCAGGCCTAGACCAGATGGGTGATTATTTGAGAATGCACTTTCCGCCCCCATGACTTTACATATATATATATATATATATATATATATATATATATATATATATATATATATATATGAGCAAACAGTTAGTAAAATATTTTAAAAAACACTTTGAAATGAGTTAAAAACATTTAATCTGAAAAGGAAACACTAGATAAATGGATAGTCCTTAATCCGCGGAGTTTCGAAGAAATACTTTCCTTCTCATCAGAGGGTAGGAATTAGCAAAATGCGGGATCGGATTTTGCATGCAGAAGTATTTGATGAAACAACAAGTAAGTCAAAGACCTTACTTAAAAACAAAAAAAGTGAAGCAGAGGGAATATGGTGAAGAAAAAGGTGATTACACACGAATGGATAGTCTGGTGGAAGATAAAAAATCCAGTGACGGTAAAATCCAAATGTAAAACTTCAAGAAAGTTAAAAGAATTTCCATATATATATATATATATATATATATATATATATATATATATATATATATATGTATATGTATGTATATTTATATATATTTATATATGTGTATTTATATATATTTATATATGTATATATGCATATATATATGTATATTTATATATGTATATATATATATATATATATATATATATATATATATATATATATATATGAAATTTATTTATACAAACATTGATGGCTACATATGTGCATACATGTTTCTGTAATCATCCGCGTTCTGGGATTACGTCTTCAGGCCAAGAATTATCGTCGAGAACCAACGCGGATGATTACAGAAACATGTATGCACATATGTAGCCATCAATGTTTGTATAAATAAATTTCATATACCTGCTCTGTTTACTCATTGAGCACTCTTTGGTAGACACATGTTGTTTCATTGGCTGTACTTCTAGGAAACTAAACTCTACTGGCTATATATATATATATATATATAATATATATATATATATATATATATATATATATATATATATATATATATAGAGAGAGAGAGAGAGAGAGCGGGAAACAGTAAAAAGATTAATAATTGTAAATTATGAATCAGTTTCAAAAAGAAAATCAACTTGAGTGTACGATCGTTTCGGCAACGATATTCATTTTATTAAAATTAACAATAATTATTGACAATAATTGACAAAGGTTTTGTCTTCGAATATAATCTCATCAGCAAAAAATAGGGGTGGAGAGAAGTTTAAGGCACCAAAATCAAACTAGCATTTTTGTAGTAAGTAAGGCGGATATTCCTTATTAAGTTTCATGAGAAAACTTGTTTTAATTTCACTCAGTATATATATATATATATATATATATATATATATATATATATATATATATATATATATATATATATATATATTTATATATATATATATATATATATATATATATGCAGCCGGGGACAATTTGTAAATTTGATCTTCCTTCAGAAGAAGCCAGCATAGCTCGCTGATGGCTAATACCACATCAGCTATTACTGTTCAGTACCTTCAATTCAAATATTTTATGCCATCTGTTGTAACAGAGCCATTAACGCTGGTAGAAGCAACAGCTAACAGATGCAAATGACCAAGTCGGTTGCGTGATGTGACGTCACAGCAGAGACAAAAGAACAGACATGGAGGGGTGTTCAGAGCAGTGGTGTTCGAAACGTGACGAAAGAAGCACGTGTTAAAGGCGTGGGTGACGTCACAGCAGGGACGAAAAGTCACACGCGACTGGAGAAGCAGAAACGAACTGTTTAAATATTTAGAAAAAAGAATGCGTTGTTAGAAATATAAGATATAAAGGTTTTTGTTAAAAAAGTGTGTCGAGTGTTTTCTTTTCTTCTGTTTCCTTGCGATCGAGTCTACAACGTGTTGGGCCCTTTAAAATATAACAGCATTGTTTGAAAAGGTGTACAACGTTATATTTTTAGAGTTTGAAGCTAGAATTTTTTTTTTTTTTTGCTATAACATTCCAGTTATTTCTTAGTCGATATCGATTATCATCATAAACCTGAACAATGGAATTGTTTATTGTTTCAAATAATTTTATTGCGACTCTTTTCTGGCGGGCACAAGTGGAATAGTTTTAGTAACCCGATGTTGAAGAATACTTTATCTAGCTCATAATAATTATGATTTAAGGCTTGAGACAATGTTAATACAGAAATCAACTTGAAGATTTGCTTTGTGGCCTTTGTAAGTAGATCTCTTGAATAATGTAAAGGTCTGTTAATGACACAAAGAACAGGTCAATATATATATATTCACTTTGGTTTCCCATAAACTTGACCTTTGATCTTCTTTATTTTCGAAAGAATCTCATTAACTGTGGATGCTTTGCACTGAAAAAATAGAAAACGAATTCGTGTTAAGAAATTAAGAAAATCTCTAGGTGGGCATCAGGTGAAACGGTTGAAATTTGACTTCTGATAGATTTGCCTACATTTATCATGTCAAAGTGCAATTAAACAACATACAAATGGAAAAATATAAATTGTACTAATAGCCGTATTATTTGGATTCTTCGGACGATTGTTTTCATCTAGGGTGTTATTTTCACTACGTTTCGGCCGACCTAACCTCTGACCTTTTTCAAGTGTATCTTATTGAACTGACGAATCTTCTTCATGTGTATCTTGCAGATCCGTGGATAAAGTACTTATAAAATTCAGTTGTAAGTGTTACATTCTTCTGGAGATTGAACAGTCAATCCTCAGCATGGGCGACACCCAAAATACAATTGCAAATTACTAAGAACATTTACCTAGTTATGGCTGATGGAACAAGAGCATGCTATCCCTGTCAATTAAATAAAGGGTTCGGTTCGGTACAGTTTTCATGTTCACCAGAAAGATTCCCGAGTTCAACAAGATACACCTGAATAAAATCTGAGGTTACATCGACCGATTGTTGTGAAAATAACCCCCAAGATGAGAACAGTAGTCCAAAGGATCCAAATAATATGAATAATTAATCCACATCTCAAAAATTCAGAAATATAATAACTCAGAAATATAGTAACTCAGAAATACAATATAAAGAAAATATTTTTAAAAAATCAAGCGTAGAAAACATTAATATTTTATAAAGTATTTATATACAAATTAACGTATTTAAAATAAATTTACTACAAGTTAACGTGTTACATATATGTTTATGATTTCGTAGAGTCTACATCAATTACATCATTTACATTATCTATATATCAATGATATATTAATTTTTTTTTTTTTTACACAGTGATCACCACTTATCAAGGCCCGGAAGCCACTCAGGGATAAGGGTTATTGGAAGTACATTACGTTAGTGAGGAGATTTGCTGAAGTGTTTACTTAAGTATATGTATTATTTGGATTCTTCGGACTATTGTTTTCATCTTGCGTGTCATTTTCACAACGTTTCCGTCAATGTAATCTCCGACCTTTATAAGATATATCTTGTCGAACTCGGGAATCTTCCTGTCAAACTCGGGAATATGCACGGAAGTTCGAATGAAACTTCAGTTACTTCACAGGGGTAGCATGTTCTTGTTCCACCAGCCATGACGGGATAGGGGTTCTAAGTGATTTGCAATTGTATTTTTCGGTCGTCCACACTGAGGATTGAACATTCAACCTTCAGAAAACATAATAGATGTACTGAGACTAAAGCTGCTTTCAGGATGCAAGCAACCACTGTAAAAGAGTAATAAAAAATGCAAGAGAGCTATGTGCTCAGTCCGTTAAATCCAAAATAGTTGAGCAGCGGTTTGGTTCCCACCAGTTTTGGCAAATAGCAAACAGGATCCTGAACAGAAGCGTGCGTTCTATCCCAACCATCATCAATAGAACTGAGGTCATCTCATCAGCATCAGACAAGGCCAAACTATTTGCCAAGAACTTTGGAGCTAATCCTACCCTGTGCAACCAAGACCATCAACTCCCCATAGTTCCTCCTATAACAGATAACATGCTATGCAACATACAAATATCTGTGCATGAGGTCGCCAAGCTAATCAAGAACCTTTAGTCCAGTAAAGCAACTGGCCCTGACGGCATCCCAATTATAGTGTTAAAAAAGCTTCAACCAGAACTTGCCCTCATACTTACAAAACTGTTTAAGCGTTGCCTTAAGGAGAATTGCTTCCCGACACCCTGGAAAACCTCATCAGTATGCCCCGTATTTAAGAATTCAGGTGATAAGTCATCTCCCTCTCAGTACAGACCAATAAGTCTTCTGTGTGTCATCAGTAAGTTGCTAGAATGCATATTAAATAAAGAAGTAGTCAACCACCTGAGCAGAAATAATCTTTTTAGTGACATGCAATATGGTTTCCGTTCTGCTAGATCTACAGCAGATATGCTAACGGTTATATCTCATTGGATTAGTGAATCTCTTGACAAAGGCTTCCTTTCTAGGGTAATTGCTCTTGGCATATCAAAGGCCTTCGATAAGTTATGGCATAAAGGCCTACTTTACAAGATTTCCAGCTACGGTATAACTGGAAATGTTTTCTCAAGTATTAAATCATTTCTCTCTGATAGGTTCATAAGAGTAGTGGTAAATGGGCAAAACTCAGAGGCCCACAGTATTAATGCCGGAGTCCCTCAAGGGTCAATCCTGGGCCCAACTCTCTTCCTGATCTACATCAATGATCTCCCAAAACACATACTTAAATCATTCGTTGACATCTATGCTGATGACACAACCATCTATGGCAACACATCAAAGGCTGTAAATGACAAAGCTCTCTCTGATTCTCTCTCCTCTGATCTTGAACACGTGGTACAATGGAGGAAGGGGTGGTTGTTTACTTTTAATGCATCTAAAACCAAGTTTCTGCACTCTGATTCCCATCTGGTATTAATTGAAATGGATAGCTCTCGTCTTGGGGAGGCTCCATGTTTTGACAAGCTTCTGGGATTGACCTCTACTTCTGATCTAAAATGGAATGCGTACATCAAATCTGTTGCCAAGGTCACTGGAAAAATGGTTGGATCCTTCTACCGCTTCAGTAGATATCTCACTGCTGATGCAATTCTCTATCTATATAAAAGCCAAGTACGTCCAAGGATGGAGTACTGCTGCCATATCTGGGCAGGAGTAACTAAAAACAGCCTACCCTTCTTTGACAGAGTACAAAATAGACTTCGCAGCCTTTCTCTTCCCTGCAACCTCTCTCCCACAGAAGGGACGTTGCGAGCCTGTTGTTGTTTTATCGTTATTTCCAAGGGAAGTGCTCGTTTGAGCGCCAATTTCTGGTTCTCCTCGCTGATTTTTCATGAAAAACACCCATCTTACTGAAACCACTGTCAGTAATTTTCCCCAATCTTTATCTGTGTCTGAATCAAAACGTAGATTCCGTGAACAAAGCTTCTTTCTTAGAAGTGCGCGCCTGTGGAACTCTCTTCTGTTTGCTTGTTTCCCACCTGGCTACAACTTGAATGTCTTCAAGTCCAACATAAACAAGTTCCTGATAAACCGCCCCCTTAAGTAAGACACTTTATCAAATCTCCATTACTGACGATTACTACGATATTATCCCATTGATTAATGTACACTCAATAATCAGTATCCCCGAGTGGCCTCCGGGCCTTGATCAGTCGTGACTTCCATGTAAAAAAAAAATCATTTTACAACTGAAATTTTCTTAATACTCTTACCACTGTGCCATTAACACACATAAATAAAATGAATAAAAAATAAGAATAAAACAAATAACGACGAATTTAAAACAATTTTTTAGCAAATTCTTTTTTTTTTTAACCTTTTAAAGCTGAAAAGAATTGATTTAAAATTTTTTGACTTTTTTTCTCAATGAAAATTCAATGCACAACACATTGTTTTTTTATTTTTCTGAATAATTTTGCATATAAATTATAAAAGAACAGATGTCGATTCATTTGCACATTTTTTTAAAAAATAAACTATAATAAAAAAAAAAACTTACAGCCTCCTCTAAACATGACATTTTTTAAAAATCTCATTGCAATCTACTCAATGGGCCTTTTAAAACCTAACTATGTCTACTATGCTTAGAAGACATAACTGATTAAATAAGGAAGGGATAAATATTAGAAATGTGTTCATTCTACCCTATAACTGTTTTGCATATAGCTAGAGAAATATAATACAAGAGATATACAACTGAATATATAGGGATATATAGTTGAACAAATGCCAGAGAAAATGAATGAATTCATGAAAAGGTAAGGAAATAAAAGAGAAGACACAGTCAAAGTCAGCTGAGCGTAAAATTAAGGAAATAAATGACAATAAAAATGGCTTAGAGTATTCAATGATGAACTACTGAATCAGACAAATTATTTCATGAATGTAACCATGAGACGTTAATGAATGAAGAGACAAATCGAATTAAAAGCTCGAGTTAACCAAGAGTGAGTGTTTCAAATATTGACTCAGCCTCAGCAACAAGTGAGGTGATCTGGCACGAGACAATCAGAAAGCCGCACCATCTCCAACCCTTCCGAGATGCCTAATATTGCATTCATAATAACTTAATTTACCTGAAAGTCGCTAGGTTCTTTTTCTTATTATTTAAAGTAAGGGGAGGAGCTTTCTCTTGAGGATCTTGTCCCCATTCGCAAGGTTACTATTTATAAAATTCTATGCTTTGAACAATGCGTGAAGGCTTTATGAGATCGCAATTGGTTGAACGAGTAAGGGGCTGGTTTGTGCATTGAATGAGTTGACAATTTGGATAAAATATGTCAAAGAGAATTTGCAAAGTATGAGAATGGTAAAGAAATCAAAGAGGAATGGAATCTCCGAAGGAAACAAAACAGTGAGATTAAGATGGTTCAGGGTGGAAATCTGAGGCAAACTTATATATACTAACAAAAATATGTGAGCTCTGATCGCATGTTTTTGCTACTATACTGCTATCCATTTATTCAAAAAAGAAGGTAATTCCTGGGAAGATTGTAACATGAACACAGAACAGATACTAAACTTCCCCCAGAACCTCAACACCTCAAAACGGAGAACAAATTCCTGGGAGGATAGTATCATGACCACAGAACAGATGCTGACCCTAACCTCCACCACCCCAAGAAAAGAAGGTAATCCTTGGGAGGATGATATCATGACCCGATACTACACTACACCTATCACATCCAAAAAGAAGGTGACAATGATCAGAGAACGGCTACTACACTACCACGATCACCACCCAAAAAGGAGAAGATAATGCCCGGGAAGATCGCATCATGACAAACGAATACATACTACACTGTCCCACCTAAAAGAAGAGGTAATGCCAGGACAGATTTCTTCCCAGATAACAGAACAGCTACTACACTATTTCTTAAGGGAGGAGGTAATGCCGGGAAAGATGGTATCATGACCACAGAACAAATGCAACCCTGCCATCTACCACCACTCCAAAAAGGAGAAAGTAATGCTTGAGATAATGGGCTCATAACAATAGAACAGCTATTACACAAAATAAGCGAGGAGGTAATGCTTGGAATAGTGCTAGCATGGAAGCAGAACAAATATTACATAAACACCCCCTCCCCTTCTGAATCGAACATTGAAATATAGTGCATAAGTCTGGTATAGTATTAAATTAATGAATATTAAAAAGATTGTACAATTGTATATTTATAGAATTAATAACAGAATTTGTACAATTGTATATTTATAGAATTAATAATAGAATTTTGTACAATTGTATATTTATAGAATTAATAATAGAATTTTGTACAATTGTATATTTATAGAATTAATAATAGAATTTTGTACAATTGTATATTTATAGAATTAATAATAGAATTTTGTACAATTGTATATTTATAGAATTAATAATAGAATTTTGTACAATTGTATATTTATAGAATTAATAATAGAATTTTGTACAATTGTATATTTATAGAATTAATAATAGAATTTTGTACAATTGTATATTTATAGAATTAATAATAGAATTTTGTACAATTGTATATTTATAGAATTAATAATAGAATTTCCTACAATTGTATATTTATAGAATTAATAATAGAATTTTGTACAATTGTATATTTATAGAATTAATAATAGAATTTTGTACAATTGTATATTTATAGAATTAATAATAGAATTTTGTACAATTGTATATTTATAGAATTAATAATAGAATTTTGTACAATTGTATATTTATAGAATTAATAATAGAATTTTGTACAATTGTATATTTATAGAATTAATAACAGAATTTTGTACAATTGTATATTTATAGAATTAATAACAGAATTTTGTACAATTGTATATTTATAGAATTAATAATAGAATTTTGTACAATTGTATATTTATAGAATTAATAATAGAATTTTGTACAATTGTATATTTATAGAATTAATAACAGAATTTTGTACAATTGTATATTTATAGAATTAATAATAGAATTTTGTACAATTGTATATTTATAGAATTAATAATAGAATTTTGTACAATTGTATATTTATAGAATTAATAATAGAATTTTGTACAATTGTATATTTATAGAATTAATAATAGAATTTTGTATAATTGTATATTTATAGAATTAATAATAGAATTTTGTACTATTGTATATTTATAGAATTAATAATAGAATTTTGTACAATTGTATATTTATAGAATTAATAATAGAATTTTGTACAATTGTATATTTATAGAATTAATAATAGAATTTTGTACAATTGTATATTTATAGAATTAATAATAGAATTTTGTACAATTGTATATTTATAGAATTAATAATAGAATTTTGTACAATTGTATATTTATAGAATTAATAATAGAATTTTGTACAATTGTATATTTATAGAATTAATAATAGAATTTTGTACAATTGTATATTTATAGAATTAATAATAGAATTTTGTACAATTGTATATTTATAGAATTAATAATAGAATTTTGTACAATTGTATATTTATAGAATTAATAATAGAATTTCCTACAATTGTATATTTATAGAATTAATAATAGAATTTTGTACAATTGTATATTTATAGAATTAATAATAGAATTTTGTACAATTGTATATTTATAGAATTAATAATAGAATTTTGTACAATTGTATATTTATAGAATTAATAATAGAATTTTGTACAATTGTATATTTATAGAATTAATAATAGAATTTTGTACAATTGTATATTTATAGAATTAATAACAGAATTTTGTACAATTGTATATTTATAGAATTAATAATAGAATTTTGTACAATTGTATATTTATAGAATTAATAATAGAATTTTGTACAATTGTATATTTATAGAATTAATAACAGAATTTTGTACAATTGTATATTTATAGAATTAATAATAGAATTTTGTACAATTGTATATTTATAGAATTAATAATAGAATTTTGTACAATTGTATATTTATAGAATTAATAATAGAATTTTGTACAATTGTATATTTATAGAATTAATAATAGAATTTTGTATAATTGTATATTTATAGAATTAATAATAGAATTTTGTACTATTGTATATTTATAGAATTAATAATAGAATTTTGTACAATTGTATATTTATAGAATTAATAATAGAATTTTGTACAATTGTATATTTATAGAATTAATAATAGAATTTTGTACAATTGTATATTTATAGAATTAATAATAGACTTTTGTACAATTGTATATTTATAGAATTAATAATAGAATTTTGTACAATTGTATATTTATAGAATTAATAATAGAATTTTGTACAATTGTATATTTATAGAATTAATAATAGACTTTTGTACAATTGTATATTTATAGAATTAATAATAGAATTTTGTACAATTGTATATTTATAGAATTAATAATAGACTTTTGTACAATTGTATATTTATAGAATTAATAATAGAATTTTGTACAATTGTATATTTATAGAATTAATAATAGAATTTTGTACAATTGTATATTTATAGAATTAATAATAGAATTTTGTACAATTGTATATTTATAGAATTAATAATAGAATTTTGTACAATTGTATATTTATAGAATTAATAATAGAATTTTGTACAATTGTATATTTATAGAATTAATAATAGAATTTTGTACAATTGTATATTTATAGAATTAATAATAGAATTTTGTACAATTGTATATTTATAGAATTAATAACAGAATTTTGTACAATTGTATATTTATAGAATTAATAATAGAATTTTGTACAATTGTATATTTATAGAATTAATAATAGAATTTTGTACAATTGTATATTTATAGAATTAATAAAAGAAGTTTGTACAATTGTATATTTATAGAATTAATAATAGAATTTTTACAATTGTATATTTATAGAATTAATAATAGAATTTTGTACAATTGTATATTTATAGAATCAATAACAGAATTTTATACAATTGTATATTTATAGAATTAATAACAGACTTTTGTACAATTGTATATTTATAGAATTAATAACAGAATTTTGTAAAATTGTATATTTATAGAATTAGTAATAGAATTTTGTACAATTGTATATTTATAGAATTAATAATAGAATTTTGTACAATTGTATATTTATAGAATTAATAACAGAATTTTGTACAATTGTATATTTATAGAATTAATAATAGAATTTTGTACAATTGTATATTTATAGAATTAATAACAGAATTTTGTACAATTGTATATTTATAGAATTAATAATAGAATTTTGTACAATTGTATATTTATAGAATTAATAATAGAATTTTGTACAATTGTATATTTATAGAATTAATAACAGAAGTTTGTACAATTGTATATTTATAGAATTAATCATAGAATTTTGTACAATTGTATATTTATAGAATTAATAACAGAATTTTGTACAATTGTATATTTATAGAATTAATAACAGAATTTTGTACAATTGTATATTTATAGAATTAATAACAGAATTTTGTACAATTGTATATTTATAGAATTAATAACAGAATTTTGTACAATTGTATATTTATAGAATTAATAATAGAATTTTGTACAATTGTATATTTATAGAATTAATAATAGACTTTTGTACAATTGTATATTTATAGAATTAATAACAGAATTTTGTACAATTGTATATTTATAGAATTAATAACAGAATTTTGTACAATTGTATATTTATAGAATTAATAATAGAATTTTGTACAATTGTATATTTATAGGATTAATAATAGAATTTTGTACAATTGTATATTTATAGAATTAATAATAGAATTTTATACAATTGTATATTTATAGAATTAATAATAGAATTTTGTACAATTGTATATTTATAGAATTAATAATAGAATTTTGTACAATTGTATATTTATAGAATTAATAATAGAATTTTGTACAATTGTATATTTATAGAATTAATAATAGAATTTTGTACAATTGTATATTTATAGAATTAATAATAGAATTTTGTACAATTGTATATTTATAGAATTAATAATAGAATTTTGTACAATTGTATATTTATAGAATTAATAATAGAATTTTGTACAATTGTATATTTATAGAATTAATAATAGAATTTTGTACAATTGTATATTTATAGAATTAATAATAGAATTTTGTACAATTGTATATTTATAGAATTAATAATAGAATTTTTTACAATTGTATATTTATAGAATTAATAATAGAATTTTGTATAATTGTATATTTATAGAATTAATAACAGAATTTTGTACAATTGTATATTTATAGAATTAATAACAGAATTTTGTACAATTGTATATTTATAGAATTAATAATAGAATTTTGTACAATTGTATATTTATAGAATTAATAATAGAATTTTGTACAATTGTATATTTATAGAATTAATAATAGAATTTTGTACAATTGTATATTTATAGAATTAATAATAGAATTTTGTACAATTGTATATTTATAGAATTAATAATAGAATTTTGTACAATTGTATATTTATAGAATTAATAACAGAATTTTGTACAATTGTATATTTATAGAATTAATAATAGAATTTTGTACAATTGTATATTTATAGAATTAATAATAGAATTTTGTACAATTGTATATTTATAGAATTAATAATAGAATTTTGTACAATTGTATATTTATAGAATTAATAATAGAATTTTGTACAATTGTATATTTATAGAATTAATAACAGAATTTTGTACAATTGTATATTTATAGAATTAATAACAGAATTTTGTACAATTGTATATTTATAGAATTAATAATAGAATTTTGTACAATTGTATATTTATAGAATTAATAATAGAATTTTGTACAATTGTATATTTATAGAATTAATAATAGAATTTTGTACAATTGTATATTTATAGAATTAATAATAGAATTGTGTACAATTGTATATTCATAGAATTAATAACAGAATTTTGTACAATTGTATATTTATAGAATTAATAATAGAATTTTGTACAATTGTATATTTATAGAATTAATAATAGAATTTTCAAATTCAGAAGGACAGATACCAAAGAGGACAAATACCAAATTCCCATTAGTGATAACATTATTTATATACCTATAATATCATACGATTATGTGTGATTAGGCATATGTACCGACGGTTTCAGAGCAACAGGTTTTTGGATGCTCTCTCTCTCTCTCTCTCTCTCTCTCTCTCTCTCTCTCTCTCTCTCTCTCTCTCTCTCTCTCTCTTAGTTGTTAGCCTAGCTACAAACGAGATATTAACCAAAGGGTATTATCCAAACACCTGCTTCTCTGGAAACCGTTAGTATGGATAGACAATCACCGCACGAACATTACATGACACGTATACACATTGAGTTTTACATATATAGAGATATATGCTACATACCCAATATAACTTTTGTGGAATTTATATTGAAGTTTATTTTCTCTCCATAATTCAATGCAATGGCAGATCCACAATTAGATGGTCTTGCAAAATGAAATATGCCCAAATCCAACGCATCTTTGATTGGACAAATGAACTCATGTCCATGAATGTTGTAGAGTATTTGTTTTTTCATTTTTTTAGATGAGGATTGATAATTTGTATCATCTGGATCCTTCGCACTACTGTTCTCGCCTTGAGTGTTATTTTCACAACGTTTCAGTCGATGTACTTTATCAAATTCATCTCAATTAAGAACATTCAGTCGTTAGTTGCCCTCTTCTTGCAGAGTTGAATGTAATAATCAAAAAGAAAAGGCCCCCCACCCCGTGTGTGTGTGCCGTGCGGTCATACAACTTACCTTCGGATGGGATCTGAGAGAAAGAGAAATTAAAGATGGCAGCCATGGATTTATAAGGTGTAGTCTCGTGGAATCTCACGAGATCTCATCTTCCACTGCACATTTATGCAAATGAAATGAGGTCAGTTTTCTGATAAAATGTCTGTTGACTGAGGCAGTGGGTAGAGACGTGCTGGAAGTTGAGAGATAAAGTTGTCAGCGACGAATTCTAGCTGAACTTTTGCGTATTGTATTTGGTTTATTTTGTTTTGTTGTTTACCAGCCCATTTAACGTCACTTCTGTAGATTGAAGGTTCAATCCTCAGTGTGGGCGATACTCAAAATACAATTGCAAATTAGTTAGGACTTCTACGCAGTCATGGCTAACGGAACGAGAGCATGCTGCCTTTGTAGATTAAATAGAAATAGATTAAATAGATTAAATTTGAAATTTCACACAGATTCCCGAGTTTGACAGAAAGATACATGTGTTTAACAAGATACACCTGAAGAAGTTCGGACATTACATTGACAAAAACGTTGTGAAAATGACACTCAAGTTGAGAACAGTAGTTCAGAGAATCCAAATAATACGAATGGAATATTTATAATATTCATATATTAATTCTACAAACTATCCCTAGCTGGGTTGCTCCATAATGTCCTAGGACCTTACACGGTCCTTTCCATTTTGCAATGTGACGATGAGGTAAGTATATTCACAGTCTACAACCTTTGCCTCTTACTGACTAACTATTTCAAGCGATCCCTCTAACTCCACTTATTTTATTTTATTTTTTTTTTAGGGGAGGGGTATTTGATGTTGAAGTATTAAATAAAAAAGTTTCATTGTATATGATTAATTAAACAAAAGTTGCTATCTGACACATAGTTGGGTGGAAAGTGTGAATTCTTAACTGCTAATACTATTAGTCTGCAAATGATTATAGTAGAACAAAGTTGAAATTCGTAAATGTCTGCATAGTATCAATAGTGAACGTAATGGATTCAATTATATTTGAAATCAGATTAACGATTCTATAATCATTAGCATCTCCAACCCCTAATTGCATTGTTCAGCCTATCAGGCTCTATACTATCTCTCGAATCTTATTTAATAACTAGTTAGCCCATTCAAATGGGAACAATAGCCCATTGACATAGAATGAGTGCTTTATGCCAAACTAATCTTTTAACATGGTTAAATTTGAGCTCATTTTTGCATTAAACCTGTCATTAATCCTTAATTGTGCACCTAACAAATACCATAATACTTAGGTCGCACCTTGTCATAATAATGGTTCATACAAAACTTCAGCCAGCTCGGCTGAGCAGTTTCTGAAGACACTTCTAAAGTAAATGTAGTATTGTGGTTATGAATCACTATAAGTACGTAACTGTGCATCAAACAGATATTGTGATATTTAGTTGCTGCACATTGTCATAACAACATCCATACAAAATGTCAGCCATAGTTTCCGAGAAAACTTCTAGAGTAAATGTGGTTTTGTGGTGACTAAGCTTTATTAATCCATAACTGAATCAAATGGATATCATACTGCTTACTTCGCTGCATGTTACTGTAACAAAGGTCCATACAGAATGCCAACCAGATCGATCCTGTAGTTTCTGAGAAATAGTGGAATGGACTGACAGACAATCAGACAGACTAAGAGAAAAATAATATAGATTTTACTTATTTGACTTAGCAGAGATTTCCTAATAATATGAATGCCTGAGTTGACCCACCTACACTTGAACTTAGTTTACCTATTTCACAGACTGTGCCACTAACCATTAAAGTATTCATAACCCATTCTTTGTACCAAAGAGAGTCTCATAAAAACGACGAACACAAGTCTCGATGCATTTAATGAAAAAGAAACTATTGACTTCTTCGACTTCAAAGAGTACGAAAATGATTCGTAAATCAAACATCTACCATAACTCACTACCTTTGCGTTTGATATTATCGATATCGTGCCATTCATACTGACGACGATGATGATGATCGGAAATAATTTGATCTCGAGGTAATAACCGTCAAGCTCAGAATCATCATCATCATCATGATCAACAAACAATGCGCTCTATTTTATACTTTCTTCTTTATTTCTTTAACCTTTCCACCATAATCATCGACAAAATCTTTAACCTTTAGCGTCTTGCAGATGAAAGGATTTCGGGAGAAGCTTTTGTCGTTTTAGTATGGAAAGCTTTTCTTAAATTGTGAACAGAGTTCATAATTACAATCCTTTGAATTTCTGATGGAAACAGCTTCCTCATCTTTTCCTTTCTAGCTTCTTGCTTTTCTTTTTTTTTCTTTTCTATGCATCTTTTCTATACATCTTCATTTTACTTTCGACATAATTTTCCCCAAGTGCCAACAACAATGGTTAGAAGAATGTAGGTTTACAAATATTGCGTTTCGATTTTAGTTTTATTTCTTCGGAGCTTCTTTCCAGATTATTCGGTCTCATCATGGCGTTCATAATCAGATGGAATCCTCGCCAGCAAACACCAACATCCTAACACGCAAATCATCTTGATACTACCATGTCATTATCTGAATCAACACCTACTTTGCGACAATCATCATAACCATAGTTACTACAAATCTCCTTACAGTCATTTCTTTAGAAAATTAATATTTCATTAGTTACTGAAGACTTATATATATTTTTTTAAATTTTGAAATTGCTATGAAACGCAAAGAAGTGACATTTGGTACACTGGAAATGCATAACAAGGTGCCTTATTTCCCTGATTATTGAGGAATTTGAACAAATATTTTAAAAAGTTATGCTAATTTTTCTTTCTGGTAATTTTAAGTGAGTATCTTATATTGCAAGTGTCTAAAATGCATATTTTCGGTAATAAAACAATATTCTAACTTCATATTTCTATTTATATAAAATAAAGAACATATCCAGTAATTATTAACCAAAAACAAGAACGAATTTCACATTATTTTGTGTAAGGAAATATTTATTTATCAACATAACTACCATGTTTCAAAATCATTTTGAATATCCTCTTGCCAACTGATGATGTCAATCGGTGGATTTGAGATGATGCCCCCACTGCTGCCAAATGACTTAAGGTACCATGTCGTAGCCTAGGCTGATTGGGATGGTTTATTGTCGTGCATAAAATCAATTTGTAGGAATGCGCCAATGGAAGGTCATCAAGCCATGATGACAAATGCTCATTTAAAAATAAAATATAAGACTGGATTGTCAGTTTGATACCTTCTATAACTCGAAATGGTCCAATTAGTTCATCACAGATTATTTCAGCCCAAATCATGACACCCCCACTTCCCTGTTGACTACAGAATCGATGACGGGTAGGGAATCCAAGAGTACTCCAAACTTTGGTCCACCCATCTGGTGGCTCTGACCTCATCGGTACAAAGGACATTTTCAAAGCTGGTTTTCATGTATTTCTGAGCCCTAGCCAAACGTTTATCTTTATGAGTTTGGCTTAAAACAGGTTTTGCTATTGGCTTAATGCTCCTTACAATTTCGTTTAAGACATTTCAGCATGTCTTTCTGGACAAGAAATGTATTCCAGCCTTTCCAAATATAGCAGCACTGTTGCTGCCCATCTTGATAAGTTGACAGCGAATTTTTCTAACATCAGGGGCAGAAACTGACTTTCTTGTGCTTTTGTCCTTCCTTGGTTTGATGTTTGGACTTTCAACGAATGAAGGCAATGTTCTTCGCTCTCTTCCAAGCTCCTTGGATAGATCTACAAGAGATAAATCTCCTGCAAGGCCTGAAACAACACATTTCTTTTCGCTAGCTGTCAATCGACCTTTTCAAGGCATTTTGAGAGACTTGCAAGAACGTGATACTTACTTAAAATTACCAAAAAATTGAAAAAATAGCATAATTTTCGAAATATTTGCTTAAATTCCACAAAAATCAGTGAAATAAGGCACCGTGTTATGTTCTTTCAGTGTACCAAATTTCACTTCTCTGCGTTTCATAGCAATTTCAAAATTAAAAAAATATTCACCGGCAATAAAGCGATCCACAGGGTTTATATGTATATAATTTTCAGGATGTGAGATATTATATAATTATTTCAAGCCAAACAACGTCGCAGCTCAAATGAGCCATGACAGTCAAAAATATATATATATATATATATATATATATATATATATATATATATATAATATAAAGCTGAATGTGTGCGTGTGTGTGTGGTCACGAATAGGCTCCTATATGGTTGACTATTTTAAAAAACTGATTACATATAATGATAGAAGATGTATCGAGACACAGGAATGGGTATGTTTGATCTGACAGAATGGTGGTTCATTAAAAGTGTGGGGTCTGTGGTCACGCCTGGTCCACAAAGTATGGAAATAAAAATATTTAAAAATTAAAAAAAACGTTTACAAGTATTTTTGATATAGATGTACATAAGAATACTTTGATAAGTATGTTTTAGCTTAAATAGGGCTGGTATGATAAAATTGTGGGGTCTGCGTTCGCGCCTGGAAATATAATGGAATAATATTATAATGGAAATAGGCACAAACTTTAATAAAGACTTTTCATATCTATCAGCGTAATTATGGGGTGTTCGTTCGCACCTGACCTCCATAGAATGGAAATATGTCACAAAGTTTAACAAGGTTTTTTAATATAGATCCACAGAATATTGTGATAAGTGTTTCAGTGTGAACAGGTCAGTGTGAACAGGTATGGTATAATAAATTATGGGGTTTATCTATTTTATTTTTACTTTCATTATATTTTCCTTTGGTTTTGATACCCCCAAATTCGAAGCTATCTCTTTACATCCCTTCCTTTTCATAACCTATCATACTTTCATAAATCAGTCCATTTTCTGTAGGCTGTTTTTGAACCCAGTCAACGGTTGGTACCTTGCTCATATATATATATATATATATATATATATATATATATATATATATATATATATCAAAATTGCAGATAACAGACACCTCTTTGTTTCAAAACACGTACACACATGCAGTGGAAACAGCTTCAAAATAATGCCAATCTTCCAAACAGACAATTATTTTTATTTACTTACACAGGAAAAAAACTTCATCACCAGATTCACTCCTGAACTGAACAGAACCTAATATCATCACACAAAAACATGAAATGCAAGGTACACTCGCATCCATACACATACATATATACACACCCACACATAAATCAGAACCGACACATTAAAACACACACACGCATAACACCCCTATCTCTAATACAACACACTGAACAATACCAACCCTACTTAACCTCGAAACCAACAACACTAGGAGACACCTAGAACCATAGTATAATATCTGTTCCAACACCTTGCTCCCTCCTCAGTCAGGGGAGGAGAACCCCCTCATGACTGAAACGACTATCATCCCTTCTATCATCCCCCTCCCATACCTACACCCCTCCAATGCCCCCCTCTGGGGAACAAAATCTTCCCCACACTAGGAACTGATCCTGGGTCTGGCCATACCCACATGGGGAGACAAATAAATAGAAACACAAAAAAAATCCCCTATTTTAAATACACCCCTCTTTCTAAACAAACATAATATAAGACTAAAACGAAAAATCACAATACTAAAATCCAACAATCCAAAAAATAAATATCAAAATAGAATGAAAGCACCCCTACCCTTACTTCAGAAGAGCCAGTTCCCCCCTCCCCACACATACACATTAGTAACGACCTCGGACCACAGCCGCCTTCCTAAGGAAGCAAATAACCCCAAAATACTATATAACAATATACACATTCCCAAACCAATAAAAGCAAACACACACACACACACACACACACACACACACACACACACACCCTACCCCACCCTAAAGGAAAAGAAAAAAACATTAGCAGAAAGAGATAGGGACTACAGAGAGGTCAACGCCTCCCTGGACAAGCCAAATAAAAAAGCAATAAAAATTCAGCATACCAATGCATAATAAACACTTACAAGCCTCCACCCCTTGGAAAAACTTCAAACTAACTATGAAAATTGCCATTTTTACACATTTGAAAATAATTTCTGACGAGGACGCATCACAGACCGTCTGAAACGCGCGTAAACGATTTCAATGGCTTAAAAACATGATTACAATGATCCAAACATAATTCTCAATGAAAAACCAAGACACGGAATAATAAAATAATGTTAAAAAATTTATTTTGCACGTACAAACGCACATTTTTTTACACACGAGACGCTTCACTAGTTCAAGAAATATAAATGTAATTTTAACTGAAGCATAGAAAAGCATCCAGATTTTAAACAAAACAGTAATCTAAAACTGCTTGAAGACGACTGATGAAACTCCGTTGAAAGTACTTGCAAAAAAACAGCTAAAAGAAAAAAACATATGGACAAAGACGACTATGACATTTTCTTGCACAGATCCGACCGAGAAATACGAACGACAATTCGAAAAATTGACAAATTACAAAAAAGCTTAAGAAAAAACACTTAGTGCTATTTAACAATACTTGTCTGAATATATATATATATATATATATATATATATATATATATATATATATATATATATATATACATAAGTGTTGGAACGATTGATCACAATCGGAATTGGAATTGGAAACCGGAAAATCGGAACTTTTGGTGATATCGAAATCGAAAAACTTTTGCCTATTCTCCTATGCCCCAGACGATTCTTTTAATTGTCTTTTTTATTTGATTTTGTTTAAAGCAATATATATATTTATATATTTATATATATGTGGAAATATGTTTCTTCAATTGTATTCCACCTTTTATCTATACCAATCATTTGATTTAGGAAGCTTGATGTAATGACAGAGCATGTAACAAATAAATAACAAAAATCTATTTTCCAAATTTCAAGATGTTGACCATTTTACCATGTATACCTTCGCACTTGTTTCGTAGCGCAAAATCATTCATTTAATTATTATATCAATCAATAAATCTATTTCGCTCTTAACTCATCAGAAAAAAAGCACTTAACAATTTAAAAATAAATGCAGATGGTCATGATTACAAAATCCGAAAATTAGGAGAGAAGTTGCAATTACCTTTTTTCCATTTTATTACGCCATCTTTGAATTTTCAAGTAAAGCTATCAAATTTAAATTTCTGTATCAATAAAGTGTATTCATTTTGATCCACCTTAGAAAATATTTTATTTAATATTTTATTAATTTATTATTTGTAATTAGCCTATATGTATTTACTTAGATAAGTTTGATAAGTGTAGAATCTATAACATATGCGTTTATATTTATTTTTGTTTATACGAAACTAATTACGCAATCTACTGATTTTGTTTTCAGTAATAACCTTTCTGTATTAGACCAAAGTATTGTCAAGAATTGTGCATGTCAACAAAATTAAAGGAATATAGTGCAAGATGGTCCACATCTTAAAGTTTTGAATATAGACTTTTGTCATTTATTTGTTATATATATATATATATATATATATATATATATATATATATATATATATACAAATTCAAAACATTTTTCAAGTTTGCAAATTGAATAAATGTAAGCTGAAAGCGAGTATAAATATTATTTATATTCATAGAACAATCCTAGCCTGATGAAAACGCTCGATATTCAAGATACAGCATTGCTAGGAGGAATTCAATTCGATGGTTGAACTTCATTTAACGTACACATTTCTGAATTATGGTCAACTTTTATACACATATGACTTCTATCATAATTTGGAGTTTTCAATTTGTGTGCTAATCAACTAAAGTATAGCTTGCCTACTTTCCTCTGAGAATAAGAGTTATTATTTGAAACTTTATGGAATAAGAAACATTTTAAGTTTTTAACTTGTATTCCATGTCGAATAATAAATTGTTGTAAATTCTTACTTACAGAGTTTTAATTAAATGTTACATGTATATATATATATGTATGTATGTATAGTAAGTTATGAAAATACATTCGGCAATAAAACTAAATGAGAAACTGTTAGTTTATAGCCTGACAAATTCTCACAAAGATGAAGTGCAGAAAATTCTGAGTGGCTTAATTACCATTTATATTTTCATGACTTACTACCTAGCTCTACTCACATATTGAGCACTGTTGAAGTAAATACTGAAAATCTAATATATAAACGGCTATATGCCGGTCTGTCTATTTGTCTGTCTCCATATTTTAAAACTCTATATCCTGTGAAAATAAAAGTCACAGAGCAGCAGTGGGAACCTCAAATAATTGTTTTTTGGAGGTTTTTAATGGGCCATTCTTTTATGGGTCTTTAGCCGGTTAATATTGATTCATTTTAGTTTATTTTTAATTTTTAATCACTTTATATGCGTCTCACGTTGGTAGAGTGGTAACGTCACCAGCTTTGAATCCTACAGTTTCGGGTTTGATTCTAGCTGATGGCACCTAAATATTTTTTTCCACTTTTGAAATCATGACTCTATAATAATATATACGAAATCTAGACCAATTAAAATATCATATTTAAGCGTATTTTATGCCCGGGCAAAGCCCCCCTCCTCCCCTGCTAGTAGGAACACAAAATCTTATATAGATAAATGAAATAATATATATACACACACACACATATATATATATATATATATATATATATTATTTCATTTATCTACATAAGATTTTGTATATATATATATATATATATATATATATATATATATATATATATATATATACAGAAAATAAAGAGTAAATTTACATACGAATTTTATTACATTATCAAGCCAGAAAAAGAAATAAGAAAGAAACCCCTTAAGGCTATAGCATTTCGAAGCTAAATGCTTCTCGTCAGAAGAGGAGAAAACACCGACATTATACAAATGTAAAGGTAAAAAGACAACATCGACTTTCAAAGCATACAGATTAGAAATGGAAATATTTCTGAGATTAGAATTAGGGGGAAAATTATAGGGAGGACGCGATATATCATGGGAATAATAAAAGAAGGGACAGAAAAAACAATAAAGGCTAAGAAAATATACAAAACAATATAAAAAAAACACAGAATCGCTCACTAAAAATAAATAAATAAATCCACCATCTTACATTTAAACGCGATAAAAATCGTGCATGAAAATTGATGAGATTCCCTGGTCTTATGGTAAGACACCATGCTACTAATAGAGCGGTGACGAGTTCGAGTCTCATCAACAAGTTTAGCTGTACTGATGAGAAGCGATATTTCAAAACATGCATGTCTATACATAACTTTATTTTATGCAAGTAAAAATATTTTAATAATAAATTAATAATTACAAATAATACGCCCCAAAACGTAGGGTGACTAGAATATAAACAAAGGCAGATAAAGGAGTGAAAACAAAAAAGACAACATTTTTTTTAAATATCACAGAATTGCTTAAAAAAAATCAACAATCTTACATATATATATATATATATATATATATATATATATATATATATATATATAGTTATAGTTATAGCTGTTTCAGTATTCTTGTACTTGTCTATTGTTGAGATATGAGATAATAAATTCTTAGTTATTTGAGGCAATTTGAGACAAGTACCTTCCATGGAAATAAGAAATGAGTGCAATCTACCTCAGTGGATCAAATTAAGAGTTCAGTTTAAAGTTTCTAAAAGAGTCAAGATGCACCTGAAGAAGACTGATGATAAGAATACAAAATGTTTTCTATTATATAAAGGTTAAATATCTGTTTATATGCCCGACTAAAACTTGAAACATATACAATCAACAGCCACAAAGTTAATATTTTTTAATTGGCATAACTGCGGATGTATAATGTATAAAATAGCCATTTACATCTTTATATTATCATGTAGTCTGTCTTTTATTTCAGCCACTAACTAAAAGAAAATAACTCCGATTTTTTTTTTATGAACATTTATTTCCCTTATGCCAACCCAAATTGTGTGTTTATGTCTAGAGAGAGGAATAGGCTGAACAAAAAAGAGGGGCGGAGGATGAGAAAAGGAGAACGAGTGCCGAGGAATGAGAGTGGTGTGACCAGTAAGGATCTGGAAGAAAGACACAACTTGGTATTTAGTGGAAATGAAATCTATTATTGACAAAAAAAAAAAAATGCAACAAATAAAGATTGTGAATAATGTGTGCATAATACCTAGAGGCTTTCATAGTCTTTATAGAATTTATTTATTGTTATATTTATTTATTTATTTATTTGTTATTTATGTTATATTTATTTATTGTTATATATTGTTATATTTATTGTTATATTATTATAGAATTTATTTATTGTTATCCGTAAGATGGGCATCACAACAATAATTTTCTTCAGTTAATGTTTGCTCTCTGCATTGCATTGCCTTCTATAAATTACCTTTAGATTCAAAATTTAGCTTGTTTGTGGCATGTACTCCACTTTTTTATAAACATGAAAAGTAGAGACAGTCGGTTGTGGGGAAACAGAAACAAATCTCCATCAGAAATTTTCAATGAGCAAATAGAGAATAAGGTATTACTGTCTAAAGCTTTCCATATACAGCTACTGTAAAATAATGGCTAATTCGACTATGTTACATGTGGCCTCTGAATGTGTCTCAAATAGTGTTGGGACGATTCGGACTTGAAATTGAGAATCGGAAAAATCAGAACTTTTTAAGGTATCGGAATCGGTATCGGAATCAGAAAAATTTGTGTCTATTTTCTGATGTAAAAAACGATTCCTATAATTATCTTTTTTTTTTATATTTGATTCTGTTTAAAACAAAATCCTCCACTGCTGGTAGTAATAATAAATTAATAAATATTTATTGATTTTAAACTACCAGAAAAAGTAAAATCTATAGATCACCCCTACATTCCTTTGGGAAAATATATACGCAATTGCCATGTGTTTTTTTTTATGGTAATCGGAGTAAAAAAAAGCAACAAGTCTATATCTAAATATTTAGAAATGTATAAAGAATCAGAATCAGTAATTGTATCAAAATGGAGAATTTAGTACGGAATCGGTAATTGTATCAGAATTGGGAAAATATTGGAATCGTCCCATCATTAGTGTCAACTATATTTTAATAAATAATGTGAATGTTCGTCACCTATAAACAAGAAGCACGATGAAAGTAGAGTTTTGTGATTAGAAATGTTCGAGAAATTCACCATTTTTATCACAGTTAAGTGAACACGACCAGACATCGAAACTGAAGCAGACCTTTTTTTTTGGAGGGGGGGGGGGCTGTCTTCTTGATCGAATAGCATTGGCGGAGGAAAGCTTCTTTTTTTTTTTTTAATGAATTAGGTATTGACATTATAGAATATATTCAAATTTTCAATAATTCTATCAGGACTCCAGGGAAATTACAATTGAAATTTCGTTCTGGTTTGTAGTTTCAATCAAGTATTTAACAACAATATTTGACATTCAAAGATTTATTTAGATGTATGATCATACAAAAAGATTTATTTAGATGTATGATCATACAAAAAGGATTTATTTAGATGTATGATCATGCAAAAAGATTTATTTAGATGTATGATCATACAAAAAGGATTTATTTAGATGTATGATCATACAAAAAGGATTTATTTAGATGTATGATCATAAAAAAAGATTTATTTAGATGTATGATCATAAAAAAGATTTATTTAGATGTATGATCATACAAAAAGGATTTATTTAGATGTATTATCATAAAAAAAGATTTATTTAGATGTATGATCATGCAAAAAGGATTTATTTAGATGTATGATCATACAAAAAGATTTATTTAGATGTATGATCATGCAAAAAGGATTTATTTAGATGTATGATCATACAAAAAGGATTTATTTAGATGTATGATCATACAAAAAGGATTTATTTAGATGTATGATCATAAAAAAAGATTTATTTAGATGTATGATCATAAAAAAGATTTATTTAGATGTATGATCATACAAAAAGGATTTATTTAGATGTATTATCATAAAAAAAGATTTATTTAGATGTATGATCATACAAAAAGATTTATTTAGATGTATGATCATACAAAAAGGATTTATTTAGATGTATGATCATACAAAAAAGATTTATTTAGATGTATGATCATACAAAAAAGATTTATTTAGATGTATGATCATACAAAAAGGATTTATTTAGATGTATTATCATAAAAAAAGATTTATTTAGATGTATGATCATACAAAAAGGATTTATTTAGATGTATGATCATATAAAAAGATTTATTTAGATGTATGATCATACAAAAAGGATTTATTTAGATGTATGATCATACAAAAAGATTTATTTAGATGTATGATCATACAAAAAGATTTATTTAGATGTATGATCATACAAAAAGATTTATTTAGATGTATGATCATACAAACGGATCTGTGATTGGTTGTATATCGAGCAATGTTTAAAATTTTTCCATGCAACAGACTTAGTAATAGAATTTTACTGATTGTAGACTTATTTAAAAACTTGCCGGTTATAAAATATGCCTAAATATATATATATTAATTCATGTAGATTCCGTATTTATTATTACAGATCAATTTCTCTGTTGAATATTATATTGTACCTAATATATAGTAGTGATTTACGAAATTAGAGAAAATGATTTGGTTGCTAGCAGCTAGAATTGAAACCAAAACCTCAAGCGCCCCATACATGTTGTTTCATTTAGCAGTCCAGCTGCATTCTCTGAGCTAACTCGACAGATAGATAAGATTTAAAATTAAACCACTTCTAGCTATGATTATGATGACTATGACTGAATTTGCGCATAAGTAAAGCTAATGAAAATATGTTGACAAGTTGAAATGTTCCACACTACCAATACTTTTATTGTCATCGAAACCGATGAAATCACTAATTTTCAATCAAATCGATTTATTGCTTGCTCTAGCCGGGGACGCACCAGGAGACGCACCGAAAGAAAATTTATATACCTCTCTTCAGTGACTTAGTTCACAATACATTGTAGTCCACATTGCACTGTAGAGAAATGCAAAAATCAAGTATCATGGTTCAATTGTGCTCTAAGCAGAAACATTCATTTCAAACGCGCCCCTGTCTTATCTACAAGAATCTACAGTTGATTTTATACGTCAGGCCTTTCTGCTTGTGCGGTGATAAAATTTCTCAAATACATTTGTGATGTTAGGCTATATAGGGGCGTTAACTTTGATCAAAATCGGACTGTACTTTCTTAAATCGGAATTTTTAGATTACCGATTTTTTAGATTAATTGGAGGCATTTTGATTCAAAACCTAAGAACAATTTCAGATACATAAAATAGATTTGTGTGAAATTTTAAACGAATCGGCCCAGCAGTTTTGGAGTCTATAGAGAATGAATTTTCCATCTCTCTCTCTCGCTGTCTCTCTCACATACACACAGACAAAGTGCCTTTTATATATAGAGATAGAAGTAGAAATTATTATATGAGTTTGTCTTAGTTTATGCTAAAATTAGGCCCAAGAACAAGGAAAACAACGTCAATAGTGAAATGTTAGCAAATTGAAAACAACATATAACTTATAAAATGTCCATCTCTTAAGTAAAATTTAAGGAATTTAATTTTTTCGGAACTAAAGAAAATATTGAATTATTAAGAATAGTCAAACGGTCTTGGATTCATCTAGTACTGTTGGCAAAAGATATAAACTAACAACCTCATCCTAGTCATCATCACAAACATGAGCAAGAAGGTGACGGTGGCTAAGTGATTAAAGATACGGACTGACAAACTGGGTGTGGCAAGTTCGAATCCAGTTCCTTCCATAGAAACACTTTCATTTAAGAATGTTTGCAACCTTCACATGATCGTTCCTGTAAGTACTCCGTGCCTTTCTAGAAAAAAATTCCAACTAGAAAGATATCGGTGAAAGTAATGACAAATATAATCATCCGATTCTTACAAAATGGAATGATGTTCAACAACAACAATCATTATCAGCATCATCATATTTAGTTAAACAGTCATTTTACATGTTGACAGGTCTATGCCTAAATCAAAAACGCGGATTCCATGAACAAAGCTTCTTTCTTAGAACTGCACGCCTGTGGAACTCTGTTCCGTCTGCCTGCTTCCCACCGGACTACAACTTAGATGTCTTCAAGTCCAATGTTAACAAATTCCTAATGAACCGCCCCCCTTAAGTAAACACTTCATCAAATCTCCACACTAACGTAATGTACTTGCAATAACCCTTATCCCTGAGTGGCTTCCGGGCCTTGATAAGTGGTGATCACTGTGTAAAAAAAAAAAAAAAAAAAAAAAGGAATAGTGAATGTCTTAACTGGGATTGAAGCAGGGATCTTTATATCTTTAATTTAACGCTGAAACGGCTAAGAGAAAATTAGCGACTTTGTGTTTAAATTAATTGTTTACAATTGCTGACAATGGATATTGTTCCAACGTTATTTGGTACAAGATAAGTTGATATTCTGTAAAACAGATAAAAAAAACTAGGCTTGAACAAATGAAGACAAATATGTAAGAATTATAATAAACTAACAATCTTATTCCAGTCATCAGCATCAACAACATCATATAAGGTGTGACATCTTTTTTTACATGCTGGATGTGTTGGCTTAAAATATGGGATGCTCTAACCAGGGCATTCCATATTATTATACGCTTAACTTCATTTCTTCAATTTAGTGTTCATGACTGAGAGAAAAATAGCGACTTCTGTTCAAATTAATTGTATACAACTGTTGACACAAAATAGGTTGATAAGTCGTAGAACAGAAGAAAAAAAAAACAATATACCCGTTATTTCTTCAGTCTAACGTTCAAACGATGGAGAGAGAAACATAAACTTGTGTTCAATTTAATTGTATACAATTGTTGAAGATGGGTATGGTTCCAATATTATAAGACACAAAATAGGTTGATATGTCGTAAAGCAAAACAAAAGACAACTTTGCCTTGAACAAATCAACACCAATATATTAGAGCCAAAATGTTCTAAATTTAGAAAAGCGATGCAAGATTCACGTGAAGCGCATTTTCTTGTACTAAATTCTGTGAGGTCAGCATCTTGAAGTTTTAACTCTGCCGGCGAACCAAAAAGTTGGAGGGAATAATTAACTAAAGCAAATTAAATGGCCAACTATAAAGATCAAAAGAATTGCAAATAGAATTAGCAAGACAGAAAATCCTCATCGCAATTATTCTCATTTAATCTCATTATGCTTTCCAGATGAAATTAAAACTCCTCCTTTTGATATATTCTCTTATTTAATCCTTACTTCAGAGCTGGGATTCTTTTTTCACGTTAGAGTATACGATTTCAATAAACTTTTCTAAATATCAAGTTATTGACACACACGTTTCTATCTGCATATCCACACACACACATACATACATACATACATACATACACACATACATACATACATACATACATACATATCATTTTTCAAATAAATATTAACAATCTAGAGACACCAGTCTTCCATGCTTCTACAATCATCAGTGTTGGAAGTGACAATTATTACCAGTCAGGAAATTCAAATCTAGTCACAAAGTTAACCTTGATTTCGTAGGCTAGCATTCAACTTCCAGAAAATAACCTATAAATTTAACAATACTTAGTATTCAACTTCCAGAAAATAACCTATAAATTTAACAATACTTAGTATTCAACTTCCAGAGAATAACCTATAAATTTAACAATATATATATATATATATATATATATATATATATATATATATATATATATATATATATTTATATATATTGTCAAATGTATAGGTTGTTTTTTTTTTCAATCCCCAAATTAAAAAATAATTATTCATAGAAACATCGAATCAAATGAGAAGGCTTTAATAAAGAAGTCGATGTTACATCGATCTGTAAGTAACATGTTTTTGTTATTTATTTGTGGATATATATATATGTGTGTGTGCGTGTGTGTGTATGTGTGTATGTGTGTGTGTGTGTGTGTGTGTGTGTGTATCACAATTTGTGTAAAGAAAAGTAATATCAATGCTTGAATTTGTCAACCCTTTCCTCCATACTCTATGAATGAATAAGTGACTGTGTGATTATTCTCTATAACTTTCTTCAAATGGCTTTCATCAGCGTCCGTAATCTTCTAGGATTTTCGAATTGAATCCTTTATTCAATCCTCAGCTGTACACAAAAAGGCACCTGAAGAGGGTCATTGGGTACACCACCGAAACCGTTATCAATACGAAAAGCACAATGCTGATGAATTATGTAAACAGTAAACAGTAAAATCTTATTCACTTGAGCCAAAATGTGGAAAGAACATAACACTTTGGGGTAACGTTGATCAAATCGATAAAACGTTCACTTATTTACTTGATCAGAATTTCTAGAAACTACGTTTTATAGATGTGGATTGTATCTTATCGAACTCAGTATATTTGCTTTGCTTTTACTTCGAAAGGAGAATCAACATTTATCAAGGCTCCGATGCCACTCAAGGATAAGGGTGAAGTGTTGGGTAGATGTTGAGACAACAAGATCGGTTATGGTGGAACTTGGATAGGGTTAAATCATTTAAGAGAACGGCTCAACAAAAACTTATTCATTAGACTTGAAGATGACCATATTTTTTTATTTTATTTTTTTGCGAATTAGTCCACCAGGCAGATTATTCTTCATAATATATAATAACCAATAGAGGATTGATTCTATAATAATACATACGCAATCAGCATAAATTAAAATATCATGTTTAAGCGTATTGTATGACCTGGCAATGCCGGGCAGCCAACTAGGATATATATATATTATATAATAATGTAATATATATATATATATATATATATATATATATATATATATATATATAAGTGACCTCATCTGCCTGTATATGTGCGGAACTGTCTTTACCAAACTTCTCTGTCAATTTTTGGTCTATAGACTTGAAATTTGATAATAAGGGATTTTACTTGTGAAACTAATTTGATTTGGTTTATAGCCGGTAAAAATAGCTGCTAAAGAGTTAAAATTAGAAAAAAATTGTAACTTGGCAAATGAAAGTCGACTAAACGTATTCATTATATGCATTTATACCATTTTTTAAAAAGTTTTTATATGCGTATATATTTAGCTCAGATGATAACGAATAATGCTGGAGAGCTATTTTGGTTTGAGTTCTAGCTGATGGCACCTAAGTCATTTTTTTATTTATTTATTTTTAACTTTTGGAATCACTATTATATATTAAGTACACTATAAACTATGGAATAACTATGAAATCTGTATAAATTAAAATATCATATTTAAGCATATTTTATGACTGAGCATTGCTGAGCAGCCTTCTAATATATATCTAATATATAAAAGTTTATATATATGTCTGTCTTTCTGTCTAGCTTCATATTTTCAAACTCTATCTCCTCCAAAACTAAAAGTCATGGAGCAGCGCTAGGGGCCTCAAATGATTGAATTTTTTTATGGACCGTTCTTTTATTGGTCTTTAGCCGGTTAAAATAGTTTTTAAGGGGTCAAAAATGGGTAAAAATTGAAAAAATCGTTATACATTTTGTACATTCATCTTTATTTTTAGTTTTTAGAGAATTATTATTGTGTAATTTTAACTGTCTTGTCTTTACCTCTTTCAGGTCTTGTTCATTGTCAGTGGACAATGAACAATTGCTGGACAAACAGAGTACACTCTTATCTATGAACAAAACAATTGAGCTACCATGCCTGCTGCAACTACATCACACCAGACCTTGACGCAGCTATTGTGGCAGCATTCCTGACAACCCATGCCATCATACGCACTCACAGACAAACCCATGGATGAGATCATATTTACCATCCGAGAAGAAAACACAATTGTTGCACAGATTACACTGCACAACATGCAGCAGGATCATGACGAATTGGTACACCACTTTGGTGCTCCCCTTCAAGAACATTTGTAAGTTTGTGATCACATGCCCCAGCTGTAACTACAATGTGAACTACACTGACGCCATCATACGCGATGTGCTGAGCCAATGGATTACGGATCCTGAGGTTACACTAGACCTCCTGGGAACTACAAACAAGGACGTGTCATTAGAAGAGGTGTTTCAATTTATTGAGGCGAAAGAGGCTGGTAAGCGATCTGCCTTAAAATTATTAGACACCTATTCAGTTGAAATTGCATGGTCATCATACCAGAGAACTAAGTAACAACTCGATGAGGACAAACAAGGACCATGTTCCTACTGTGGTCATGACACAAAAAGCACTACATGTATCCACTGAACTCAATGCATAGCCTTTGAACACAACACAAGTGTAAACACTGTCATCGAGACAACCACTTTGAAAACATGTGCTTCAGTAAAAGTGTCCCTATTCTTACTCGATAAACACAGCTCGATAAGTCCACAAAAGGAAAGACTGCTTTTAAGTCTCTTTGTAACGTCAATGATGGCTCAGCTAAAAGTAAAATCTACAGTACCAACAGTGTCTGGCATAGAGAGCAACAGACCTGCATACAACTCGATTACCATGTATATGACAGTCTTTCCAACATTGGATCAAGCAGAACTCCAAACCTCAACCATTCCTAAATTTAATGGTAGAGGCTCTTCCTGGAGATAACACAGCTCTGGGTGTTGACTTACCAGCACTTTCTGTGGTCATTAGTATGCCAGCAATGGCCGACACTGGCTGTTGAAGTTGCCTTGCTGGTCTCAAACTGGTTCACCGCTTTAGACTAATTTAATCGGATCTGACCCCAGTAGTGATACGCATGCATATGGCTACTAACAGCGGCATCAAAATATTAGGAGCCATTTTACTGCACCTCTCTAGCAGAAATCGACATGGACAACTGGTCGAAATGAGAGAAATGATGTATCGTGAGATGAACTATTCCTAAGCAGAGAAGCTTGATGGATTTTGGCTTGATTGCTCCTGATTTCCCTACTGCACATGACACCCACAGTCAAAACGCTGCCACCATAGGTGAGACAGGCGGGGCAACTTGCAGATGCTCAACACGCCATCCTCCTTCACCACCAATGGCACAGCAACAGAGGAAAACTGTGTGAAGCTTCAGCAGTTTTTTATGATCTCTATTCCATCAGTACATTTAACACATGTGAACATCGAACATTACCTATGATGAAAAGCCCACCACTAAAGCTAATGGTGGACCCAGACGCCAGGCCTGTAGCTCATTATATACCTGTACCGGTTACCATACATTGCTGGGAGGAAGTCTAAAAAGGACTGTACCAAGATGTGCAATTGCAAGTTATTGATCAGTACCAATTAGCAAACCTACCATCTGGTGTTATAGAACGGTGATTCACGCAAACACAAACGGCCAACCAAGATGCATAGTCGATCTTCAAGCCCTTGTGAAATGCATCATACACCATTGCCATTCCAAGTGCGATCAATGCCATCTGGTAAAAAGAGGGCTGTCCTTGATGCATTGAACGGTTACCACAGTATACACCTCTGTGAGAAAGATCGCCATCATACCACATTTATCACCCCTTGGGGTCGATATCGTTACAGGACGGCACTGCAGGGCTACATTGCTTCCAGTGATGGATACACACGACACTATGTCAAGATTGCCGCGGATATACCAAACAAGATGATGTTTTGTCATGAGCCGACATCTTTGCAGAAAGCTTTTTTCAGACTATAAACTGGCTTGACATCATGCTTAACCCAGATAAATTTATTATCGGAGCGAACATCGTTGAATTTGCTGGATTTGAGATCACCAAGATTGATGTTGGTCCATGTAGGAAGTATCTACAGGCAATTCTGGATTTCCTGACACTGAAAAACATCACTAACCAAATATCTAATGCCTTCAGCATGATAGATCGCATGTTACCATTCAGGGAGCTTCTTAAACCGACAACAAGTAGAATGAAAACCTAGAAACCCTCTTTCAAGAATCCAAGGTATCGATTGTTGCTGAAATTGAACATGGCATCCACATCTTTGATCTGATTAAACCAACATGTTTGACAACCGATTGGTCAAAGTCTGCAATCGGATTTTGGCTCCTACAAAAACACTATAACTGCCCCCAAACCGAACTGTTTTGCTGTCACTCTGCCTGGTTTAACCATACAGCAGAATCACACTACGCAGATGCCTTAGAAAAAGCTAAAAACTTTGTTCTTGAATGTTTAAACCTGATTATTGTAGTGGACCACAAACCGCTGCTGAAAATATTCCTTGATAGATCACTTGAAGATATTTTAAATATCCGTGTACGGAACCTCAAGGAAAAAATAGTACGATACAGATTCACTATGGTTCACATCCCCAGAGCAAAGCAATGTACCACTGACTGCCTGCCACGCCATCACCAGCCATGTATATCTTTGACCATCCCATTTGTGACTTAGCATGCATTATACCTGGAAATTTTCAACCACATAACATCTGGTGCAGCACTTGGCAATCATGTGAAGAAGCCCTATTTAATTGGCACATGCGCTGTGTTGAGAGGCTATTAGAACATATACAAAGGCTCCCATCATTGGTAATTGGTGATCATGTGTGCATTCAAAACCAGGTTGGTCTTTATCCATGCAAATGGGATAAAACTGGAGTAGTAATCAAAGCCCACTAATTCGATCAATATCTAATAAGTATTGATGGATCTAGGCAAATGACACTTTGGAACAGAAAATTCCTGCAAAAGTATATTCTAGTGCAACTCTCTCCCCCAAGGTTGACAATCACATATGACCTAAGATTGCGCCATGCTGCACCAACAACCGTTGCACATGACGATACCACAACATCACCTAAAGTTACAGAGCCAAAGGCTCCTATTGTTCTCGTATATCCTACCCAACCAATGCTCTCACCAGCCATACCACCACGAGCCTCACATGTTGGACATCACTCAACAAAATGTTGATAATATAATAATTTCGGATACCACTGTATCGCCAAGCAAACTGCAGAATATAGGGCCTTCTAGTCAGTTAACAACCCAGTACGACCCACCTGATGTATGCAGGCCGAGGAGATGAGGCTGTGCCTAAACTACATTGAAATGGTCCAAGGACTACACCCTAACAATTGAAAATCAACAGTAATCCTGAGTCACCTCCCAACCAGGTCCACTCAACATAATGTTTTCCCTGTACTCATACAGATTCCCGTCCCCCTTGCCTACTGTTGTCGTTTTGTCAGTCTTTGGGCTTGTTCCACCTAACATTAGCATCGACACATATGCAAAGACTTGGGTGGGGGGATAGAGGATTGTTGTTGTGTAATTTTAACCGTTTTGTCTTTACTTTTTCACACCTTGTTCATTATTAGTAGACAATAAACAACTACTGAACAAATAGAGTACAACCTTATCTAATTTTTAATCAGTTCATATGCGTGTCATATTAGTACAACGGTAATGTCACCAGCTTTGAATGCTACAGTCTCGCTTTAAGTTTTGATTCTAGCTGATGGCACCCAAATACATTTTATTACTTTTGAAATCACGACTTTATAATAATATATACGAATATACACAATCTAGACGAATTAAAATCCCCCTCTAGTGTATATATATATATATATATATATATATATATATATATATATTTATAACTACTTAATTTACTCACATAAAATTAATATACGAAAGTATAGATTTATGCGTAAACTTTAAGTATTTACTTCAAAAGTGCTCAATACGTAGGTAGAGCTAGTTAGTAAGTTATAAAATGTATATGGCGATTTAGCTACACTGAATATTCCGCGTTTCATCCACTATAGGATTCTTCAGGCTTATGCGCGAATTCTGTGGTTGTTTGTCGTTTTTATATGCGCATCTTCTATTGAGATTTTAGTTAGCCAATCAGCTTTCTAGTATCCACAGCGTCCTTCCATTCAGCCAATGAGCATGCATTTATCGGACAAAGGCCTATTTGACCTCTAGTTGACCTGTTCCTTTGTGTGTGCTCTATTTAGCCTGGATATTTAGTTTCTTGATCTGTTTTAAATCTAGGTTAGTGTTTTTTTTTTAATATTAGTTTATATATAAATATATATATATGTGTACACACACACACACATATATATATATATATATATATATATATGTCATTCGCCTAGATCCATCAATACTTATTAGATATTGATCGAATTAGTGGGTTTTGATTACTACTCCAGTTTTATCCCATTTTCATGGATAAAGACCAATATATGTATATATGCATAATATATATATATATATATATATATATATATATATATATATATATATATATATAGCTTAGTGGAGACTTATTAATATAAAGCTCAACAAGTTTCATTGGAGCTTATATAGGAGAACAATAGGAATAAAAATGAAGTCACCTTTTCGCTATTATTATTAGTAGTAGTATTAGTATTATTATTAGTAGTAGTATCATCACTATTATTATTAGTAGTAGTATATTTTCCCTCTAATATTCCACCACGCCAATCATCCACATCCTAAAATTTCTTTTGTCTTTTTATCCACCTCCATAAACTTTGCTAGCCTATCCGTATACCTCTGCCTTATACTCTATGTACATCTAATAACAAGGCAACTCTAGGATTATTACTACATGTTATCTAATATATATTTGTATTCTGAAGTTTATTACTATAGCCTTAGAACTACCCACCCATACCCACCCCATAACCTGCTCCTTTAACTCACTTCCGGACCATCCCTCGCCTCACTAAATTACAACGCTGGTGCGCGACGCCCCATATAATCACTTTTGTTCACCCATGCTTAGAATACCCCCTCTCTCCCTTAAATCATCATCATGATATTCCCCATGAAATTATACACCGCCTCAAAGTGCTGTTGTCATCTCGGTTGCATCTGTCAATAAAATGCCCCTAAATACATAATAGGCATCTTACATACCGATAGAATTACCACCCATACACACTATACCTTTCCCTAAGCCTTAAAACATATACTACCTAAATTATATAAGACTATGATAGAGACCCTATACACATTTTTACATTACACTTTATAGAATACGCTACTCCTTTATCTTAGAATTCGATAAAACTCCCCCCAACATCATTTATAATTTTATTGATTTATTTCGTTCCTGATGAATCCCAAGCTAGACATCGCATCCATATTATGTTACCTAGCATCTTCTCTACTCTTCTGATGAGAAACATTAGGCTTCGAAATGCCTTGGCATAAAGAGTCCCCTCTATCCCCAACTAAATCTCTTTGTATACCCTTATTGAATAAATGAAATCTATATTTACCAATATATAGTTTTTGTGACTTCATTTTTGTTTCTATTGTTCTCCTATATATATATATATATATATATATATATATATATATATATATACGATTTTGAACTTCAAAGAACTCACCTTTCAACCTGAAATATACATTAAACAAAAAAGTATTCAGTCTAGAATATAAACAGTATTCATTGCTTTGGATTTTATAACCATCCCTGTACCTTCTTTCGTTCAGCTATAGAACTTCCTTTTCATACAATCATTTCAGATTTAATTTTCAATTTTTGTGCTAATAAGCAAAATGCATAATTTAAATATATATATATATTTATTTATTTATTTATTTGGTTAAAAACGTTTCCTGTGATGAGATGAGCCATTCACTGAAAATCTATAGATTAAGGAAAAACTAATTTTTTTGTATTTCTTGTCAAACTATAAATTTATTGTAATTTTTTTAATTTACATAATTTAATTCAAAAAATTCAATTATGTTTGATCTTCTATATATTAATACGATAGCGTGTGTGTTATTTTCTGTGTCACGCTTACATCCGGGTCGTTTAATTGCTATGTACTTCCATTTCTTGTAATAAATAATTTCATCAAGAATTTTTCATAAGTTTTGGTTTCGGTCTCGATTATAGCTGATGGCACTCAAGTCATCCATTTTTTTTATAATTCCTCGTAAGTTTTGGTTTCGGTTTCGATTATAGCTAATGGTACTCCAATAATGTATTTTTTAAAAATAATTTTATCAAGAATTCTTGATAAGTCTTGTATTCAGTTTCGATTTTAGCTGATGGTACGTACCTTAGTAATCTATTTTTTATAAATAATTTTATCAGGAATTCTACATAAGTTTTGGTTTCGGTTTCGGTCTCGATTATAGCTAATGGCGCTCTAATAATCTATTTTTTTTAAAAATAATTTTATCAAGAATTCTTCATAAGTCTTGGTTTCGGTTTCGATTCTAGCTGATGAACCCAAGTCATATAGATATATTTTTTTATTTTTGAAATCGCAACTTTAAAATATATAAAAATCTATAGAACATTAACTCTATAATACTATATACGAAATCTGCAAGAATTAAGATGTCATATCTAAGCACATTTTACGACCTGGCTACGCTGGGCGTTCTTGCTAGCATGGATAAATACTTTTGCAGTTTTAACAAAAGAGCTACAATAATATCAGAGCGTCTCAATTTACGCCGAATATCTACAGAATGTCAACATCAATATATTACATATGAATCAGTCCCTGTAGAATTTCCACAGGTCCTGCTAGTATAATATTATTTTTTCTTTTAATGCTTTCTTCCTTTGACAGTTGTTTGTTGTTTAAATTTTTGTTTGATATTTAAAAGAAGTTAAATTTTCATTTAATAAACAGCTTTTCGTTTTTCTTTCTTTTAGACAGTTTGTAAGTCAAATCTGTGGCAAGTCTAATCTGTCACTCTGCTTCAAGAAATCATTTTCTTATAATCAATGTTATTTTGGTCGAGTTTTACAGATTATTTGTTTCTTTGATGTGGAGTCTGACTAACTCTTCTGGCACGAGCACAAACATCACCTGTAGATTCTTATTTGGCGAGCGTTGTTGGAAATAATTGCATTAACCATGCACTCTCTCTCCTACCTATTGGCAGTTCATTCTTACAAGTCTCTCTCTCTCTCTCTCTCTCACACACACACACACACACACGCACACACTCTCTCCTTCATTTCCGTACATTTTATGTTTGTTTAGCCTATACACACATATTCATTGATGTATATTTCACTGATTAATGTATACATCATTGCTGAATATATATATATATATATATATATATATATATATATATTTATATTCAGTAATAATATATATGTGTATCCAGTTGTTTATTGACGTGTGTATTTATTTTGTTTGTTTTTAGCTATCTCATATTTTGAGTATATATGCATGCGTAAATATATATATGTATATATTTATATGTAGGTATCTCCTATACAATATTTTAACTACAGATATATTTTCCAACGATTACCTAGGCTTAAATCATATTATTTATCGTGTCAACCGCTTAAAAATAAATTAAAACCCCAATATTTTATGCAGATAGGTTTTAAACTAAATTACATTGCCTACGGAAACATTTATTTGTTATATATTTGTTTTCTTACCAATTATACTTTCTGTGAAGTATTTTGTTTACTTATCTTTTCCGGACTCATTATCGACACTGCACAGACATTAACTTGGTTTTTGTTTTATATTTTAGGTAAATTCTTACCTTAGTTTTACCTCCACGATTTTCTTTAAAATAACGACGACTTTTGTAGGTTTTTGACGATGCTGAATAAGACAGTCTCATTTAAATTTGGCAGAGACAAGTAGTTTTCGAGATATAAAGGCCTGTATTATGCACTGTAATTCAGTGGCTGTGAGATTTGTACGCACACTAAACAAATCTACTTCTCTCCGACCAACACTGACACCCTCCAAATTTTTTTGGTTTATAGTATTTGCAGGTGGGTATGCTGACAACGAATATCAAGATTTAATTTGCGGTAAATATTTTGACCCCCCCTCTAAAAAGGGGGATCTATTCCGAAAGCCGTTCTTAACATAGCGATGTTGAGCATGTCTATTCTGAAAGCTTTTCTTAAGATGAGGAGGTTGGGAGTTTTTCACCAACAACAACTGTAGTTTAATTTTTTACAAGGGGGAGGCATGCTTTCACTGGGCAATGCCAGTTAACGGGTCCTGCTAAAATATATATAATTATATAAACATTGTAAGGAATCTATACAGATCGATCAACGTTTCAGCATTTTCATGTTTCGTCGGGCCTCCAAGCGAATTTCGTAGTCAAAAGCATAATAATAAAATAAAAATAAAATAATCGGTGCAGACTCCTTACAATGTTTTAAATTTTACAGGGTGGAACGATAAAATTGTCTCGCTAGAAAAGACAACATAATTCCATTTCTGTTTGAGGACAACCGATTTTCTTTTTTGTTTTAGACCATTTACTTGTTGGCCAGTTGTGTATAAATCCCAAGACCGATGGGAGCCTGCTATCATGTCTGAAAGTGATATAATGTTTAACGAGCAAGATCGGAGATGTACCACTGTACAACACATGTTCTCTACAGATCCAACTTGTCACAACAAGACCATTGCCAGCACCCTGAAAATGTAAATCTGGATGGCCAACACTTGATGGCACAGCTCAATGAAGTTTTCGACCATGATTACAGTCTTTGGTGTGGTTTCACTGTGGTCCATATCATGCCACCTCACATCTTCGAAGTCAGCTTGAAAGTCAACACCAAAGTGTACTTGGATGTGCTGAAGAGTGTGGTGGTCCTCTGGTGCAATCTGTGGCTGCTGGCAGACCCTGGGTGTGGAAGCAGGTCTCAGCACTGGCCCACAAGTCCAAAGAGACCCAGGTTTAGCTTCAGAAGGAGTGCTACGACTTTTTACCCTTCTTAGACTGGCCACCTCCCCTCCCTCGACCTGAACCTGCTTGACTACTTCGTTAGGTCATACATCGAGAACATCACCAACATGACCTCCCACAATACTAAAGCCTGCTTGATTCCTGCCATCCGCCGAGTATTCACCAAGCTCTTGCCAATGCTTGTAGAAAAGGCATGCTCCCAGTTCCGGACCCATATCGAGGCGGTAATTGAGGCTGAAGACGGCTACATTGAATAGATGTCAGTTCTACTACATAATCAAGTTACCTGAATCGATCTCTTCAATAAAAGTTTTTAAATAAAGCTGTAGTGTTGTTTTCTTTAACGCAACAAATTTATCATTCCACCCAATATTTATATAAAAGCTCTATACTTGTATTGAGCTTTTTTGAAGAAATATTGGTTTTTAGTCCATTTTAGCAATATATCCTCACTTAATCCACACACACATACACACACACACACACACACACATATATATATATATATATATAAAACTTAAACGATCTTGTAACGGATGTTGTAACCCAACATCCGGTTTACGACTTTATAAATCTATAAAAGCGTAAACAAATAAACACAAATCGCTGGACCGGGTTCGTTCAAACAAATAGAAGTCTTTAGAAAAGCGAATATCTTAAATTTATTGAATAAAAAACTTCAAGATATAGGAAGCAAACGCAAAACGTGATTACAAATAATACATATAATCATCGACCTGTTTCATACATACGATATATATTATACTAAATAATCAACGCGACAATAAAACGTATTGTTTTACTGTGTTCGTTTTCAGCGTCCCAATTTTTTTTCGTGTCTAAATTATCCAAATAAACAATTGTTTATGCTTTCTGTTCAGTGCACATTTACCTATAAGTATGGCAATCCACTTATAATTCAATTGCTGTAAGTTTTTTTTTTTCAAAAATAGACAATTATACACAGAAAGAAATTTATCTATATTCTTTTTTCATTTTAATATACTTTCATAGAAATGTTTCTGCTATGTCACAAAAAACTATTTTCTTTACGTCATACATGTCACGCTCATACATTAACTCCATAGCTAATATAACATACTGACCCAACGGGTCACGAGTAGTCTAGTATATATATATATATATATATATATATATATATATATATATATATATATATATAATATTTTTATTTTAAATATTTATTGTTTTTACTTACAGGCACTAGTGCTTAATGCTTACGCAATCTTCAGTGTTGGAAATAATAATTATTGTCAGTTGAAGGATTCGAAACCAGTTGCAAAGTGACTTTTGATGTCTGTCTCTCTTTTTCTGTCTCTTTCTCTCTCTCAATATATATATATATATATATATATATATATATATATATATATAGTGTGTGTGTGTATTTAGGCGGCATTTTTTATTTAAGTAAAAATTTTAATATAACAGAATTCGTTTGCTTCATTATACGTGTTTTTTCTGTCAATTTTTCGACAAATCTTTTATTTTGTATCAAAATCAAAACAATTAATAAATGTTCGATAATATCTCTACCACTTTCGATTATTCGTCGAATCATCTGTAGGTGACAGTAACAACTGAGCAAAAAAAGTAGACAATTAATGTAAAGTCATTTGATGGCAAAACAATGAATCAGTGTAGTTACAAAAGAGCTTTGACAATGTAAATTCCAGGACGCCAGAATTATCATCACCGGATAAATTATATTTATATTCAACATTTTAAAACGTTGCTACTAGTTTCATATATACTATTATTTATTGTATTTTTATTAAAACTCAACAGCATACAAGAAATAACATTACGCATGAAACAAGTACATAGAAAAAAATAGAATGTTGAGTTACAACGCCATGTCATTTTTAGTTGTTCGTCGAATGTTATTCTATTGAGACCCAATATATCAATCTTCTATGAGATTTGAGAATACTTTATCATTGTATCTGAAGAATACCTTGATGCAGATGGATATGTGCTTTTCCTGCAAGACATGGCATTTTAATATTTTTAGTGCATTATTGGAATAATTATCTCCTTTTATCGATGATTATTCAGCGGGAAGGTTAATTAGAACGCCACATAGCCATCTGTGCCGAAATTAACAAAAATTGATAAAATTACCATCTGTTCCAAAGTCACTAGTTTGCTGACCGTAACATTGCAATTAGCAAGCCAACCCATTTATCAGAACTACCGAGAGATAATTTATGGGGTGTCGACAAGAGGGGAAAACAGAGTGTCCATCCTGTCCAACAATACAGCCAAGTTGAAGGGTCCTTTTTGGAAAGTTAATGAAAATGGATGTTAACATTTTATAAATTATATTATAGATATACATTATAGAAAACATTACTTCGTTCCTTTTTTTTTTTTTTTTTGACAAAAGATCCATCTTTATAAAGGCCCGGAGGCCATTCGAGGATAACGGTTAATGAGCATTCAGTAGTAATTATGATAATAGTGTAGTAATCATTAATAGTGGAAATTTGGTATAATTTTATTACTGACAGGGACAGCTAACAAGAACCTGGTTACGTTGAATTTGATTATGTTGGATTAGTTGGACCTATAGTATAGTTAGCTGGAAAGTAGGCCAGCGGAACAGAGTTCCACAGGCAGGTAGTTCTAGGATAGAAGTTTCATTCATAGGATCCCCGTTTAGGCTTAAGCACATATAAAGAGTGGAGAAAATTATTGATAATGGTTTCAGCTAGACGAGTGTTTTTGTGAAAGTTTGGCAAGGGGAGACCATAGATTGAAGCTTAGACGAGCATTTGCAATGAAAATATGAATGAAATAAAGGCGGAAAAACGAATTACACAACATTTGCAAATTAAAAAGTCATATGTTTATATATAACTACTTAATTAACTAACAAACATATATATATATATATATATATATATATATATATATATATATATATATATATATATACTGGTTGGATGTATCCCAATGACAAAAGGAAGGAATCAGTCCGCAATCATAATTTTGTTGATTTGTTTTATTTTTTTATTTCAATGAATACCTATATATTTATTTACTGTCTTACGCATTTTTTGCAACTCAAACCGAAAAATATTGTCTTTGGTTTATCTGTTCTTCAGAGACAATCAAATATTAATAGAAAAAATAGAGACAGTATTCCAAAATCAAAAATGGAAGAAATATGATCAAGAAAGATAATAAGAACAGCAAGTTAAAACACGAAAATGTTATCTTAAATTAAACTCCCTCTCCAACAAAAACATCTGACACTATTTTTTCATTATGGGCTATGAAACGCGTGTAAGACACTAAAGAAAAAATCTTGGCATTCGCCAAAATAAATTTTTTTTTTTAAATAAACAAAAATTATAATTGTAAACTGATTCTTTGCTTTGATTATTGGGATGTAACTTCCTTGTCTATATGCTCTGAAGCCGGTAACATAACTTTATTGAGCTTGTTATTTGAAAGAATTTAGACGATACTATTTGAGATATATACCTTAATATATATATATATATATATATATATATATATATATATATATAAGTATTGTTGCATCCTCTACTTATACACAAGTTTTACTTAGGATTATTAGTTGACAATAACATTATACAAGCAATTTACTTAATGTATTCTTACAGTCATAAAAAAAGTAAAGTACTTTCTACATTTTACTTCGTCAATGTTATTCATAAAAAATAGTGCACTTCCAATTATCGGTATTATATATATATTTTTTCTGTCTTCCTAATGGTCCTCTCATTAAAGATACATTTTTGTGATAAATGTTTTCTAAGTATAGACGACCAGCAACAAAAATAATGTGATATCTATTGATGTTCATCGGTAACATTGCATCAGATGAAAAAAGTGTCTTTTAGGAATAACTATGTAAACTACTAGGTTGATCTGACTGAAATTTTGTCTCTATATTTGTTATGATATGATGTAGCGAACGAAGTATTATGGTATTTGTTCGCTACACTGTTAAAAATTAATATGGATTAGTATTTGATGTAAAAATAAGCACAAATTTAACCAGAATCAATTTGGCATAAAGTAATATTTGTTAGCTTTGTTTAGACTTGAAAACGACCATGTTGTAGTCGGTCGAGAAGTAGCTCTGTGGTATTTTATTTCACAGATGGGATATTCTAGGAAATAAACTTTGTTCATGAATGTTCCATTAATTTTTGTTATACAGAGAGATAGAAAGGAATTTTTTGTTGTGGCTCTGGCTAGGTGAGTTCTTGCTGTGAATGATTTGCAGAGGGGGGGCAGCATGGATTGGAGTCCAGTCGCGCATTTATCACGAACACAAAGAGGATGGCAGCATTATTTCTGTGTGAAAGGGTTGTAGGGAAGAGAAAAGATCATTTGTAACAATGGAATCGTAACGCTAAAAAGCATTTGCCTCTAATTGCTACTCTTTTGTTTGCTTCATTCAGAGTCGCTTCCTTTGCGACTTCTGAAAGAAAGTTAGTTTTCACAGGAAGATATTAACTCAGACTCAAATGTATATTCTGCATAAGAACCATGTAGCTCAAACAAATGGAACTTTTATTCTTATATCAAGTAGTTTCATTGTAGGGGTCGATTTCCATAGAAAAATATGTTTCAATTTATAGTCATATGATATAATGAATTTTAATTATATTGTTTACTTTCAAATGTTAAATCTTTGTCGTTTTTAACTCGCTTCTTAATATGTAAAACATTGCAGAAGAGATTCACGACGGCGCCTTTAAAAAATATTAATAATTCTTGCATCAACACCTTGCTTATCCGGCGTTTTCTACGATTTCTCTATTCTTCGCCTATTTTCTTTTTTTCATTTTCTAAAGTAAAATGTTAAATCATAAAATATCACCTTTTTAATCTTTGTTAGATTTCAGAAATGAAGAGAAACTCTCTTGTGGGAGAAAACAAAGCTTTAATACGCGCGCACGTGCTTAATCTCATAAATGGATAGACAATTTTAAGCAAGCTTAAATATAAACGAATTAAACCGTTTCAATAGAAAACCATATCGTTTGTAGCAAAATATCTATTCGTAATGCTAAACCAAATTTGTTGCAGGAATCAAATTAATGACTTTCGAAGAATAATCCTAACGTTTTCAATTTAGAATATTCGTTCGCGACCTACTTTTCTCTCTGTCTCTCTCAGGTTAACTCGCGTGTGAACTCATTCAAAAGATGTATTTTGTTTCATCTACAGTTTAAAAATTCAACAATTATATAGGATATACTAGTGCACAGTGTGTTTCTTTAGGTACCTTTATGTTTTTTTGAGGGGGATGGGAATCTCAAGAATTAACCGAAAACAATCCCAAAATTATAAAACTATAGAATTAAAATGATGTCTTTAATCCCCATTTCTCGTCATCTTCCATTTAATAATGACTTGATGGCAAATGCTAGTAAGAAGATGAGTGCAGGTTTTGCCACAAGAGAGTGTGAGTCACCTGATAACCAGCTGCAATGTTCTGCCTGGGGATGGCTGCTATACACTGCAACAAAATTGAATGTGCAAATATATCCACTAGATCGTTTATAAAAATTTAGAATATCGACTGTAGCAGAAAGTCTTGGAAACGTATATCAGATAAAAACAGTTGGTAATAAGTCATATACCATCCACTATAACTATTCAGCATAATCATGTTGACGCACCGGTTCCCGTCGGATCATCGGAGCTAAGCAACCTTGAGCCTGGTCATTGCTAAAATGGGTGACCAATTTGGCAATTCCAGGCGCTGTATGTAGGAGGACGTCCACACCTCCCTGCAAGAGTTACAAAAACCTAACATTGTCATCTCCCCTGACAGGGATATACTTGCAGCTGGGGACTGCTTATGAATTTCATACTCCCATGAAACTTCCTGCTTCAGAGAAGGCCGGTTAAACCCCGAATAAGGTTAGTGCCGACACGCACACACACACACACACACACACACACACACACATACACACACACACACACACACATACTGTGACTATACAATTCCTACAGCTCTGTATCTAGAAAACAGGGCTATTAAACCTGACTTAGTGATATGGAACCAGAAGGAGAAAGAAGCAACCTTAGATGTTAGTGTCCTCAGATATGCTGGGTTAAATAGAGCTGAAACCGAAAATATAACGAAATAGCAAAATCTTATGTACGACATGAAAAGAAACTGAAATCTTAGGAAGATCACTATGATTCCAGTCATTACGAGCAACTAGAATCATGACAAGGATTTCAAAAACTAACTAGAAAATATACCCGATGAACCAAATGCAAGATAGATAGAAATAATTACACTTAAATGGGGCGGTTAGAATTCTTAGAAAGATTTCTCATTGTGAATGCAGAAGATAGCAATTGAATGTCTGGAATGTCTGGTAGGATGTTTCATCCTCAGAATAAAATGATAAAAAAAAATTTAACCTCCGTTTTTCATGCTGGCATGCACCGGAGCTTTAAGAATTTGACTTCAAAACCAACCTATTTATCGTCAGTTGTTTATTTGTCCCTCTGGGTAGGAGCTGCTTGAAGAACCTTTTCCTGCCTTCATAGGGTACAACATCGGCTTTAAAATCTATTGGATGATGTTTTTTCTCCTCCCTAATAAGAGACATGGCGGATGTATCTCTGTTCTATCACTATTTTCATGGTAGGTGCTCGACTGTACTTCACCCCACCCCCATAAAACATTCATCAAATACTCATCTAGTCACAAGCACTGTAAATAATTTCCCTTAGTCGCTATTTTTACCTACAACTAAACGAAAATTTCATGAGAAAAGATCCTTTCTTAGAACTGCCCATCTGTGGAACCTGCGTACTGCATCTTAGCTGAATGGAACAATCATGTTCAAGTCCAATGTAAATAAGTTCTTATTGAACCGTCTTCTTAGATAATCAAATCTTACAAATTCCCACCATTAATGATCATCATGATGTTGTCTCACCGACCACCTGACACACATTAAACCTTATCCACTATATAGTTTTTGGAGCCTTGATAAGTGGTGACCCCTTTGTAAAAAAATGCTATTTTTTATCAATTCTTTTATATTTTTGTTGTCTTCCCTTGTGAACTAGACTTGTTACCTCAACTATTCTATATTTAGTATATACGGCATAATCACGTTGACACTGGTTCCTGCTTGTATCACTGAAGTTAAGCAACATTGAACCTGGTCAGTCCTAAATAGGTGACCATTTGGGACTTTCAAGCGCTGTATGTGCTCTCCGCTTATCTCAGCATTGTTTCCAGTCGTTCTGGACTTCTCCTTGCCACTGAACTCAAACAAGGTCAATTCAGGAGACGTGTGGTTGAAGATTGTGCAACCTTTGCCCAGCAATTAAACATGCAGCTGACCCTACAGGGGGTACCCTTTGTCTTTCGAGACTGAACGGAGGAATCACATATTTAGTAACCCAAGAACTTATTCTTTCAACATAGCCACACTATCAAAGTCTTCTGTTCTGCAGATATTTCCCTATACTTTCCATGGCAGGTGCTCGTCTGAACTCCAATCTCTGGTCCCCCCCTCGCCAATCTTTCACTAAAAACACCCGTCTAGCTGAATCCACTGTCAAAACTTTTCCCCACTCTTTATCTGTGCCTAAATCAAAATGTGGATTCCATGAACAAAGCTTCTTTCTTAGAACTGCACGCCTGTGGAGCTCTGTTCCGTCTGCCTGCTTCGCACCTGACTACAACTTGGATGTCTTCAAGTCCAACGTTAACAAATTCCTGATGAACCGCCCCATTAAGTAAACACTTCATCAAATCTCCACACTAACGTACTATACTTGCAATACCCCTTATCTCTGAGTGGCTTCCGGGCCTTGATAAGTGGTGACCACCGTGTAAAAAAAAAAAAAAAAAAACTTTCCAAATTTAATCTTCCTCTGAAGTCATCAGAACTAAGCCTGCCTAAGAATAACATTATCTAATCATTCTCATATCATTCTCTCTATGCAACGCGTGTCCTCAACCTTCACTTTGATTTAATAAAGCTATTAAAAAAAATCTAAACTAATTTTGTTGCCTTCTGAAACTATTAAAATAATTATTAATTTTGATAATAAATGAAACCATTAAACGAAATAACGTTTACCCTAAGGAAACCATTAAAACCAATAATGCTTTTTATGATAAAACTATTCAACTATATAATGTTATGATAACAAAACCCTTCAACTTAATGTTTTATCATTAAGTCATAAAAATAAATATTGCCGATAACAAAATCAGTCAAATTAATGATTTCATAAAACTAAATATCTTAATAAAACCATAAACTAAATGTTGTAATAATAAAACCATTAAAATCAATAACGATTTTGATAAAATTAAATTAATGCTATGATAATAAAACCATTAAAATCAATAACGATTTTGATAAAATTAAATTAATACTATGATAATAAAACCATTAAATGAAATCCTTTGTAATGAAACCGTTAAACTACATAATGTTTTACATAATAAAATAATTGATAATGTATAAAATTATTAAATTAAATATTTTTGAAAACGAAACTCAATAATAATTTTCATAAAATTAAACAATGCTATGATAATAAAATCATTAAACCAAATATTTTCTATGAAAAAATAATAAACCATTAAAATCGATAATATATTTGAGAATAACACAAAATGATGGTAATAAAACTATTAAACCCAATAATGCTTATAATAATAGAATTATTACTTAGCTCTTTCTTGCATAGAGTAATTGTCTGTTCTTTTTTTTTATTCACATTCACACCTAATAAAGCATGCCGTCACTTGGAGGTAAGGGGTTGCTATTGATACGATACATAGGAAAGATTAAGAAGATATTGGTTTATGTTACTTTTAAACTTCTGCCTATCAGTACAGTCAGGGAAATAAGTAACTGTTTGAGAGAAGAAACTATTAGAGTAGAAAGCTTTCTGGCATTTAGGGACTTCGACAGTGAAGGGGTGTGATTTTGTTGCTAAGTGGGTTTGTCTGCGAATCTACCTCCTTACGGATCATTATCTTGCTTGTATGATACGGATAATTCTTACTTAATCTTAATGCATGAATAAGCCTTAACTATGGACAAAGGGTTATGATCCTCGTCATTGGGTCACTAAATCGCAATGGTGTGTAGCAATCACGTGAACGTTAGCATTTTCTTGTGGCTGGTGCAAGTTCCTCCTGGATGCTATCTCTGGCCAAATGCTATTAGCAAGTCTTGTTTTGTTGATGAGTTGTTGCTCAATAAATGGTGACAGCTCTTTGTTTCTTTCTCTTTTGTTGTTAATCTGTCGCCCTAAGTAAAGACATAGCAGCAGAATTTCCCTTCTTTTTTTTAATAAAACAACAGTTAAGCTGAAACAAAACAACAACATAAGAAAGGCTCATTTTTTGTTGCTTTGTTTTATATCACTGCCAAGTTATATAGATGTTAGCTTTCAATGATTTGCTTCTTGGGAGGACAGAAAAAGACAAAGTTTTGAAAAAAAAGATAACCGATTTCTCCCAGTTCACCAGCCAAAGAAAAAGAACTTTTTCCCTTCCTTCGCCACGTCTCATTTCAGACTTCCTCTCTGTGATGTCATATTCTAATATATAGCTCTAAATCTAATTTTTTGACTGGTTGACATATAATTAGCTGTTCAGTAGAAAGTGACGTATGATGTAGCTGTTACTGCCGTGATGTTTTTACAGCAGAAACAGAATTGTTTATTCTCTTCTCTGGCTGTGATGATTGCAACGATCGTCTTCCTTTTTTTTTCTTTTTTTTACATGAGGCTCACTATTTATCAAGGCCCGAAGGCCACTCAGGGATAAGGATTATTGCGTGTACAGTAATCAATGAGATAATATTGTAGTAATCATTAGTATTGGGGGTTTTGATAGAGTGTCTTACTTAAGGGGGCGGTTTGTCAGGAGTTTGTTTATGTTGGACTTGAAGACTTCCAAGTTGTAGTCAGGTGGGAAACAGGCAAGCGGTAGAGAGTTCCACTGGCGTGCAGTTCTAAGAAAGAAGCTTTGCTCATGGAATCTACGTTTGGATTTAGGCACAGATAAAAAGTGGGGAAAATTATTGACAGTAGTTTCAGCCAGACGGGTGTTTCTCGTGAAAGATTGGTGAGGGGGAACGAGGAATTGGAGCTCAGACGAGCACCTGCCATGGAAATAACGATAAAACAAAGACAGGCTCGCAAAGTCTCTTCTGTGGGAGAGAGGTTGCAGGGAAGAGAAAAGGGCATCCCCCACTAAACCACGAAGTCTATTTTGTACTCTGTCAAGGCAGGATAGGCTGTTTTTAGCAGCTCCTGCCCAGATGTGGCAGCAGTACTCCATCCTTGGAGTACTTGGCTTTTATACAGATAGATGTTGTTTCTGCTATAAGAAACACCAACAATATTCTGACGTGAATGTTTTTTACAGCATTGTAAAACCTCACATATTCTTATCTCCTGCACCCAAAAGACAGCTGAAAAAAGGCAACGGACTCGGCTCACTAACCTAAAAGAAAGAACTTTCTCTCTTTTTGTCACGTCTTGGTTTAGACTTCCTGTCCATGCTATCATATCCTGACACATAGCTTTAACTACAACTAAATGTTCGACTTCTAATGAGATTTTTCATTCCTTAGTTTACTAAAACTAAAACTACTATTTTTAATATTATTTTTACACAAACATAACATTGCTACGCAAAAGCAAATGCTGTTAAGATGCCTTTTCAATTAACATGTTTTATAATGGAAATGCCTTTACAAAGTTAAACGTTTAAAAATACGTTTATTTTCATTTAATCGTTTTCTCTAAGATCATCTGCTAGTCAAGTGATGTTTCTCTGTTGTAACACACTTGAAATGTGTTCAATAAGACAGCGTGATTCCTAGATTTGTATTGCATGAATTTTACTATTCACAAGTATTTTAAAAACGTGTCCAATACATTGGACCACCAGCTGAAAAATTAAAATGTGTTTCTTAACAGTCAATTTTATTTTATTACTAGCGGCTGCGCCGCGTCGGCACACACAACGCCGAATCAAACACAAAATCAAGTACACTCAACATCATCTTACCATCAACACTTACCCTATGCACAAAACAAAATCACTGAAAAAACAAAAGTACCCTAACTAAGATTAAGGATAATGAGTAGACGTTAAATAAAATGATGGTTAAAATTATTACGAACATGCCAGGAATTGAACCTGGAATCTTTTGATCCATAGTTAGACGCATTATCCATTGCGCCACAAGTCCTGACTGTACGCCGAAAGATGTTACCGCGACTGTATACACACAGTGCTAAATTCCGTTGACATGGGCAGGTAACTTTTTTGACAAAAACGAAACGGCCCAAAAACCCTTATTTCGTTTTTATTTTTATTTTATTTTTTTTTTTTTGTGATTCTGCATTGTTCATAACGAACCATATATAGATAAGAACAATCTAGGGACTCGCACCTTTCAGGGAAAAAAAAGAATTTTTCAATTCGGTGCATCCGTTCGAAAGTTTTATTGGTATATATACACACAAATAAATAAATAAATAAATAAACATTTAGAATTTTTTTAATAGTATAGATTACTGTAATACCAACAATCACAATGCTAAATTTATGGTGGTCCTTTTGTATATTTTTTTACTTCTAGACGGACATACGTTTATCCTGTCTAAAATAGATTATTGTAAGACATTATTGGCAGCATAATAATATACTTTGCTACAAAGTATTTCATAATTATTTAGTCCAACCCAGGCAATCGATATTATGAAACATTTTTACTTTTCTCCTTGCTAGTAAAGTACGACCTGTTAATATACCTTTTCCATAACTTTAATCACAGACACACATTTATCAAAACCTCTATCGTTGTTTTCCTGTTGATTATTCCCAACAACCAGCAAGGGAGATCATTCTAAGAACTCAACAAAGAGAATAGAACTCGTTTTATCTAAATATAAAGGGAGATAACTTAACATTGCTGGGGTTTTTTCTAGTCAAGGTTACAGTTCCCTAAAATATAAAACAGAAAAATAAAACAAAAAAGGTAAAACAAGTCTATATTGCACCAATCAGAATTTCAGATGCTTCCAACTTCGTCAGTGTGTAACTCGTTTTTGCCTTTTGAGACATTTAGTTTGACTTTTTTTTCTCTGCCATCATTTTCTTCACTCTCAGATCATCCACAAAATTTGATCATTTTAAAGTATGTACTAGAGGCATTGTCTGTTTTATAAAGAACTTCAAGCAATCTACGTAGCATTAATATCTGTTGAAGCATAGAAATTATCATAACAAGCCTACTGCATTGAGTGACCAACCGATGCAGCCTCTTATAGAAATACATTAACACATCTAAAGACATACATAAATGAACCATGTGCTTTAAAAATATGTACTACACCATACTCAAATGACACTCACCTAGGTGAATCGAACTGGCTTTCTTCAAAGGAGGAAGTTTTATGGGAATATCAAATGCACCAGCAGTCCCCAGTCATTTAGGAAAATGACGACGTTAGGTTTTTATAGTTCTTAAAGGGAGATGTCGACGTCCTCCTACCTACCTGATAGTATTCCAATATGACCATCCACCTGCTACTAACTAAGACTAATTTTGCTTAACTTTGGTGATCCAACAAGAACCAATGTAGCAACATGATTATGCTTCATATCTTCTAAAAGACTGTGTCTGTTTTCTGATGAACTCATAGCAACTAACTCAACAAACAGCAAAATCTCACCCCTTCATTGCTGAGGTTCCTAGATATCGGAAAGCCTTCGACTCTAATAGTCTTTTCCCTCCGACTGATAGACTTTGGAATTTCCCATCTGTTTCCTGCTTCCCTGACTGTGCAAACGATTAAAAGTAATGTGAACAAACAACTTGCTGCTCAATTCGTCATATATCAGACATGATCCTAAATAATAGCACCAAGTGGCAATAATGCCAGATAATAAAAGCATTACTGAAGAAAGTTGTATAAAAAAGCCAAGTAAATAAATCGAATCTTTTTTAACTAGATTAATCTTTTTTTTTTTTTTTTACACAGTGATCACCACTTATCAAGGCCCGGAAGCCACTCACGGATAAGGGGTATTGCAAGTACAGTACGTTAGTGTGGAGATTTGATGAAGGGGGCGGTTCATTAGGAATTTGTTAACATTGGACTTGAAGACATCCAAGTTGTAGTCCGGTGGGAAGCAGGCAGACGGAACAGAGTTCCACAGGAGTGCAGTTCTAAGAATAATCAACACATTCATTTTATAACACTTTTTCAAGCCAGACAAGCAGCATAACAAAGGACTAAAAAATATGCAGATGAACTGTTGTTGTTGTTGTTGTTGTTGTTGTTGTCGTCGTCGTCGTCGTCGGGTTTGTTTGCAGACATGACTGCTTTAATATTTATAAATCGTGTCATTATCCATTCTCAAACCTGGCTTTATGAGACATGTTGCTTCGGGCGAATCATGAAACCTTTGCGAATCGTTTTGCGGCTATTTTGGCTTCAGATCTAGGAAAAATCTATTTATGAATTATTTTATTTTCTTTCTATTATAATTCTGCTGCCGTTTGAATATTTTGTCTGACTAAATTTATGAATACTAAAAAAATACGTCCCCCTACAATGCGGAATAATAATAAATACTCCCCCAAACATTTAAAAACACAAAAATTGAACAAAATTTTTTAATGCAATTATATATATATATATATATATATATATATATATATATATATATATATATATATATATTTACAAAGACATCACCACTTATCAAGGCAAGAAGCCACTCGAGGATAAGGGTTAAAGAGTGTACAGAAGACAATTTGGCAATAAAGTAATCATTAGTAATAGAAATTCGGTAGATTTGTTAACTTATATTTGTACGGCTCATCAAAAACTTGTTTATGTTAGACTTGAAGACAACCATATTGTAATCAGCTGGAAAGCAGGAAAACAGAAGACAGTTGCATAGACTCGCAGTTCTAAGAAAGAAGCTTTGTTCATGGAATCTACGTTTAGGCACAGATAAAGAGTGGGGGAAATTATTGATAGTGTTTTCAGCTAGACGGGTGTTTCTTGTGAATTTTGGCGAGGGATTTTGGAGCTTAATCGAGCACTTGCCATGAAAATAACGATAAAGCAGAGACACACTCGCAACATCTCTTCAGTGAGAAAGAGGTTGCAGGGAAGAGAAAAGGATATCCTTTACGAGGCTATGAAGTCTATTTTGAACTCTATCAAGGCAACAGTACTCCATCCTTCGGCGTACCTGGCTCTTATATAGATAGAGAATTGCATCATCTACTGGATCGATAGAAGGATCCCACCATTTTTCCAGCGGCCTTGGCAACGGATTTAATGTATGTGTTTCATTTCAGATCAGGAGTAAAGGTCAAGCCCAGACGCTTGTCAAAACATGAGGCCTCCCCAAGACGAGAGACGAGAGTATGTTTTTATTCATTCTTTTATGGTTGGTCGATGTTTACACATCGACATACAAAATCAAAATGTATAAACTCGTTTGTGCGCACGTCATCTGTGCGTACACTTCCATAAATAAAAACAAATAATTATATTTTGGATCAATCAGAAAACTTTCTGAATTTATTTGAAATAGTCTTTCTAGGAGTTATCTGCATCTTTTAAAAAGATAATTTTTTTCTTCGACAAACCAGTGGAACCAAGTTGACCCAAATATACAGATCTCTGTCGCGAAGCGCCCCACTCTGGGCGCTTTCCTCTGTAACATTTTTCCACTAACACACAGACAAACATTAACGTACACACAGACACACACAACTGGTCACATTATCGACTGGCAACCTGTAAAAACTTTATTCATTGAAATATTCCCAATCTTCCTCATATCTTATATATATATATATATATATATATATATATATATATATATATATATATATATATATATATATATATATATAATATTAATATAAAAACAAATCAACATTGACACTTCCAATGAATTATGATTTATGTAAATGAGCAGAGAAGTTTTCAAAACAATTTTTCCCGAAACTCACGGCTCTTAATTAATCGATTCATACTTCTTCAATGTCCTAGCTAATGAACACCCGTTTTTTTTTTTACAAGAAATCTAAAATATTCAAGAACAGTCTATGTTTTTCCTATTGCTGTAAACTTATATTTTAAACATATAAAATATTTCTTTTGTGGATATACGCCTTCTGAACTTATTATTTTGTTTGTTTACCTTTTAACAAGTTTCTCGTTTTTCTCACATTTGATTATAAAACCTGTAAACCTTTTTCACTGAAAATATTTCTCTGAATTCGGCTCATCCTAAAAATACATCACCAATTACAAAAAAAAAACCCCTACACCAAAACCCCAAACTGGCGTGAACATATCCCTAAAAACTAATGACCGAAATCCCTAAATGATCAATACCGAAATTTGCGATGCTGCATTTTTCAGGATCATTATATGATAAGTGTACGTAGCCTTTAATGTATATTCAGCAGCCAGTTTATTTAAGTATTATGGGATTAAAAAGCAAAAGCAATAACACTTACATAAAATATAAGAATACCTGCTTACAGCATCAATAACAGAAATTGTAAATTGTGTCTAAACGAAAACTACCAAATCATAAGTTCAAAAAAAAAAAAGTAGACCCTACTCAATCACCATAAATTCATAACTAAATGTAGACATTTAATTAAATATTTTCTCTATCCTCAGGTTGAAGCATAAAACTACAAATAAAACCCAAGAATGCAAGCACATAGAAGAACCGTCAACTCACACACATGCAAGAAACAAGTAGCCTTAATGATTAAGCCCAAATCTATCTATCTATCTATTATATAAAAGGAACTTTGTGTGTGTATGTGTGTGTGAGTTCGTTCCCCATGGATTCGGAATCAGTTGGGCAGATTTTTTTCGAAATTTCACATTAACGTACTTGATGTTTATGGCAGTGTTCTTGCGTAGGTTTTAAATCGAAATGCGTCCGATAAGTATCAAAAATTGATAATAAAAATCCGATTAAAGAGGGAGGTCCGATTTGACTAAAGTTAACATTATATATAACATAACATCACAAGTGCATTTGAAAAGTTTTATCACCACACAAGCAGAAAGGCTCAGTCTATAAAATCAACTGCATATTCTTTAAAAGGACAAGGGCGTGTTCGAAATGACTGTTTTATTTTAGAGCAACATTGCACTATGATACTTGACTTTTGTACGTTTGACTTTAATTCAAGTAATTATGTTAAAATGATTTTTTAAAAATCAACAGTTGGTTTTTTGATAAGGCCTTGACATTTGAATTTAAACTATAAATGAAGCCACTATTTACATATAAAACCAAGAGTAGATTCGCTACAGACAATGTACACAACAACACATTGTGGACTAAGTCATGGCGGGGAGGCACGTGAAGTTTCCTCCTAGTACACTGGGCGGGGGGGGGGGGCAACTGCAGCAGCCAATTAATCAATTCGATTAAAACAATGGGCGATTTCACCGAATTTGATGATAATAAAAATATGGGAGGGTGGAAGATTTGTTGATCCTTGTTCAATTCAAAACAACGTCGGGTTTCCCTGCTAGTTTAGTAATAAATGAATTAAGAAATTGAAATGAATAAATAACAACTAGAATGAGATATATATCATTGAAATGATTAAGTGTTAAAATAAATCGAGCGAAAAATAAAAAAAATACTAATTTATTAACAATCAATGTTGTATATATAACATTGTTAATAAATTAGTATTTTATATTTTATCTATATTTATAATAATAAATTCGTACAAATTCATCTCTAAAACTTATATATACACTTTTAATAAGAGCAATAATTTATTCAGAAAAAATAGTATCGTTTTTGGATCTCTTCAATTTCTAATAATATATCGAATTGCAAACGATATCTCAGGAGTTTCATTATTATTTTATTACTTCTGCCATGTAAGCCATGTGTTGCACAAAAAGACTGCCACAGCTGCATGTCGACGGACTTCCATCACTGAGAAAGTTTCATATCTTCGATGGAAAATATATTAAATAAAAGAAAATCGCTTGGAAAGGACCTAATACGGTTGAAAGTTTTCTCGTTCATTTCTTTAAGATAAATAAATAATTTATTTTATGAAAAAAAATAATACCGCTTTTGGTTTTCTCAATTTTCTAATAAACTATTCCTCTTTATATACTTAAAATAAGAACCAACGAATGAAAGAAAAATAATCAAAAAATAAAAATAAACAGCAATTCATACAAAACATAATAGACAATTAATAATATTAAAAATCAATGAAAAATAACATTTAAAAAATAAATACAAAAGCGAAAAACAAAATAATTTTTTAAAAGAATAAACATTCGGCTATAAAATTGAATGTGTTCTGCAGTAATTTATAGCTAAGTGAAACCGGAAGTAGATAATGATCATATGTAAGTCACCTGATAATCGCTGAAGGCATAAAATACTGGTTATGATCGATTAAGAAACATATTTTTTTCAATTATTATAACACTTTGTCTATGAAGACATCTTGCACTGCAGAAAATTATGTATCTGAAATTATTAATAAATACTCGTCAAGTCTGTTAAAGTGAACTCCCAGAATAACAATTTGCGATACTTTCGTGTTCTGCCACAAATATTACACTCAAGATATGAGGCAACTCAACTTTAAGAATTAAAGGAATCCTTATTCTGATTTGGATCAAAATCCATTATATGATTTTAATTCTAGAAAATATCTAGAATTTAGGGTTAATGTTTTTTTTAAATTGAAGTTGAAATTCTGGGAATCTTACTTAATTGTTGTCTTATAACTATGGAGTAAATTTAATTTAAATCAGAAATATTTGATTTTTAAAGTAGAATATTGTACGCATATTATGTCACCTAAAACCTCTTTAAAATACTCCAAAGAAACTGAAATTTGAGAAATATTTATTAATTGATGTCTCGTATCTACTGTGAAAATATTACAAAAATTGGAGTCATCTGAATTTTTATGAAAGATATAGATCCCCTCTTTACTCTCATAGAATAAAAATTTAACTTAGTATCCTTACGTCCATCAGCTGTGTTCCAAAATTCATAATGATCAGTTAACTAGTTTAGATGTGAATGCATAGAAACATATACACATACCTAACTTTTTATATTATAGAGACAAACGAAATATTAGAATTCATTCTGACACAAGATTTAATGAAAATAAACAAATTTTTCTGAAAGTATTTAGATGAGGATAATTTGTTCATATCGTTTGGATTCTTCGGATTATTGTTCTTATCTTGAGTGTTATTTTCACTATGTTCGGTCAATGTAGTCTCCGACTTTTTCAAATGTATTTTGTCAAACTCCGACATCTTTCTGTCAAACTCGGGAATCAGCACGGAACTCTGAATAGAACCCTTTATTTAATCCATGGGGGTTAAAAGTCCTATTAATTTTCAATTGCATTTTTGAGTGTCTCCCGCACTGAGGATTGAACCGTTAACCTCCAAAAAGGTGCATCTTCAACTATATCCTTTATGTCACGGCATATTGGATAAAGTCCTCGATCAAATTTAGTTGTAAGTTATACTCTTGGCTGAAGAATCAAAAACATATTGAATTTTTATGAAGAACTTCCTCTCTTTGCCCCATTTGCATAAATGTTTAACTTAATATATCCCACATTGCTTACCCTTGCGTTCAGCAGTTGTGTCCCAAAATTCATAATAATTCGTTTAACCAGTTTAGGAGCGAATGCATAGAAACATGTTAGCATTAACAGATAAACATATACACATATAAATATATACACATACAAGCATATAAACATATAAACATGTACACATATAAACATATACACATAGTTCACTTTATATAACTAGAAATAAACGAAATATCAAAATTCCTACTGACAAAAGATTTAATGAATATATACAAATCTGATTGTGAAATGTTCATCAACACAGATAATTTTGTGATGCGATGCCCAAAAATAATTGGAAATATTGCCTAGTGCTGTAGGGCATAGACACCTCATAAACCAACCGGAAGTATGTGCCTCCGATTCGGAAACAGAAAAAAAATTTCAATGAAAAATAATATGCAGCTCATTGCACACGTGGGTAGATGCTCTTGGCCAATCGGATAATTATGTTCGTGTTTATAATCGGCTGATTTTGTAACCTTTTCTAAAATAAATAGAATTATTAAAAGTTTAGAATTTCAGATATATACACAAACTGATGACTAGAACTAGGACAACAGCATATTCTTTTCATTGTTTTGACTCTCGGGTGTGTATTCCTTGATATCTTATATGCTTTTATAGAGAGTGATGTGGTTTTCGGTTGATTAACTGTGTCTAACTCTGTCAGATATATACTTGAAGACTACTGAAGACTAGAGCTGTGATAAGAGAATATTTTTATCATTGTTTTGGCTCTCGAGTGTATATCTGGCGCAGTTAAACACAGTTAATCAATTGAGAACCACATCACTCTATATAAAAACATAAGATATTAACTGATATATACTCGAGAGTCAAAATAATGAAAAGAATATTCTCTTGTCATAGCCCTACTGATAACACATGTTTTCCCCAACTCTTCAAATCCGTCATCAAGATCTTTGGGAAAATTGTTGGATCATTCCAGTACTCCAGAATGTATCTCACTCCCGATGCAATCCTCTACCTGCACCAGAGTCAAATACGTTTTAAGATTGAATATTGTACCTACATCTAAGGGTGGAGCTGCTCAGATAACTCTTTTTAAGACAGGATACCAAACCATCTTCGAAATCTAGTGGTTGATGTCCTCTTTTCCTTCCTACTATCTCGTTATCAAAGCAGAGACGTGGCGAGTCTACCTCTGCTCTATCCATACTTTCATGGCAGATGTGCGATTGAATTTTAATCTATGTCTCCCCTCCTGTAAAACATTCACAGCAAACACTCGTCTAGCAACAACCACTGTCAATCATTTTCTTACCGTTTATCTGTGCTTAAAACTTAACAAAAATGTCATGAGCGAAGTTCCTTCCCTGGAATTACTCGTCTGTGCAACACAATAGCACGGCTGTTTCCCAACTGACTAAAATATGGTTGTTTTCAAGTTCAATGTAAACAAGTTCTTGTTGAACCCTTTAAATTATTAAATTCTGACGAATTTCTACCATTACTCATCATCACAGTGTTGTCTTTGCAGCCATCTAATATTCATGAACATTTATCCTCGAGCAGTCTTTGAGCCTTGATAAGTGGTGACTCGCCTAGTAAGAAAAAGACTCTTTATTTTACTTTTTAAAATAAGAAACGTTGATTCATATCACTGAGTTTATTTAATTGTATTCTCATCGACTGTATCATTAATACCAAGTTTTACTATGAAAACAAACACGCTTACTAAAGTGAATACTTTATTGGTTATAGATATTGAAAAATTTGAATAACACTTGCACTTTTTATGCTTTGCAATTAACAATTAAATTGTCTGGTCTATTTCCTGCTTTTTTTGTTCCAGCTCATTTGACTCGTTGTCTCCTTCAATCTACTGTTTTATATCTTATTGTAATACAGCTTCCTATTCTAATAGCTTCTTTTTAAGAACCGCTAGGTCGCGAAACTCTTTCCTTGCTGACTGTTTTCTTCCTACCTATAACCGTGATCTTTTCACGGTTACAGTTAATAGGCATTTCTTGTCTTTGCGATAATCATCTTTGGTTCTGGCTAACTTCTGACATAGTGGCTTCATGCCTTGTCTTGATCGATTTCAATTAAAAAAACAAAACAACTCTGCTCCCGAATCCAGCATTACACCATTATCAACAGGAACCACTTTGAATCTTCCGTCCCAACTCCTCAACTGCTTTTTCTCAAGCTGGTTATTTGGCACTAGAATCACATGTGCATAAATTCCATCAAGCCAAATTCCATAATTGTCTGTTTTTGTGTCAATATCCATAATAACAGCACGGGGCTGACTTAAAAGTAGTACCTATTCTAATATTCTATGCAGTCTATGAAGAATAGTAAAAGACTCAAATTTTGAATGCAATTATATTTAGAAAAAAAAAAAAAATCATAATCCTATGTTTTGAAAGGCCTAAAAAATAAATTCTCATTCTAAGATTGGAAAATAAAAATATACCCCCCCCCCCTCCCACGAACTGGTTTTCTTGGAAAGAAAAAGTTTCACGGGAGTATGAAATTCGCTATCGGCCCCAGTCGCATGTATATCCCTGTTAGGGGAGATGACGACATCATGTTTTTGCAGCTCTTTAAGGGAGGTGTGGACGTCCTTCTACATCCAACGCCTGGTATTTCCAAATGATCACTCATCTGGTACTGAGCAGGCATAACGTTGCTTAACTACGGCGATCTAACAAGAACTGGTGTGAACGGGATTATTCTGTATTAAATAATTCAAACTGTGACAGAGTATAATCTCAATTACAAAGGCAAATAACTAATAAGAGAATTCTTTTCGGACGTATCTCAATCCCAAAACTAAGAATTATTTTTCATGTGATAAAACTACTTTAAAATCTTAAAAAAAACAAACGCTGGCTCTGCTTTAGTATAATAATTGATGAAAGCGAGGGTGTGCCTGTCGAATACAAAATATTTACTTGTGTTGAACTTTTGCAACGTGCAATGAGAAGCTATTAAGAACAAAGTGAAAATATGAAAAAATCATACAAATATGTCGGGGGGGGGGGATACCAAGTAATAAAATAAAAGTACAACAACTTTTCCCCTTCATCAATTAATCAAAACAATTCAACAAGATAGATTGAGAAATGTGTCTTGCTTCTTTGTTTTTTTGAATGATATAGGATTAGTTTATTGAAGACTAGCATAGGTGCCCGGTGTTGCCCGGGTGTTTGGAGGTGTACGCTAGGCAAAAAAAAAAAGGTCAATTTTTTAAACTTTGAACATTTATTGTTTAGGGCTCAAATCAAGTTATTAAGTTAGATCCATATCCAAGGAACCTATATCTAAAATTTCAAGTGTTTAGACCCCAAATTGTCGAAGGAGTTTGGTAGAGTTCTCAAAGCTCAAATCGTTGAACTTTGACCCCTTAACAGCCAAATTTCTGGCACATCGATTTTCCCAAATCTCAGCACCCTGTATATCAAATTTCGAGTTTGTAGACTAAACATTGACAGAGTTATTGCGTAGGGAAATTACACAGACAGACGCACAGACACGTTCACGTTTATAGATATATAGATTTATTCGTTCTGGTGTAAATGTACGTTTTTATGGGACTAACGCCCAACATTATGTCTTGAATCTGTAGCATAATGAGGGTTAATGCCACTTGGGGTTGCCTTTAAAGTATTACGCCCCACCCATACACACAAACTATAAACAATTGGCCCTTTACATTTATTTACTTATTTATTTATTTTTGCTTAAATGAAAACGTATACAATAATTTCTTATATTGAATTTTTATTTGCCTTTTTTCCTCTTGCAAAATATTTAGTCACATTGTCCAACCACACTGGCAATTGTCTGCTAACAAAACGATCGTCAAATAAAAGGAAATTAAAGGCCTTCCATAATTAACAATGATATATTTTATTGACATATATCTCTATGGGTGTGTTGCTGAAAGTTTAGACCATTAAGAAAAAAAAATAGAATACTAATATAAGAAAATTCAGCTTCGGTTGAGCTGTATGTCTTGCTAGGTTGTCTATTTAATAGAGTCACAAAAAGAGATCATCTTTCTGAGGCTACTGTCTATATTCTAAAAGGTTTGTAAGTAGTTCTTCATTGGTACAGTAGAAATGAATATATATATATATATATATATATATATATATATATTTACACAGTGATCACCACTTATCAAGGCCCGGAAGCCACTCAGGGATAAGGGTTATTGCAAGTACATTACGTTAGGGTGGAGATTTGATGAAGTGTTTACTTAAGGGGGCGGTTCATTAGGAATTTGTTAACATTGGACTTGAAGACATCCAAGTTGTAGTCCGGTGGGAAGCAGGCAGACGGAACAGAGTTCCACAGGCGTGCAGTTCTAAGAAAGAAGCTTTGTTCATGGAATCCGCGTTTTGATTTAGGCACAGATATAGAGTGGGGGAAATTTTTCACAGTGGATTCAGCTAGACGGGTGTTTTTCGTGAAAGATTGGCGAGGGGGGACCAGAGATTGGAGTTCAGACGAGCACCTGCCATGGAAATAACGATAAAACAAGGATAGGCTCGCAACGTATCTCCTTTGGGAGAGAGGTTGCAGGGTAGAGAAAAGGGCATCCCCCCACTAAGCAACTAAGTCTATTTTGTACTCTGTCAAGGCAGGATAGGCTGTTTTTAGCAGCTCCTGCCCAGATATGGCAACAGTATTCCATCCTTGGACGTACTTGGCTTTTATATAGATAGATATAGATTTTGTGATTAAACCACTTTGCACGGCTACCTCCACCCCCGCCAGAGCAAATAAATATTAGTGTCTCCACCAATCATATTGCTAGATTTGATAATCTAAATAATAACGACATATTTATATAATTGACCTGCACCATTGAGTGTAGGTTGCCGAAAATTAAGATAAATAATGAAAGGAATTAACATAATAAAGTAAAAAAAAAAAAAAAACTGTTACCAATGGAGACTTGTTTTGCTATTTGTCCAGTGGGTAGACGGAGAAAGGTAGAGTGACTTTCTGTTTAAATCTCAAGTGGTCTGAAAATAGTTCTTCACTAATATTATCAGATTCTGTTATCTAAATAACAATGATATATTTAAGTGACCTATACACTTGAGTGTAGGTTGCCGAAAGTTAAGACAATAAAAAAAACGAAGTAAAGTAATTAATTTCCTGCTCACAACAGCGCATGCATCTAACTCTATGCATAAACCAGGTATGTAAAAAAACATGTTTTCGTGAGTATCCTCGTAGGTTCCTTTTATTGAAGAAAATAAATAATAAAAACAAATTATGTTTCAGAATTTTTTAGATAAAGATTGATAATTTGGATTATTCAAATGATTCAAACTATTGTTCTTATCTGGTATACGTGGCACAACGGATAAAAGTGCTAAGTATAATCAGTTCGAAGTAACAACAACTGAAGATTGAAAGATTAATACACGGTGCAGAGGGTGCTAAGAATACAACTATGAATTACTTAAGAGTTTTACCCAGTCACGGCTGACGAAATGAGAGCAAGCTACACCTGTAGACTAAATAAAAGGTTCCATTCGAAATGTCATACCGATTCCTAACATCAGCAGAAAGATTACAGACTTTGACAAGAATCATCTTAAGAAGGTCAGAGGTTACATCGACTGAAATGTTCTGAGAATACCATCCAAGATGAGAACAGTAGTTTGAATTATTCAAATAATACAAAAGATATTAATCTCTACTTAATATAAGAGGTATTTTGTGTGCGAGTTAGTTCACTGTGGACTCCGAAATTACTGCGCCGATTTTTTTTTAAATAGGACGTAAATATCTTTATGTATCTAGGAGTGTTCTTTGATAGGTTTTGTGACAAGTATCGAAAATTGATAATCAAATAAATCCGATTAAAGAAAGAACAATCCAATTTTGACCGAAATTAACACCCTTATACAAATATCACAAATGTATCTATGAAGTTTTATCACCGCACAAGCAGAAGGGTCCAACGTATAAAAACAACAGTAGATTTTTTTTATAAGAAAGTGGTGCGTTCGAAATAAATGTGTACTTTGGTTGGTCCCCGACTAGAGCAGGCAATGAATTGATTTGATTGAAAATTGGTCGATTTCACTGATTTCGATAACAATAAAAGTATTGGGAGTGTAGCACACTTGTTGATCCTCATTTAATTTCGAGTAACGTCGGATTTCCTTGCTAGTTACAGATAAAGGTAACTCATTACTTTCTTTATAAAATTGATCTGGTATTTTATTTGAACTTCATAAGAAGCTATAATTTTATTTATTGTTGAATATATAGTGTTCTTTAGTTTTTCATATTGTACAGTGAAAATTTTCGGGGATCCTACACTAATTTATGAAATGCCAAATTATAGTGAATGTGCTTTCGTTATTTTGAGTGCTTAAACAAGTTGCATCCGTTTAAAATATTGCACTCAACCGTTTTATATTTTTGTGAGGGTTTGCCCAGGTAATGTTGAAAATCACTTAATACTGCATGACAACAAATTTTCCTTTGGTTATATATTTCAGAAGAAATTAATGACAAAAACACATTAATTACAGATAATGGGAGAAAGATTATATATTTTAATAATTTATTAATTTATAATTCCTAAAACGTCAAGGAAACAATCTTAGATTTAATGATACTTTTCAAATTTACAACCCATTCTCCGGAAATTTGGCAGTGACGTAACCAATCAAAAGATGCTGATATAAAGACTGACAGATAATTAATTCAAAATGCGGCTTTTCCTTTCCCCATATTATGAATGGCTTTCTATTTAAAAAGCCATTCTTAATATGGGAAAAGATAAGATTTCATGCTGATAGCTAAAAGTCATTGTCAGTTTTAAAATTTTTTTTCTTGACTTAATGAATTCCACGCTTTCATTGAAACTCCAGCATCTTCCGACTGCTGATGTAAACTGCTGAAAGATGCTGATGCCAAGTTGCCGGAGATGGTGTTAGAAACTAATAAATACCGATTTAATAAACAAAGCAGTGAGTTAATGTGATCTCAAATTCAGTTTGATATAAAAACGAAAAAAAAAAAAAATGAATCGGTCATACCTGGTATGTTATTTAGATTTGATCGGGCTATGCCCACTTCTTCCAAAGAAGGAAGTTTACAGGAAATATCAAATTCACAAGCAATCCCTACCCACATATATGTCCTAGTCATGGAAAAATGACATACAGCCCCTGGCATTCCCAAATGGGCACCAGCCTGATACTGATCAAGCTACACGTTGCTTAATTTCTGTGATCTAATGAAAACTAGTGTGCCAACACAATTATACAGTTTTTTATGCTTGCATTTTAAATAAATAATGCGTGTCTTAGGATGGCCTGATGATTACAAGCATTGCCTTTTGGTTTGGTTATACCGGGTTCAATCCCATCTCATATTTATTGTGTTCAATTGACCGCGAATATTGTTGAGAAAGGTACGATCCGATTCAAATAGCAATTTGTATTTAATTAAGAGTATACAATTGTTTCAATTCTGCTTTGCTTAAAAGAATGGCGACAAACACTGATGCACAAAAATTTAATAATACATCGTTATGGCGGTGAATACATGCACAAGAACTGACGGAATGGTTTACTTCAAACTGAATTTCGAGCTAATTTATATAATAATGTAGGACACTTACGCATCCATCTGTAAAGACCTATTCTAAGATTTCACCTTTGCTGTCAAGTTAGTCAGTGCTTCAAGGCGTTTATTTATTGATGGGTTATTATCGTCTGTATGTAATCCTACTTATAAGGAAAACTATTGCAGATGTTTTTGAATCAATCAATAACTATTATATTTCCAAGGAGCTGTGTTTCCGTGTTAATCAACCTGTGCTTTTTTCCAGCAAAGTGACTGTTTGTGTAAACACAACTGATTACTGAAATAGGTATTGTGTTTCAATCTTTCAAGATAAACACCCGTCTAGTTGAAACCACTGTCAATAATTTTCCCCACTCTTTTCCTGTGCCTAAATTAAAACGTAGATTCCATGAACAAAGCTTCTTTCGTAGAAGTGCACGCCTGTGGAACTCTCTTCCGTTTGCTTGTTTCCCGCCTGACTACAATCTGGATATCTTCAAGTCCAACATAAACAAATTCCTGATGAACCATCCCCTTAAGTAAGACACTTTATCAAATCTCCAATACTAACGATTACTACGATACTATCCCATTGCTTACTGTATACGCAATAACTCTTATCCCTGAGTGGCTTCCGGGCCTTGATAAGTGGTGACTACCTTGTAAAAAAAAAAACATTAAAATAAAAAAGATGAAACCTAGAATAAAAATCTATTACATAAGTAACAGACTTAGTTGTTTTCAAGATCAAACCATGAATCAAAACTAGCGCTTCCCAGAATGCTGCTGTCGTGATATACACAATGAGATACTTATGCAGTATAAGTATCATACTATCGTCATTTACAGAAAACATTGGAAGGTGGCGAAACACAGAGCGTCTTAACCATAATACAAAAAAAAATCATTAAGAAAATATTTGCTTGCTATCATTGGTTTATTAAATAAAAAAAAGTAATGAAATCACGAAAAGAAGAAAAATATCACATAAAATAATAAAAAGATGTGCTTGCTATTAGTTGTTTATTATTAAAAAATAAATTTTTATTCATGAAGCTTACCTCACAATGAATGTTTTTATTTGAATTTAAATTTTCTATATTTTCAATAATTATTCAAATGTATTGTTTTTCTTGATAAAATTATTTATTAAAAAATTATTGGCGTTCACTCACCTTTAATCGAAACCGAAACCAAAACTTATGAAGAATTCATTAGTAAAATTATATAGATAAAAAAATAGATTACTGGAGTGCCATCAGCTACAATCAAAACCGAAGCCAAAACTAATGAATAATTCTTGATTAAATTATTTATCAAAAAAAAATAGATTACTGGAGTGCTATCAGCTATAACCAAAACCGAAACCAAAACTTATGAAGAATTCTTGGTAACATTATTTATAAAAAAACATCGGTGACTTTTGTGCAATCAGCTATAATCGAAACCGAAACCAAAACTCATCAAGAATTCTTGTTAAAGTTATATAGATAAAAAATAGATTGCAGGAGTGCCATCAGCTATCATCAAAACCGAAACCAAACTTATGAAGAATTCTTGATACAATTATCTATAACAAGAAATGGAAATCCATAACAATTAAACGACAGTCACTCGGATGTAAGCATGACACATAAAAGAAATAACACACATGCTATCCTATTTATATACAGATTATTGTCCTAGTATCGCTCGTATTGAGGATCGAACCTCCAACCTCTAGAAGACTTTCATGCAAAACTGATTATTAACGTAAAGCCACAGGTTCATGGACCAATTAATCCAAATAAGGCAACTATATAACGTATTACTAGGCACTCCTATTGTTGTCCGGGATGAATGAGGACCAGTGCATAGATTATTTTTAAAATTTCTATAATAAAGTAAAATGTCTTTGCTGCTTAGGGATATTTGATATTAAATATATGAAAAATATCATTACAAAATATATAAAATTATTTGATTCCACCTTCAAACTTTTAATTGACAAAAGTTGTGTTTGATCTTTGATAAGACTGCATTTTTGCTATGGTGTATGGTATTTATTTACCCTGTTTGGATTCTTCCAGCGACTATGAATAGAATTATGAGTAAGTGTCATATCAGTCATGGTGGCAGTCATTAGAAGCAGCCATAGCCACGGTATTAGACACAGATTTTCTGTAATATACTATTTCTGAACTTGCTTGTAACTATATCACCGTGTACTATTATTGACTAAATTCTTTAGTCCTAAAATGCCACTTATTAAGAAAAGTTGTGTATATATATATATTATATATATATATATATATATATATATATATATATATATATATATATATATATATATATATATATATATATATAAATCTTACAAGGAAATATAACGAAAATTACACAAATTTTGCTGAGTTTCCAGAGATGAGTTCTAAGATTTTCAAATGCTTTATATTTGTGTAAAGAGTAATAGCGAATAAAGATGTAGAAAATGAACCAGCTCTAACATTCCACCATATCGCAGAGGACTGCCAACGGTTGATTAGTGTGCACCAAGATTCAAAAGACATTGGACAGAGTTAATTGTCACAGGGCAGAAAAAGATGAAAAATACTTCATCAGCTAAATTTGATGATCAAAAGAGAAGTAATGTTTCAGTTGCATTCGTTGAAAATGAGCTTTCATTCATGCACTGCAATGTAAAGATTAAAATTATTTTATTAAAATCGCTAAATGTGACGAAGCAGAAATAGAAATATTAAAATGCACCTTGACTCAGGCTCCAATTTTTCAATTATCATCTAAATCTTCTAGCCAGGTAAAAAATTGGAAAGCTGGCTTTATTGAGGAGTAAAAAGTTAGTCAAAATCAAAAATCGAGGGCACATGTAAGTTAAACAACGTGAAAGAACTTTAAAATTCAATATGTTTGTGATGAACAATTTTTAAAAATATTCTTAAGACTTTTTAGGGCAGTTTGCATAAGAGACTTTATGCAAATTACGCACTATTATGTGAGGAGAGGATATATTTAAACACTTTAAAAAAAAGAACCTAGACAGAAAGAGCTCAAAAGAATTTAGTGAAAGGAATGAAAACACTTCTTCTCACCTCTGTTACCTAATTTTCTTTAAAAAAAAAAAAGAACATTCCCCAGAACAACTGTTCTGGAAACTACCAAACTTCAAATTGACATAAGTATTACTCTTGATTGTATTTGTAATTATAATTGAATATAATTTGTTTTTGAATGCAATAACTTGTTGGCTTTTATTTGCCTTTGTCCAAAAAAACGGAGGTGGTTCTGCTACAAAAGATTGTTCTTTTCTATAACAAAAAAAGTGTTAAAAATAACTAACTCAAGAAAATTTCTAACACAATTCAAGAAACATTTTAGGCACAGATTGTATAGAAAAGTTTCAACTATGAGATATACCTAAAAAATTATTTTATTACAAGTATAAAAGCTTTAAATTCTCGATAGAATAACTAAATAAATAAGTGGAAGAAATTTAATCATAAAAATAAAAAAGAGCCGTTCACAAAAAATAAAAATAAATGACTGATGAACGGGAATTAAAAATAATTTAACATTAAACGTGTTTCTGAAATGAAACAAAATGTTCCGTTCATGTCATTAGAGAAAGTGAATAAATATTTTTTTTAAATTGATGCAGGAAGTGATTTTCGTCCACATAAAGAAAAAAATGAAAATATCTTAATGAAATTATAAACAAAGATATTAAAAGATCAGATTTAAAGTGGGCGAGTACATAAAAAATATATTGAACCAACAGGTTTCTTGATTTTGTGAATTGTTAAAAAAGGTTTAGTCAAAACATACGAGATTTAATGAGATATTTTAAATCAAGAGCAACTAGAAAAGATTTGCTCTTGATGAAAGAATTCTATTAGGTTGGTGTAAAAATAATGTTGTTTGTTAACATAAACGTCAAAAAACGACATTATTTTTGCACCAACCTAATAGAAATATTTTGACATATAAAAACAAATTAATCATATAAAAACAAATTAATCGCATAAAGAAGAAACCATAAATAAACTTATACCCGAAATTGATTTTATACTGAGCAAGGCTAAAAAGAGTAATGTGATAATGTGATGTTGATCTACCCCATTCTGAGTGTACATGGACTCTTCCAGAAACTATTAATAAAGTTATGCCTAAGTGTTGTAGCAGTTATGGTGGCAGTCATAGTCACAGTATCGGACGCAAACTTTCTGTCATCTACAATTTGTGTACTTCTGTAAATACACTCTTGCAAATATCTAAAACTGTACAGCATAATCATGTTGACATGCTGATTTTTGTAAGATCAGCAAAGTTAAGCAACATCAGCATCAGATGGTTGACCATTTGAGAATATTTGGTGCTGAATGTAGGTGGGCGTCGATACCTCCCTGCATGAGCTGCTAAAACCTAACGTTGTCATCTCCCCTGATGGGGATATACAAGCGACTGGAGACCGCTTGTGAATTTTATATTCCCATGAAACTTCCTTCTTCATAAGAAGATGGTTCAGCCCACCTAGAGTGAATGCCACTTGGATTATTTTTTTATTTTTTGTAAATATACCACCGTGTTGTCTTAATTATTATCAGCTTTTTAAGATTCAAAACAGTTTTCAACTGCATCCTTGCATACACTGTGACAAACATCACTTTTACATTATACATAACAATCTGAGGCAAACCGTATCCATCGTTCCTATCCAGATACTTCGCTATCTACAATAACTTCCAAGCTGTAATTTCTTTATGTGATCAAGTATCTTGCTAACGATACAAAAGGGCTTAGAGTAGTTTACAAAGAGGAATTATCTGGGCGATCGTTCGGCCGATATGCCCTTTGGTCACAAGGATTGGTGGAGGTGCACAAAGGCAAATCCAATGGCACATGCGGCAGTAGTCGACCTCTGTAGAGCCCTGCTAATGGTATTATAAGATAAATGAATTTGACAGATCAGACTGAATTCAAACATGACTTAACCAATTCCATTGTCCAGATTAGTATCAATTGCATCATTCCTGCCTGTCAAAGCTTATATTCGATTGAAATCACAATCCGTATATGATAACAATCACACACACACACACACACACACACACACACACACACACACACACACACACACACACACACACACACACATATGGCAGTTAAGCTACATAGAATTTTCCACGTTTAATCCTTGTCTTAAGAAATGGTCAGGCTAATGCATGGAATTGATATGACTGCATATTTTTATATATACACATATTCTTGAGTTTGCCTGCTAATCAATTAATTTTTTTGTTATTTCCATCTGTTTTCACGAGCCAATTGCCGGACTTTTATCAGACAAAGATCGTTTGACTTCTATCTCACTTATCCGTTGTTCATTTTTGATGAGAGTTATCCTTTTTTTTGTATTAAAATGATGACCTTGTTTTTAATCTGGATGTGCTTTGATACATTTTCTTTTTTATTTTTGTTTATATTTTAGGTGTTAACTTAGTTTGGTTTTACTACCACTAGAGGATAATGCAATATGTTTTGTGTAAACAAATGGAGCTTAGGCGTTTGGACAATATTTGATGATTGTAATTTAACATATTCATCTTAGCAGCAGGCAAATAGCGTAACGGTTAGAAGCGCTGACTGTCACCTAGGCAGCCGAATTTGAATCCTGGCTTGAGGTAATTGCTAGTCTAGCTGCACTAGACTAGCAATTACCTCAAGCCAGGATTGAAATTCGACTGCCTAGATTTTTGCATTGTTATCCTAAAGTTATTATTGTTTAATGTATCCACGTAAGATTTTATAAGGAGATATAATAATTTATTTATCACATTTCAATATTTACTTCAATAGTGTTTAATATGTGAGAAAAGTTATGAAAATATGTATGGTAATTAAGCTAAACAGAACCTCGTGCATTTCCTGTTTGTAAGGAATTGTCTGGCTAAAATTCATTTAAGACAAAAATGTATTTTAGCCTGACGATTTCCAATGTGGATGAAATGTGGAAGATTCTGTATAGCTTAATTGCAACATATATTTTTACAACTTACTACTTAGTATGCATATAATATATGGAAATATATGTAAAGAAACTTTATTAGAACCGTTCAATGTAAAAGCTCGATGAATGTTATCATTTAACAACAGAGCATATATAAATAAACAATGCTGAATATGTGAATATAAATTCATGTACATATAGTATTTATATATTCTCAACAGTGTGTAATGTGGCACAATGCCAAAAAGTAGGAGAAAAAGCCAGTGCTACTAAAAATGAGCACTCTGGCCTCTAAAGGTAACCTGGATAACTCTGCTGACATTCTCCGTTAGAGACGCTTCAGGCAATTAGTAAATAACTAACTTCTTCTTAAAGAGAGACGGTAACGTATGGTAACATATGCCTGGAAAAGTCACTTCTGATTAATGTTTACTTTTAAAATATGCAAACGAAGAAATGGTTTGCGGTGATTTTAAATGGTAATTTTTCTTTTATTGTAAATTTAACTCATTAATAAGAAAACATGAAAATAAAATGGTGAGGTACACCCAGACTTGACTGGGGATTCCATCGATCTGTAGTCGAATACTTTTCCACTGAGCAATTTCTCCAGATTATAATAAATCTGTTTTTTTAACATACATACATACATACATACATACATACATACATACATACATACATACATACATTTAAACAGACAGGTGAAATTTATATTGTAGATTATATTGGACCCAATGATTTAAAAAGTTTTAAGAAAATGATTCACTCACCACCACTAAGAATCGAAACCAAAACGTTTAGCTTACTATTTACTTTTTCCTTTGACGTTAATGCCTAAAATATGAAGATATGTTTGCTGCAAGGCTAAAAATTAAAACATGGACCAATAGCTATTACGTTATGAAGCGTATTCGTAATGCTGTCGTTTGACCATCACTTGGCAAATTCTATTTTTTTAAATTTCACACTTTTGCACCGATTTTTCCCGGCTAAAACCCAAATATAAAGTTTCGCATGGGTTCGAATACCCTACATAAAAAGTTTCATGTCTGGATACCAAAAACTAAGAGACGAGTTTGGTAAGCAAAATTTCTTAAACAAATATATCTATATATGCATGCATAAATATATAGAAAGAGGTTTGTGTTTACGATAATCTTTTTACGCACATATTTTGCAAGTATAAATCATATAGAATATCTGCATGAATATAATTACACGTAATAGTTAATTAAAGATGATACTCCCATAAGAAAACTGAAAAACTAATATGGAATTAATTAAAATGAATGTTTTAAAGAATATGCAAATCTTTTTTCAAGTGAATGCCATTACGCGACCCATATATAACAAACTTATATTTTCTTCTTAAATAAACAGAAAAAAGGTTCGCCTTTTTTCTTCTTGGCCTTCGGGCCAAGATCTTTTTTCCTTTATAAAAGTGTAGTATCTGTTCCGGCAGATACTGCAACCCCACATATCAAACCATTGCTCTTAAGCAATCAGTTTTCATCAATATAGGGGAAACTCTCCGTACCAATTGTCACTATCCAGTTTCCCCTCCCCTCACCCTTCACATTAAAAACGGCCTTGTTCCTAATTTGCTCAGTAGGGAAGCAAATAAATAACTAAATAAATAGAAAAATGTTTTTTATATGAATATCAATACACAAAAAAAAAAATCAAATTTATAGGAGTATATATATATATATATATATATATATATATATATATATATATATATATATATATATATATATATATATATATAATTTAAATGGGGTTAGAACAGTAGTTTAAAGAGCAGATTGTATTTCATTGTGATAGTAAAATTACTAATTTAATTAAAATACAAGAAAAGAACAGTGCTCGTTGTAATACAGATATATAATAAGCTCGATATGCAAATATCCTAGAGCTACTTTAATATTTAGTAATGTGATTGATAAAATTCAAATTAAAACGACAATAATTTTGACATATAGTTTTTTTTTAAACAAAGTCTCCTCATCAGCAAAAATATTGGGTGTTTTTTTTTCATTTCGTGCAATCTACAAAAAAAAAAAAACTATATGTCAAAATTATTGTCCTTGTATTTCACAATAAAAATATCATTTCCGAAACGATCATACAAATTATTGACTTTGTTGTGTTCCTTTTTATGAAACAGATTTTTAATTTTAATTTGAATTTTAAATTATCAATCACATTACTATATATATATATATATATAAAGTCAAAATATTTAATACGACAAAATAAAAAACAAGCTTCCTATATAGCTCGTGTGATATCAGTATATCTTCCACTAAATACTTATATTCTCTCCAGAAACTAATAATAACTGACAAAACTTAAAACTAATAAATGCAAAAACTATTACATCTACTAATAATAACTAATACTATTGCATCTACTATTATTAGTATAAAATAAAAATAAGATGAATAACTGATGAGTCAAAATTGTAATAGACAACGTTTCTTTGAAGATTTTAGAAATGACTCTCTATTTCTGCCATGAGTCAGAGCAGGCTTTAGGAGTTGTGGCGCCCAATTAAATATATTTTTGTTTCAGCTCGCTCATTCTTATTTGTAGCTAATATTGGTAGAATCATTGTTATACAAATAAATAAATAAAAATGACTGTATGCCTCAACAGTAAAACGGATTTTTTTCTAAAAACTACACATGCAAGCACTCGAAAAAAAAATCTATATTGTAATTGATCACTTTCGGCTGTCGGACTTTTACTTACAGCCTCTAAAACTATTGGACAAAATAACACTAAATTTGGTTGCAAACATCGTTAAGAGGTTAAGTGTGTCATAAGGAGTAGAGATTGTAATAGTACTATTGCTAATACTAAAAACAATAGGCACTTATATGCTTCAAAGCTATTAGACATAATTGCACCAAATTTGGTATGAGACACGATTGACACTGCGGGGTGGACTAAATAAGTATCAAAATTATATTACTACTACTACTACTACTAGTAGTAGTAGTAGTAGTATAATTTTGATATTTATGTGTCAGTAGTAGTAGTAGTGTAATAATATTTACATGCAGGTATTTAAAGAAAAGTTTAAGTCGGTGAGTAAAACTATGTGTCCCGGTAGTGACGTCACAGAAACAGGAATCGGACACGCTTACATAATGAATAAGCAGGGAAGATCCAGCAACATGTGTTTAGTTAACTGCTGCCTCCTCTCCTGTGGTGTGCATCCTTTCAAATACAAAAACCGGATCACTGCTCGACATTCAACAGGCTCCATTTCACACCTGACTCAGTTCAAACACCTGTAAAACAGAAACCACAATTAGTTCAGAGCTGTAATTTGCCACATAACCTGTAGACATATAAATTATTGTACATGCAAAATTTCAGCTAGATCAGACAATTGGAAGTGGGTCAGGGCCATTACTTATTGCACACCCTTTGTACTTATGATATTAAACACTTAGAACTTCCAAGAGTATTGGTCATAATTACATTAAGTAAAGTTAGTGTGATTGCAAGAATTAGCAGTAGAAGTGAAACATGGCCAGTGAGGTTTGAGGACATGCGTTCTATGGAGAGAAATGATATAAGAATAATATGCTGGATATGTAATGCGAGTCTTAAAGACAAGTTTAGTTCTGTTGACATCAGAGGAATGTTAACGTACATGAAAGCTGTTTTTACGATGAAAACAACAACAGAGAAAAGAGAAGATGTAAAGTTTGGTTGCCACATCACCACTGCAATGGTAAATTTCACATGAGTGCAGTTTTTTAATGAGAAATATAAGATTCAGGTTACGTGCTTCTGCAGTGATGTCACACAAACAAAAGCAGCCGATTTTATGTAACGAATGTACAGAGGTGATCGTTATTTTGCCTGAACTACTAGGGAGAACAGTCTAACTTTTGAATAGCTTCACCCCCACCTCCATGGGAAGAATTGGTTGGGTGTTTTATGCGTACACATGTATATTATGAACAAATAATAAAGACCCAAAGATATTTCTAAAACCAATTGCATTTATTGTTGCTTATTTATCTTGTATATTTTGATTGCAGAAATTCCCCTCTGGACCAAATTACAGTAGATCTGCAATAACAAAGACCACATACAATTTTATTATATCTAAACTATTATCCACCATCTTATGTAACTTTAAAACACCATTACATCGACATTTATTCGTTCTAATAAAATACTACATTCTATCCTAAGAGAAACATCATCACAATCGTGAACACCTTACAAGGAGGTAGTTATTAATTTTCCCTCTAAACCTAAAGTACTAATACCAGCAACAGTCAACACCGGGTACTATTACATACATTATATATAAACAACCCTGTCTGTCTTCATAACTGACTCATAAACTCATACACAAACCATTACCTTTCCTTTTCCATTTATAAAAATAACAATTTCTCCCTCATTCAGTTCCGACTATTGTCATTGGCTGCGAGTTCAAAAATTAATTATTCTGGAATAATAACCTACATAAATAAAAGAACGCACTGGACAGCATCAAACATGGCTGTTTCATACATTGATTTACAGACCACTTTCATTTCGGCATAAACAACCAGGCATGTTAGCATGAACTTGCAGGTTTCGTCGACCAGCGAGCAAGATAACAAAGAAGCAAATGCATGTGAAGATATATACATACACACATATATATATATATATATATATATATATACAGAGAGAGAGAGAGAGATAGAGAGAGAGAGAAAGGGGGGAGAGAGAGAATAAATGACAAAAAAGTTGTATTCTAAAATTCATGATGTTGACCATCTTATAATTTATTCCTTTGATTCAGTTGACTTATACAATTATTGACAGAATTGTATAAGTCAACTGAATGAAAGGAATAAATTATAAAATGGTCAACATCATGAATTTTGGAATATAACTTTTTGTCATTTATTCTCTATATTGCTCTGTAATTACATTGAGCTTCTTAAGTAAGGATTGATACATAATAGGAAAATATATTTCTGCAGAAATATATATATATATATATATATATGTATATATATATATATATATATAGAGAGAGAGAGAGAGAGACAGACAGACAGACAGACAGATACAGAGAGGGAATGGGAGGGCGCGACAGACAGAAAGCAATACAGAGAGAGAGAGAGAGACAGGCAGAGAGAGGGAGAGATCAGCCGTGTTACACTCACTTGGGTCAATTATTTATTCATTCCTACTGATACGTTTTATAGGCGTTATTTCGAAGCCCTATAAAGTGACACCTTCACTGTGGCCGAGGCAAAAAATCTTTTTCCTTTTTCTTCACCTACTTTTCCACTTGGCGTTCAGCGTTCGAGTCTTGGCACTGCCGGTAACTCACCCCCTTTTTTTTCTATTTGCTCGGCACGGGACTAAATGATATTTAAACTTTTCCATAGGAGGTTGCTTAATTTAAAAAAAAATTTTCACCTGTGTGTTCGCAAGGGTAATCACTAATATTAAATGTTTCACTTCTATTTATAAACCTACGTTGGTTACATACCAAAATACAATTGTAGTTTATTTTTCGTATATATGAAAAATACCTTTGTGTAATTTAGATACTTTTAATTATGTTTAAACGCAAATACGTCACAAACCTAATTTATTTGCTGTGAAATATATTTCTTTCAAAACTACATAAATTTCTATTTCTGTTGTATAAGATAAAAAGCTTGTTGCGATTTATAAACTGTTTCATTTATATTGTTTGTATAAACACAATTCTGTACATATTGTTTGAAATATTTAATAATTGTTTATCATTTGAATAAAACATCCTGTTCTTCGATATCGTTTACATATTTAATTGATAAGGTGCACGTGAATACATGAATTCAGTTCGTTTGAAGTGATAGCGGGTTCGAGAGTAATTTGTCACCTAAACTCCTGTCTTCCCAACGTAAATATCATACCATGCCCGCCAGATTAGTACGCACGGGCTGACCGACACTGCTACCACCAAATGTTTTGGTTCATTCATAGTATTTTTTTTTTTTTTAATTTTTTTTTTTACACAGTGATCACCACTTATCAAGGCCCGGAAGCCACTCAGGGATAAGGGTTATTGCAAGTACATTAAGTTAGTGAGGAGATTTGCTGAAGTGTTTACTAAAGGGGGCGGTTCATTAGGAATTTGTTAACATTGGACTTGAAGACATCCAAGTTGTAGTCCGGAGGGAAGCAGGCAGACGGAACAGAGTTCCACAGGCGTGCAGTTCTAAGAAAGAAGCTTTGTTCATGGAATCCGCGTTTTGATTTAGGCACAGATATAGAGTGGGGGAAATTTTTCACAGTGGATTCAGCTAGACGGGTGTTTTTCGTGAAAGATTGGCGAGGGGGGACCAGAGATTGGAGTTCAGACGAGCATCTGCCATGGAAATAACGATAAAACAAGGACAGAGATGTTGCAGGGTAGAGAAAAGGGCATCCCCCACTAAGCCACGAAGTCTATTTTGTACTCTGTCAAGGCATGATAGGCTGTTTTTAGCAGCTCCTGCCCAGATATGGTAACAGTATTTGCACGCGTGAATCAATTAACAATTGACAGCAATTAACAAAGATTTTTGGGCAATTTTTGGGGTGTTTATTTCGAAAGCCATTCTTAGCATAGGGAGGTTGGTGGTGTTCATTTCGAAAGCCGTTCTTAACGTGAGGAGGTTGATGGTTGGGCTACAACAACAACAACAACAACAGAAGTACTTCAAATTTATACGTGGGGAGTTGGGGGCATACTAACACCGGGTAACGCCTGTTAACGGATCCTGCTAGTTAACAATATTATTAATTCGTGAAAGCTGCTATTACGAAGAAGAAGAAAACAATAGAGAGAAAGGGATGTGTAATGCGAGCCACTATAGAAATTCGACTAACTGATTGTACAGACGAAGTGGAAGCATCATGGGATCGATAAAGACGCTTATTGACATTAAACACCCCAGATACACTACAGTACTGCTTACTGTAACACTTATAATATTAAGTATTTGCCATAATTACATTGAGTTGGTGTGGTTGCAAATGAAATCTGGCCAATGAAAGTTGAGAACATGTCTTACATGGGGGGGGGATGGTTAAAGAATGAAACGATGGATATGAGATGCAAGTTTTATAGAGAAGTTTAGTTTTAATGGCTCCAGAGAAATATTAAATCTGGACAGAATAGGAGTCTGATCATATTAAAAGAATGGATGAGGATTCTTGGGTTAGTAAATATAGGCCAAGGAAAACATAGGAGCAAGTTATAAAAATAGACTTGAGAGAAAGAGGGATAAATAAAAACCTGATCAGAGATGATGATCATCATAACGACTCAGAAAAGGCCTTTGGATGTTGGGCATGTAATGTAGCAGTCAAAATTAACTACTACTACTCCTCAACAGCAACAAATTGTTATACTTATCGAATCCAAATCTGTTGAATAGAAATGTATCAACTTTTGCATAAAGAGACTTGGTGCTGTCGGATAAATATAAATGAAGAATACTAATTACTTAGATAAATATTTATGACAGGTTTTAGACATGCTTGTTTTTTTGTTTTTTTTTTTAATGAAATCTTTTAAGATATCGTTCAAGTTATAATTCCTCAATGGACATAACTGACAAAATATGGAAACGTTTTTGTTTCTTCCTCCATTTTTAATAAGTTTTCATTAGTAAAGTAGATTATTTAGAAAGGTAGATCTGGTTATATATCCCCTAGCTTCAATTTGGAGCAATCAGTCCAATTACCATAACAATGACTTAGCTATGAATATAATGAAAACAATTATAGCCAAATCCTGTATATAAAGAAATAACGATTTCTCTCTCTCTCTCTCTCTCTCTCTCTCTCTCTCTCTCTCTCTCTCTCTCTCTCTCTCTCTCAGTTTTATTGACAAAATGTAAGTAAAGCATGTATCACAATTTAGATAGGACAACCACTCGTTCGTGCTGTTAAAATGGAAAAATCATGAAATTTTATATTTAATCCAATCAATTTTTAAAAATATTTAATCCAATCAATTTTTTTTATATTTAATCCAATCAAATTTTTTTTTAATATTTAATCCAATCAATTTTTAAAAAATATTTAATCCAATCAAATTTTTTAATATTTAATCCAATCAAATTTTTTAAATATTTAATCTAATCAATTTTTTTTTTTAATATTTAATCCAATCAATTTTTTTTTAATATTTAATCCAATCAATTTTTTTTTAATATTTAATCCAATCAAATTTTTTTAATATTTAATCTAATCAAATTTTTTTAATATTTAATCTAATCAAATTTTTTAATATTTAATCTAATCAAATATTTTTAATATTTAATCTAACCAAATTGTTTTTAATATTTAATCCAATCAAATATTTTTAATATTTAATCTAATGAAATTGTTTTTAATATTTAATCTAATCAAATTGTTTTTAATATTTAATCCAATCAAATTTTTTAAATATTTAATCCAATCAAAAATTGTTGTTTTGATTAATAATATGGTTACTGATATAATAGTGTAGTGTCATTTTTAATCTAACAGGTAGGTAAATAATAGAAGCTTTGTGCTTCTTACTTTATTATCGTGTTAAAAGCAATATTACATATAGGGTGTAATGTGGATCATAACCATTGGGTGTAATATACAATCACACGTCAGAGCAAAATATTTCATAGAAATCTGGAATGATTGCATATTCAGAGAACAAAACCCTCTCACGTTTCAACATAAAGTAAAAGAGTGACGAATCTGAGATTTTTTTAAGGAATTCTATGAACATGAATGCCAGCGCAGAAAGCTGCTGCTAATCTTTACAGTTACACAGATTTCCTTAAGTATATCTACAAAATAACCTGACGAATCCTCACGAGGATGAAATTCAGAAAATTCTGTGTAACGTAATTGCTATATATTTTCAAAACTTACTACCTAGCTTTACTATTTAGCACTGTCGAAGTAAATACTAAAAATAGATACACAAATAAAATATATTTCTGTGGAAATATATTTACTTATAATATATACCAATCTTTATTTAAGAAACTTAATGTAATTACAGAGCAATATAATGAATGAATGGCAAAAGTCTATATTCCAAAGTTCATTATGTTGACCATCTTATAATTTATTCCTTTAATTCATTTAACATTTACAATTCTTGACAGTATCTGTTTCGTAGCACAAAATCAATCACTTAATTATTATATCAATTAGTGAATCTATTTTGCCCTTAACTCATCAGGAGAAATAGCAACAATCAAACAATCAAAAGAAGATAAAGTACGTTTGACTTGATTAAGATCCGAAAATTCGAAGAGAAGCAGTAAATACCATTCATATGTTTACATTACGCCATTTTCTAAATTCAAATTGGCATATTGTAAACACATACAAATACGGGAAAATCTTTGATGTACGTAACCGTATCATATTCTAAAAATCATGCAAATTGATCAAGTAGTTTTTTTTTAATATACAAAAAATCATCTTTTATTATTTTTAGCGATTAATAGTAAATCGTAGCCATTACAAGTTTTATTTCGATCTCTATTCCTGGATAAGTTGTTAAGGGGAGTGAGGAAACCAGTGATTAATTTTAAATATGTTGGAGCACATTACACCTTTTACTTTCCCATAAAATTTTATTTTTTTAGTTAACAAAAAAACAAAAAAAAAAAACATCTACATGATCAATTTACATAATTTTTGGAATATGACATCTGTCGAGTATGTCACTTTATCAAATCTCCATTACTAACGATTACTACGATATTATCCCATCGATTACTGTACACACAATAACCCTTATCTCCGAGTGGTTTCCGGGCCTTGATAAGTGATGACTACCATGCAAAAAAAAAAAAAGATACGAGACAAAATCCATTTAGCATATTCACTCTGCCATCCTACATGGCAGTGAAATATGGGTCTCAAACACTTCTGAAACACAAACACTTTGGCATAATAATCCTACCATAATTAGGCGGATGTACGACTGAACACTAGAAAAAAAAACGTTCAATCATGCATCATTATAAATTAGTATTTTAAGGATTATGGATACCTTACGTATTCAACATCTCAGTTAGTTTGACCATGTACAGTATACCACCTCTTGCATTAGTTCCCTACTGTCTGAATATTTCAGGTGTGGTAGAAGATTCAGGTTGAGTCTGTAAGACGTTATTCTCGAGTGTCTAAGATCTCTGTGTACAGAGCTTTGTCAGGAAAACCTGGCATGAGAGCACTTCTCCCTGCAAGTAAACCCTGATTAAATATTTAAATTAACATTGTATTCATAGCCCAGATAAAATCCCTTCGATATGGCTACCTTACATTCATATACAAGACGTGTGGTGTACGTTGTCCAAGTGATGTTGCATCGAGTAATAGATGGATACTCTACCATACTAGATGAATTCTTGTACTAGATTTTATAAAATCAAGAGAATATAAGAAAGATAGACTATGACATAGTGAGTTGGGAAGAGGAAAATTAATGTTTTTCATTTGATGACAAGCTCAACATTTGGGAGGTAATGGAGAATTTAATGGCATGCATTATCTTTTATAGAGATCAAGTGTTAGTCCCAATGTATATTTTAATATCACTACAAGAGTATTTCACAAGGATATCCATTCCAAGTTCACTAAGGATATCGTTGCTGAATATGAGCAAAAGCGTTTTATTTCTTATTGGTGTTTTATGAGAAATTTAAATGCATTAAGAATTTTATATGAACACAAAATCAGCCTTTAAATGTCTGGTAAAAAAAATATGCCCCCTTTTTGTATTTATTTTTACTTATTTAACCTCTAAATTAAATATCGCAATAGCGGGTAACATGGCAACCAACAATAATTAAAAACAAATCCTGACATAAAAACAAAGTTATGAACTGAAAGTTTTTTTAATTTATTTATTTTTTTAATTATTATTACATTTTCACCCCCAAACAAGGCACATTGCCACTTTAGTGTAGGGGGCTACTATCAGGGGCAACAACTACTGGGGTACTATGTAGGGATTTGGGCAGCAAGATGTCGGTTCACGTTGCACTTGAACTTCTGCACGTCAGTACAGTTGGGGAAGCAGGGATCTAGAATGGAATTCCAAAGTCTAGCGATTCTGGGGAAGAAACTATTGAAATAGAAAGATCTTTTACATCTAGGGATCTCTACAGTGTGGGGGCGGGATTTAGCAGCCTGTCTGGTTTGTCGAGGGTGTTCACGTCGTGGGAGCACAAGTGCTTGCAGTTCGTCAAAGTATTCACCATTAAAATTCTTGTAGAACAGGCAGAGGGATGCAACGTTTCGTCGATGGAACAGAGGCTGAAGCTTAGATGCCAGTTCAGGGCCTATCAGATTGGCGACTCTCTTTTGAACCTTGTCAAGGAGTGAGAGACTAGTAGCAGATGCACCAGCCCAAATATGACAGCAATACTCCATACATGGGCGAATGGTGGCCTTATAGAGGTACAAGATACTTTCGGGTGTTAGTAGTTTTCTAGCACGGTAGAGAGAGCCCACCTTCCTTGCAGCGGACCTGCTTGTTTATAAAATACAGTGTAAAAATGATAGTTCATTATATGTACTATGTGTAATATTTGGAAACTAGTCTCATCAAAATTAAAAATTAAAGATAAATAATATACAGACGTATATATAGTTATTTCATGTATCAACATAATATGTTATAAAGAGGTATATGTTATGCATCGATTTTTCAGTATTTACTTCAGCAGTGCTAAATATGTTCGATTTCATTTTACAATATACTGTGTATATTAATCTCATGTATATGTATGCATGTGTGTGTGTGTGTGTGTTTGTGCGTATGTTTGTATATAGTATATATATATATATATATATATATATATATATTAAATAAAAAAATAAACGTAAATGTATATATATGTATTAAATAATGAATTTCATTAAATAGAAATTGTGTGTGTTTTTTTTTAATCAATTCTACAATTTCACTGATTGTTCGAATTTAATAATTCCTAATGGTAAAATGAAAAGACATTGTCTGAATTTTTACACTTTTGACTATTGAAAACCATGTGAAACTGCAGTAAAATGTTATATATATATATATATATATATATATATATATATATATATATATATATATATATATGTGTGTGTGTGTGTGTGTATAACATTTGAGAAGTTTTGTTAATGCATAAACCGAAAGGCCCGACATATAAAATCAATTGTAGGTTCTTTGATATAACAGGGGCTCATTCAAAATGAATGTTT
>NC_136484.1:170253894-170353894 GCF_053919585.1 Euprymna scolopes | reverse complement strand
TTTTATTATTGCTCCTGTCACAACTGGTTTAATGTGTCTTTCTTTCAGAGACCATGTCGTTTTAATGATTTTTTAGGTCCTGATATTTTGTTATTTTTTACCATTCAGCTCCATTGAGGCCATAGTCATTTGGGTCTATGACATCAATTTTTTCTTTTTTTTAATTCACTTTAGTTAGTTTTAAGGGATGCAGGGGCTCCCTCCTGGAGCTAACACTTGATTTCATTACAATTTGGATTTTAAGGCTCTTTTAAAGATAGACGTTATTCCTTTTATGGTTTCCAACTGTATTTCCTTACAGTGTGGTCTTCCAGTGACTGTTTCCAAGTATTTCTGAAGATTTTGTTTTTATTCTCATGCCAGATTCTTCTGACAAACCCCTGTACAGAGAGACCTTAGACACTCGAGGATAGTGTCTAGGAAGCATGCAAGTTCTTTCCGGGTCTGACAAACTCTGTGCCTGTTTTTTTGTCCAACTAAAATCAGAAACTGCCAAAATTACACCAATATATATATATATATATATATATATATATATATATATATATATATATATATATATATATATATATATATATATATATATATATATACGTTTGGTCGTTAAATTTTAAATTCTGAAAAAAAAAACATATAGACATATATTCGAATTAATTCCTATAATTATCTCCATATAATTATCAACAACCACTCAAAAAACTATTTTCAATATTTGTGCTGAAAAGTAAAATAGCGTCCATTCACAGCTGAACATTTTGCTAACCGCATTTCATTTCCTCTGATGATATGAGCCATTATTGAAAATCCATGGATTAAGGAAATTAACATAACCTCTTCTATATATTCCTTTTGACAAACAATAAATTCTTGATTCGAATATATGTCTCTATATGTTGGGTTTTTTTTTCAGAATTTAAAATTTAACCACCAAACTTATATATTGCTCTATTCTTAAATATTGAGCTTTTCCTGTTTTGGCTAGGATCACCCTGAAATTGTTACTTCAAGTAATATCTATCAGGATTTTCATTTGAATTCTATCAGTGTCTTATCTCGCTTTTATATATATATATATATATATATATATATATATATATATATATATATATATATATAACCTCAGTTAGGGTTTAATGGACAACTTACAATAATATTCCTTTATTTATGATTCTCCCAAACCAAATTTGTGACTTTGGAATCAGAATGAAATAGGGTTCATTCATTCAAGAAATATCATTTAAGAAATCAAGGGAAACAACTCTGCAAATAGAAATTGGAGGATGTACTTTTTTATAAGCATTGTTGATGTGCAAAAATTTATATTATTGAAAACTAATAAAACCTGGCCAGGCAATTTGCAGGTCAGAGTGCTTTTTAGGGAGCTGGCTCTTCAATGCTATTTTCCCAGCTCTCGTATCCCATTTTCTTGCCATGGGAGGAAGATAAATAACCACCTCTGCTTGTTTAGCAAAAATGTGTTCACGAGCAGACATGAGTGAATACCATCAAGGAGGACGTTGCAATTTTATATTCCTGAGATACGAAATATCTGAGCTAGAATCAAATTTAATTGACAACCCAATCTGGATTTGCCGTTTTTAACTATACTTCCCCCATCGCGGACAAAAATGTACAAATAAAAGGCTTTAACAAGTGGGAAGATCAAGAGCTCCCCTGAAAGGGCTCGTTATAATCCAAATAATACAAAAATCCAATATTCTTTGACGAAGAAACGTAATTAACAAATTCTGAAAGAAAATAAAAAATGTGCTCTGACAGATATGTCTTCTGGTTTTTATTAACATCTTACATGTAAAGTATTAACAGTTTCAGGTATTTATTCATTATTATTAAAGAACGGGTGTTCAGCGCCAAAGTAATTCATCTTCCATTCTATAGGCAACACCCTTCTCTTTAGATTATTTTAAATAAGAACCTCGAAAAGGTTTTTATTGATTATTCCTTTTCCAAACAATATGCTTATTTTTCCAATTGTCAAAGACGCACAATGTTTGGCTCAAAAAGAAATGTTATTCCCAAGACATCAAATAAAATTTACTCGTGTTCTTTTCTTGTCCTCCATATATATATATATATTTATTTATTTGTTTTGAACGGATGAAAAAATGCTTATGTTTCGATCAAGATTACGAGGAAAAAAATCCCTAAATAATGTGGCCTGTCTTTTAATATATGGAATCAATATTAATATAAGAATATATCTAAAAATAATCGATCCTTTTCCAATAGACGAATGCAGTCAGCCTTGAAAAGATTTAAAGCTATATTCGATATTTGTAAGTGATTTGGTTTGTCTGTTGTTTGAAAAAATGGGAAATAAATTTTTTGCAATGTCTTGCCATAGTTAGAGTTAGGGTTGCTCAAGTAATATTCCGATTTATGAGATCCACATCGACAGGTTTTATTATTTATATCAACCTACCTGATAAAAATGGAGGTTCATTTTGAGAGTTTTTAAATTATAAATAAAGGTTATCTGTGCATGAGTGATGAAACAATATCGAACACTTGATTTGGTACTGATTGGTAAAACAATATTTTATCGGTAAGACCAATATGATTGCATACATTTAAACCCTGCGTTAGTCCCATGGGGTGTTTTATCACCCCAGTTTTGCTTAAGTGCTCATAAGTCCTAGTTGGAAAATATTTATTTTCCTCCCTCCTAGTACTCTCCTGACTCAGTGAAGGTATAACACATGTGGTATGGTGCAGTTGTATCTCAGTTTTCCTTGAAGGTAGACGTCACTTTGTCCTTCTTGGGTCAATGCAGTTGACTAACGAAGGTATGATTTTATGATTTATATATTTTTGTATTTTTCCAGTGGGAATGAAAATTTGTAGATATAAGCACATATTATGAATCATTAGGCTACTCTGTAATATTTAATATGAAATTAATATTTTGGTATTTTTTATAAGTTTTAATCGGATTATTTTTTTTTAATTTACAATTTATTACACTTTCAGTCTTGTAACTATGAGCTTAGCTAATGTAATATCTTAATTTTTCTTTAGTTTTATAATTTATTGTATTGTATAATTTTATATTAATATCAACAAGATACAAGTGATTCAAACCGTTCAACAGGACTGTAGATATATACTGAATCAGCAGGATTACTATATTTTACGAAATAATAACATTATAAACATTTATGCATTGGGTGTGCCAAATTTGAATCCAATGCGTTCCACTTTTTTAGTTAGAGTTTTTTTTTTTACTTGAGAGTCATCACTTACCAAGGCTTGAAGCCACTCGGGTATAAGGATTAGGGACATTCCATGCCAAATCATCAAGGCCACTTCACCATCCCCTCAGAATGTTTTATCCTTTTGACCCATGTAAGATATACATGTTATGATGAACTGCAAAATTACAGATCCAGCAATCAATGAGAACCCTGTTTTTAAGATACAAATCCTTACAATGGTTCCACTAAATTGGTCCAGAAAAGAAGTTGCCAGTTTCATTTACCCCAAAAGAAGTTGCCAGTTTCTTTGGGGTAAATGAATACCTAGTTTGAGAAGCTCGGAAGTTGAGTGCAGAAAAAGGCGCTGCCTAAATCAAAAAATTGGACGCAGTCTGTCGCAAGAAATTGAGGACTCAGTAAAACTATTTTAATTGTGTAATGAGCAGTTCTTTATGTAAGAATGTTACGGTAAAAATTGAGCAGTTCTTTATGTAAGCATGTTACGGTAAAAATTGAGCATTCTTTATGTAAGCATGTTACGGTAAAAATTGAGCAGTTCTTTATGTAAGAATGTTACGGTAAAAATTGAGCAGTTCTTTATGTAAGCATGTTACGGTGAAAATTGAGGTGTTTGAGATGATGGCTTGTTTGGTATCTTTTGGACAAGGTTTTACATAACTTTGATAATCAGGCGTTCAAATTTAGTCAAAAATATTTGGAAATACATTGAAATTTTGTCTAACAGGAAGAGAATTTAGCCACTTAAATATAAAATTATAAGATAAACACGTATATACCTCTAAATTACACCCAGGCAGCTATAAAACTTTCTTATATTTATCAACATTAGATGAAAATTCAGCGTTTTCAACTACGATTTTTTTTAAATTGTCAACTTTCCGTGTTAAATTTCAATGTGAAGAGATAAAATACCAAGTATGAACATATATATATATATATATGAAATTTCTATCTTTTGGCTTTCTAAATATTAAAACAGATATCATCTTTGACCCCTAGAGTAGTCTTTTCTTGACCTCTAAAGTTATGCCCTTTTGGGGGTTCCTACGGAAGCTGTCATGGCATATAAATGGGCAAAAAAGTCCCACAAGATAAACTCCCCTGGCTTTCTAAGGTTTATTTTCAGATTTCTCAGTCTAAAAGTCCTATGGGGTGCAATTTTCTAGGCCAGAAAATAAATACTTTTCAAATAATTTATAATTTTGTAACGATGGGTAGTCCCATCATGAGGCGTTGCGACAGTCCTTTCTTAGCCTCTTGGCCTTATTTTGGCTGTGCTCAAAAACAGGGTTCCCATTGATTGCTGGGTTTGAAATTTTGCAGTTCATAACATGTATATCTTACAGGGGTCAAAAGGATAAAAAATTTCGAGGGCGGGGGATGAAATTTCAATTTTGTACTAGATGATTTGGCATCGAAAATCCCATTAATCAATGTGAGGTGGTAGTTTAGTAATCGTTAATGGTGTAAATTGGGTAGAATTTGATTATTTATGAAGACGGCTCACCAAGTATTTGTTTACATTGGATTTGAAGGCTACCGTGTTGTATTCAACTGGGAAGCAGGATAGTGGAAGTGTGTTCCACAGGTGGGCAGTTCTAGGAAAGAAGCCTTGTTCATGGAATCTGGGTTTAGATTTAGGCACAGGTAGAGAGTCGGGGAAATCATATATAGCGGTTGTAGCTAGTCGAGTGATGTTACAATCTTCAGATGGACAACCACTGGTGGGGGGGACGGTGGCTAATGACACAGTTCGAATCTAATCTGTTCCACAGAAGCACTTTCACTTAGGGATGTTGGTAACCTTCATATAATCCCTTTCGTAAGTATTCAATGCCTTTCTAAAATGAATTCTAACTAGAAAGATATCAAGGAAAGGAATGCCAACACAATAATCATCTGATTCATTCAAAATGAATGATAAACAATAACAACAACAGCGACACAACAGCAAATGTGTCTGCTTTCAACTAGCCCCCCCCTTCCATAATAAAAAAAATGTAAACACAGAATTTGTTTGGAATTTTAAATGACACATGTGCCAATATTCACCAACACTTCTAAAAATACGAGAGAAAAAAGTGAACAGAATGTCTTTGGACTGTTCATCTGCACAAGTACCAATATTCAGTCACTAGAGAAAAACGCACAAGTTTCTGAGATGTGCCCAAAAAATCAAATTTCAAAGCGAGGCTATCTTCAGAACACGAAGATGGCAACATTTTTTTCTTTTCAAATCTACTTGTAAAAAAACTGCATTTTTTAGATCAAATAAAGAGAATTAAAAACAATTTAAAAACACATAAAAAAAGCCACATAGGTATGAAAGTGACTTTATTGGCTACAGTAACATTTATTTATTGTATATTTATTTTTTTCGCGTGGTCATTTGTTAGCTTCTCTGCTAAATCCGCAAACGATAAGTCTTCTTTTATGAATATATTATTTTTACAAGAAAAATCTCAGAAAACTGATTTTAATCATTTGATTAAAAATTATATAGCATTATTCGGTTTTATAAATTTTCCAATTAAACGTACGAAATTATGTTTTCGAAAACGTGACGAAGTTTGTCTATACGTAAGTGTTTTTTTTTGTTTCCAATCGATTGGGAACTCGATTGATCAGATTAAAAACCAGCTGTAGCAAATAAGTACGAAACTGTGGACTGCAATAAGAATGGAACTAGTTATAGATTTTGGTATATATTTCCAGAAAAAAAAAAATACCGAAAGGGAATTTAATTCCTACTTAAACACGAGTTGCATCAGCAGCAGCAATAGCGACGACAACAACAACAACAACAATAATAATAATAATAATTGTGGAGAAATGCGTGACTTACCTGGATAGACCACGTGCGGGTCGGTCACCAAAAATAAATAAAAAGAAAGAAAAGAAATGGTCAAGACTCTTATTTATAGAGTAGTGATCACGTGAGTTAGAAGAATATGCAAATAGAGGTGAACGATTTTGCGATATAAAAAGCCTGTGTTGTTAAGAGGGGCGGCAGACTGTTGGCAGAAGTCAGTGCTGTCAGACGTGCTTTAGAGTTTTGTTATTATATGCTGTGTTCGATTGTTGGGAGAGAGAAAAGAGAAGAGGAGGAACCAAGAAGACATTCTGCAGATACTTGACTTTGTGTTGGTTTTAAGCTATTTCAGCGCTTGGTGTGCGGTTACTAACAATGGACAGATTCGACATTCGCTTAATACCCGAGTTCGACGGATCTACCACTGGACCGGCTGTCGTTGAATGGATTGAAAAGGCAGAGAAAATCTGTAAACTGTGCAAAATTAAAGAACCAGCCACAGTTATCCCTTTGAGGCTAACCGGAGGGGCCTATGCAGTCTACCAACAACTCAGGGATGAACCAGACTGGGATGAAATCAAGCAGAGCCTGTATACAGCGTTTGGTACAGATCCATTTGTTGCGTGGCAACAGTTCACGAGCCGGACACTTCAACCCAAGGAAACAGTCGACGTGTACCTAGCCGACCTGCGAAAATTATCTGTACCGTTTGGTGGGGTCAACGATAAAATATTAAGCTGTGCTTTTTTGGTAGGCCTACCCGAGGAGGTCAGTAAACTGTTGCGGGCATCATCAAGAATCGATGAATTGTCAACTGATGAGTTATTGGCCCGAGCTCGAAACATCTGTAAGGAACAGGAACCAATTGCAGCAGCAGCTCGTTTTCGACATGGAGGCAATGTGGACTCTCTTCCAGATAGTAATAAGCATGCCACCCCAGTGTGCTATAAATGTGGGGAGGCCAATCATTTTGCTAAAGAGTGCCGGAGTGATAGGAGAGGTGTATATCCACAATCAAAGAGACCAGTGCAATGCTATCGCTGCAATAAGTTTGGGCACATATCTCGCAACTGTTCGGGAAACGAAGTTGGGGGCAAGGTACTATCGCTACCCTTGCCCCCTGCCAACCAATAAACACAGGATTGCCTGTCATTAGCGTTAAACTTGATGATGTGCAGTGTTCAGCACTTATAGACACGGGGTGTTCCCGGTCTATAGTTAGTGCCCATTGCTGTCCGGTGTGGCGGAGGAACCCAGTTGGCGTTATGACCATCAATGGCTTATCACGGGTATGTTGTGGTGAAGGGACAGTCACAATCTGCACTGAGAAGGGTGACACAGCTAAAGTTGACGTTCTGGTGATGCAGGAGAAACCCCTTGGCTACGACATGTTGCTTGGAATTGATGCAATACAAGCACTAGGAGGCGTTACAATCACAGCAGCTAGAGGTATCAGGCTTGGAGAAGGGAAAGACGTCTGTGCAGCCATGTCGATTGAAGAAAAGGACTTCTGTGCTACATTTGATGACAACGAAAGGGTGTGGACTGCAAAGTGGAAATGGGCCATGGGCCAGGAACCAGATCGGCTGTGCAACACGATTCCAGAGTATGCAGTTTCTACCAAGAATAGGGCCGCATATGAAGAAGAACTTCAGATGTGGATTGACAACGGTTGGTTAATACCATACCCACAGGAACGTCTGGGACCACCCAAGGGATTAATTCCGCTCATGGCTGTTGAACAACCTACCAAAGAAAAAATTCGTCCCATAATGGATTACCGAGAGTTGAATCGGCATGTTGATGCGTTTACCGGAAACGCAGATGTGTGCGCTGCTAAACTGAGAGAGTGGCGTCAAAAAGGGAGCAATGTAGCACTTCTGGATCTAAAGAGGGCCTACCTGCAGATACGTGTCCATGAGTCATTATGGCCGTTTCAGACAGTACTACTCAAGGGAAAACTATATTGTTTGACACGTTTGGGTTTTGGCCTAAACGTAGCACCCTTGATTATGACAACCATTATTAAAACTGTTTTGATGCAGGATGAGACCACAGCAAAAGCTGCTTCAGCCTACATAGATGACATCTATGTTAATGAGGACATAATGTCTGCGGATGCAGTTCGAATAAAACTGAAAGCGTTTGGGTTAATAAGCAAAGACCCTAAGCGCCTAAAGGATGGAGTGCCCGTGCTAGGCCTCGAGGTCTGGGAGGAGGGCAATACGTTGCGATGGAAACGAGGGAGCCCACTTCCAAAGTTACCCAATGTATTAACAAGACGTACTGTGTTTTCTATCTGTGGTAAATTGGTAGGACATCTACCTGTCTGTGGATGGCTCCGATCGGCAACAGGAGTGGTGAAAAGACGAGTGACTACAGTAACAAAAGGATGGGACGATGTTGCGGATGATGATTCTCTCCAACAAATGATGGCTGAAATGTTGTCCAGAGTGCATAGGAATGACCCTGCCCGGGGTGAGTGGCAAGTGTCTGGAAACGAACTAAATGCATGGGTTGACGCAAGTTCGTTGGCTACAGGTGTCGTGTTGGAGCAACTAGGTGTTGTTGTGGAAGATGCATGCTGGCTTCGTCCGAAAAATGATGCCCAACATATAAATTTGGCAGAACTTGATGCCACGTTAAAAGGTCTTAATCTCGCATTGCAATGGCAGACTAATGTTGTGCATCTCCACACTGACTCATTGTGTGTTTACCATTGGTTAACCGACACCTTGACTGGAAAGGCTCGAGTTAAGACTAGAGCTGCAAGTGAAATGCTAGTACGAAGGAGACTAGCAATAATTAAGCGTCTAGTTGACGAATACAGCTTGCAGGTAGACATTACGTTAGTCTCGTCGATGCAGAATTTGGCTGATAGCTTGACTCGAGTACCAAAGAGGTGGATCGATGCAATGAGGCAGGGATCCGATCTTCAACAACAAACATGCGCGACTGTAACGGATCAATTAACACCTGACCAGATCCGTATGATACACCAGCAGATTGGACATCCTGGAATTCAGAGGACTGCATATTTTGTCCGAAGAGTATGCCCTGCAACTACAAAAGCATCAGTGAAAGCAGCCATACGTTCGTGTGAAGAGTGTCAGAGAATTGATCCGGCACCATCCCAATGGCAAAAAGGGAAGCTCGAGGTGGAGGGCAACTGGCAGCGAGTAGGGATGGACATAACACATTATGGGGGCAAACATTTTTTGACCATGACGGATTGTGGCCCGACGCGTTTCACAATATGGCGCCTGTTGACACGACAGGATGCAGCCAGCATTATACAACAGTTGAGAGCCGTCTTTTTTGAACGTGGTGCCCCGATTGAAATTCTGACTGATAATGCCGCCACATTTCGATGTCAAGAATTTCAGAAATTCGTGCACGAATGGGGGATTAAAATGCATTATCGGTGTGCATATTATCCCGAGGGTAATGGTATAGCAGAACGGTGTCACCGCACCATCAAAAGAATTGCAGCCAGGACGCAGTGCTCTATTCCAGAAGCTGTGTACTGGTATAATATAACACCCAAGGACAATGCAACACCAGCAACTGCACCAGCCAATGGGATTTACCAATATGAACAGCGTGTGAAAGGAGTTGATGCCATACCATCAGTGGTGAGTGTTGTCAATACACCATATCAGGTGGGAGACCTTGTTTGGATAAAACCCCCAAATGCTGGGTGCACTACGAAATTTTTCCGGGGAAAAATAGATGAAATCATAAGTCCTCAGACCATGTTGATTGGTGGCATACCACGTCACGTAAAAGATATCCGCCCTTGTTATACCTCTTCTGATTCTGAGGACGATGAGGAGGATCACACACCGTTCAGAGATGATCCTGATCACTTACTGCCCCTTCAGGTGAGCATAGAAACACCACCAACAGAACCAGATGAGGGAATGATGGGACATACTGATGACAATAGTGAGGAGAGCGATGGACACAAGGAAGTAATGCCTCATCGAAATACTCGACAGAGACGAATACTGCCCACCCCCCGTGATTGCGAAACCCAGCGAGAAGGGATGATGGAGCATACCGAGGAGATGACGCCTCCGATTCTTCGGAGAAGTACCCGACAAAGACGGATACTGCCCCCCTGCCCTGATTGTGAGACACCGCCTATGGAACCACGAGACGGGATAATGGAACAGACTGGTAGTAATGATGGTGATAATGAAGAAAACAGCAATGAGGAAGTGCTTCTTCGAAGGAGTACCCGCCAACGACGATTGCCCGCATGTCCTGTTTGTGATCATGAGATCAGGGGGGAGTGTGGAGAAATGCGTGACTTACCTGGATAGACCACGTGCGGGTCGGTCACCAAAAATAAATAAAAAGAAAGAAAAGAAATGGTCAAGACTCTTATTTATAGAGTAGTGATCACGTGAGTTAGAAGAATATGCAAATAGAGGTGAACGATTTTGCGATATAAAAAGCCTGTGTTGTTAAGAGGGGCGGCAGACTGTTGGCAGAAGTCAGTGCTGTCAGACGTGCTTTAGAGTTTTGTTATTATATGCTGTGTTCGATTGTTGGGAGAGAGAAAAGAGAAGAGGAGGAACCAAGAAGACATTCTGCAGATACTTGACTTTGTGTTGGTTTTAATAATAATCATCATCATCTATATATTAATAACGTAATACCTTTGACTACGTACATACGGACGTATGTCACGGTTTTCCATTTATTAAAAAGGAGGATAGAAGTGTTAGTGTTAATTTAATGTTCGTAGTAAGTTATCACTTTCTATCCTCCTTTTTAATAAATATGATCTCCCGATCACTAAAGACAAAATCTAAAAAAAAAAAAAAATAAATAAATAATGATATCTTTTTGTGCCGTACATGAAACTAAAATATACCTTATTGGTCTTCTGGCTAAGATCCAAGGGTAATATATGTTCTGTCTAAAAGTGGTATAATGATATCGTGGGGTTTCCGTTCGCGCCGGGTGTCTATACAATTAAAATATGGCACAAGTTCCTATAAGGATATTGTGGATAAACCGTAATAACTAGATATATTCTGACACTACATTAACCAGATTACTCAGATAAATACTTTTACATTTTTAACAAAAGGGATACAATAATATCGCGAGTTCTTCTTTCACAGGAGCAATGTATTATATATGAAAGATGCCGCTATGGAATTTCTACAAGTCCTGCTTATAATAATAATAATAATAATAATAATAATAATAATAATAATAAGAGCAACATCATGGAAATTTACTTTATTTAACCTTTTCCTCAGTTATTTGGTCCTGGATCTGACCTTAAACTATATCCGATGATGAAGCCCCAGCTTGCAGGCTTTGGGGAGTGTGGAACCATCCTTTAATGACCATTGCTCCCAGGTCCACTCTGACCCAGAGTGATAGTACGTGTTAGGGTCCCAACTATGGGTTCAATAGAAACCGACTTGAAAAAAAAAATATTCTATTAAAAATTTTTCTTCAAAATCTTTGGATTCGACATTAAATAACCTGAAAAGAGTTGATATGCCGTAAAACAAAAACAACCAATCTCAGTTATTTAATAAAACTAACCTTTTCTCATTAAGTCAATTTGTTTCCCAGTTTTAATTCATTTTAATCAAGCAACACAACTAGATAGAATTACCAAGAAACAATTTTACATTCATTCGACTTTACTTATCAAGAAAAAATGTTAAAAACTGCAATGAACAAGATTAAACATTTATTGCTGACTTCCTTCTGGTAAAAGTTAAACCTTTTGACTACTTAATTGCAATCTTACCTGCAAAATATCCATTAAGTGATTCACTCACGTTTCTGCTGAAACATTCAAGGGAGATAACTATATTTGATTACAGAATTTATTCTACCTCTCCAGAAAGAACAAAACCGAAGCTTAGTGTCCAAGATCATGTGATTAAAAAATATGGGTACTTATGCAGGGAAGGTACCGTGCTATTTTTTAAAACAGTGTTTTCTAGTTAAATTTAGGTTCCATGGTATCTTTTGTTTATTAAATTAAGTGAAAATACAGAATAGTTAAAAAAAACAAAAACTCTCCTCTCCCTATTTTACGAATGGGTTTCTAAATAACAACGTTATTATTTCAGCACAGTACCATCTCTGTATAAGTACCAAATTGTTTACAGGCAGTAAATATTTTTTATAATGTTGTTTCGGTTAAATATTAGTAAAAGAGGAACAATTTCAGGTAAAAATCTAATCAGTATTATTCATCAAGATTATATAAAGTGAATGTTGGCTTTACTTCATCAGTTTCTCAACTACTGCTTCCGTTTTTTAGTCATTAAGAGCGGTGTTTCTGACAAAGGAGTAAAAATTGCTATTTTGGAGGGGGAGTATTTATATAATACTAATATTTGGCTAAGAAGATATATTCTTTTTAGTTTTCTTACACCAGATGGCCTCATGAATTATGTGTAGTGATTTCCATTATAAAATTCTTAAGAACAAAATGCTTTAATTGTGTACAATACGCTAAAATAATCACTAACTTCCGTTTGTATGAAGACTCCAATATTTTTCAAGCAATATTTTACAGCATATGTATACATTTCAAGTGTGTTTTTCTTAATATTACAAACGTAATATTAAATAGATTTTAACTCGAAATGGTTCCTCATTTACTAATATTTAACAAAAGCAAAATAAAACAATATTTATCATTTGTACACAAATTTCCATTACCTGCTAAACTACGGTTTTACCCCAGAAAGTACCCGACTCAAGATACAATGCTATATATATATATATATATATATATATATATATATATGTATACTATGGAAGAGTAAAATACTTACAAAGATGGAATACTCCTGCCGCACGAAACACTCTTTCTCGTCTTGACAATATACAAAACCGACTTTGTAGTTTAGTGGGAGATGATCTCTTCTTTTTATTATAACCCCTTTCTCTCTACTATTTAAATATAATGTACTCGACTGAGCTCCTGCTTATAATCCCTTCCTCATAACATATTCAAATAAAGAACTGATCTTTTTACCACAATAAAAAAAAAACTTTTTTCTCCTCTTTGCACCTAACTTCAGTCAAAATTTCTGTTTATTCTAGTTAGGAAAATTAACTTTTGATTTTACTCCCCCTCCCCACAAGAAGGCAAGGTTAGACTCAATGTGGAAATATTCCCCCCCCCCAAAGAGAGGTACTTTGGATGTAATAAATTATAAAAAAGATCTTTTCTCCATTTACTGAGAACGGAGCAGTTACTACACTTTATCCCAGGCGAACATCATAAAACACTGTCTAGCAAGTAACACAATTGAAAATAAAAAAGTTTCACAATCGTATTAGTATTGAGAAGGACGCCATGGATTCAAAATCCCCCAAACAATCAATTAAGAATATTCATTAAAAAAAAAAAGATATTCAATTTATGATGTTAGCTAAAAAAAAAAAAGTATTTATTGAATAATTTTTAAAAAATTATTTAATATATGAGTTTAGCTAAAAAAATTATTCAATATATGAGTTTAGTTAAACATTATTCAATATATAAGTTTAGTTAAAAAATTATTCAATATATGAGCTTAGTTAAAAAAATTATTTAATATATGAGTTTAGCTAAAAAAATTATTCAATATATGAGTTTAATTAAAAAAATTATTCAATATATGAATGTAGCTAAAAAAATTATTCAATATATGAGTTTAGCTAAAAAAATTATTAAATATATGAGGATAATTAAAAAATTATTCAATATATGTAGTTTAACTAACGAAATTATTCTGTTTAACTAAAAACAAATAATCATCATATGAGATCAACAAAAAAAAAAAAATTGAATTTTTATGATTGCGTCTTTTATTGATTTACAACTAAATAATTAAGAAAAATTGTAATCAGAATTTTCGTGTCGTAAAATATACACAAAATAGGATAAATCTTCATTTCTACTAATATGTATACAACAGTTTTTTTTATATTCACTAATTACAAGATTCACATTAATATTGCATTTGCCTGTCAGCGCAAGGACAATGAAAAGGAGCAAAACATCAAAATAAAAAAAAACATTATGAATTGTTCCTTACTTAAAACTGATAAATATTGAATACAAAAGAAGAATATCTTTCTCTACAGGAAGTTCGGTATCTGTGTATGTTTATACTTTTGGATGTACAAGATTAACCTCTAAACTAATTAACCGATCATTATTAAATTTAAAACACAGCTGTTAGGCATAATGGGCCTAAATGTGCGCTATGTACAGTTTGATTTAATTTTATGTAAAGAGAGAAAAAGGCGATAGAAACATTTTGTGAAAATTTGGATACATTTTGTGAAATATGAATAGGTCATCAATTCATAATTATTCCTTCAATGTTTGTTGATCTGAGGTATTTTAAAAGGTCTTCAGAGGCATAATATGGACACAACTTTCCATTAAAAATTCAACTATTCCAGATTTGCATTGAACTTGATCTAGAGTTGTTTTTGTTTTTGTTTTTACTATATAGTCAGTGTTTATAATGGCTTGGAAGCCACTTAAAGATAAGGATTAATGGTTGCCAAGCATGATAACTCCGTGATGATCGATGATGGTGGCAATTGGATGCGTTAATTTATTTTAGAGAACGGCTTATCAAGAACTTGCTTACATTGGACTTGAAAACCACCATGTTATAGTCAACTGGGAAGCAGTTCCGTAGTATTGTGTTCCACAGACGATCAGTTCTGAGAAGATAGCTCTGCTAATGAAATTTTTGCTTAGTTTTAGGCATAAATAGAAAATAATGGAGAGTGCTGATAGTGATTATAGCTAGTCAGATGTTTGCCACGAATGACTTATAAAGGGGGAGGATAAAGTGAAGCTCAGTCGAGCACCTGTCATGAAAACAAATGATAGATAAGAGATAGGCTAGTAGCCTCTCTTCTATGGTAAAGGGTGCCCTGAGCAGCTCCTCCCCAGATGTCGAAATAGTACTTCATTTTCGGAAGTATTTGACTCTTATACAGATAGAGGATTGCAGCAGGAGTGAGATAGCTTCCGGAGCGGTAGAACGATCTAACCATTTTTTCAGCGATCTTGGCAACGAATTTGATTGATGCGCTCCATTTCAGATCAGAAGTGAAGATTAGTCCCAGAAGCTTGTCAAAGTATGGTGCTTCTCCCAGACGAGAGTCATTCATTTCGATTGGGACCAAGTGCAGATCAGAGCATTGGTGATGGAAAAAAAAGAAGCTTGGTTTTGGGTCCATCAAAATTACTTAAGCATCTTTTTTTCCATTGCATCACACACTCACGGTCATAAGAGAGAGAACCAGAAAGATCTTGATGATTTGATAGTGTTGTCATAGATCGTAGTGCTGTCTGCATAAATGTCTACAAATGATCTAAGAATGAAATATAGAAGATCATTGTCGAAGATCAAAAAGGGAGTTGAGCTCAGGATGGAACCCTGAAGGACGCCAGCATTAATGCTATAAGACTGACTTCTGCTCATCGACGACTACTCTATAAACAGAGAGAAAGGATTTAATAGCTGAGAGGATATTTCCAGCTATTTTGTAGCTGAAAATCTTGTTAAGTAGACCTTTATACTATACCCTATCAAAAGCCTTTGAAATGTCAAGAGCTATTACTCTAGAAACAAAACATTCGTTAAGAGATTCATTCATCCTGTGTGATATTACAGTTAGTACATCAGCTGTAGATCTAGCAGGACAGAAACCATATTGCATGTCACTAAGTAGATTGTTGACTTGTTCTCTATTTATTACAGATTCAAGCAACTCTCTCATGACACACAAGAGGCTGACTGATCTGTACTGAGAGGCAGATTACTGAGCTCCAGTATTTTTAAATACAGGATAGGCTGATGAAATTTTACTGGGTGATGGGAAGCATCTCTCTTTAAGGCTTTGCAAGAATGGGAGCTTGCTTTGGTTGAAGTTTTTGAGCATCCTGATTGGAATACTGTCAGGGACAGTTGCTTTACTAACATTAGGATTATTGATAAGTTAGACAACATCATGGTCAAAGATATGAATGTCGCACAGCATATTTGATGATGAAATTTGGTTCTTATGAGTTTTATAATTATATAATAGATAGATAGATAGATAGATAGATAGATTGTATATGTATATTTAAATCACTTTTTTTTTTACTCAATGGGGGTTAAATTACATTTATTTGTAAGGAAGAGCCGTTAAAATAACTTAAAACAAAAATATTGTTGACCTTGTCTATAGTTTGAATAGGATAATATACAGGGTGTTTCAAAAGTCTTGGGAACATAAAGATTTTTAATAACTCAAAAACTATTAGGAGTTAAAAAATGAAATTGGTACCGTTGGAAAGGTTAAAGTTTCAAGTTTTGTGGGGAATCTTCAAACTTGCTCAATATGAGCACCATTCGTCACACGGCAGACATCTAGTCGATAGTCCATTTCCTGCCAAACGCGTTCCAGCATCTTGACGTCAATGGTTCCCACAACTGCCGTTATTCGAGCCTTTAGTTCGTCAATATCTCTTGGAAGGGGCGGCACATAGAGTTTGTTGCTTGATAAAGCCCCAAAGGAAAAAGTCACACTCAGTACCCCATATGCGAGTGCTATGCTTGTTAACTTTGCCATTCAGATAGAAGGTCGCCTCATCGCTAAAAACAAGCCGGTCATCAAAGCCGTTATCTTCCAACTTCTCTTGCATTGCAATGCAAAAGTCACGGCGAAGTGGCTTATCAGTGTCCTTCAACTTTTGGACCAACTTGAGCTTGTAAGGTACCATTTGCAGTCGTTTCCTTAAGACACGCCAGACAGTTGCTGGAGTAAGCTGAAGTTCCCTGCTGGCTCTTCTCACTGATTTACGGGGGCTCTGCTGAAAGGCTTACGGACTTGCTCAACTGCATCTTCTGAAGTTGAAGGGCGACCTGTTCGCTTACTTGGGCACAAACACCCATCTTTCACAAATTTAGCATGCCATCTGACAATGGGTTTCCTTTCAGGGACTTCTTTTTTAAATTTCCTGCGAAATGCACGCTGAACACATGTCCACGATTCAGTCTTTGCAAATTGGAGGACGCAAAACGCCTTGTCTTGTTTAGAGAACGCCATTACTGCACATGGAAAGATAAGACGAAAATCATTAGTATGACCAAAAACTTGATTAAGCAAGCTTTAAAATGACACCAGTTTCATTTTTCTACCTGGAATAGTTCATGAGATATACGCATTTGTAATGTTCCCAAGACTTTTGAAACACCCTGTATATATATATATATATATATATATATATATATATATATATATATATATATATAGGAAATTTATATATATATATATATATATATATATATATAGGAAATTTATATATATATATATATATATATATATATATATATATATAATTACTTCATTTAATCACAAATTAAAAGACGGAGATATAATTTTATGCATAATTTTTTCAGTGTTTACTTCAACAGTGCTCGATTCATAGGTAGAACTAGGTAGTGAGTTATGAAAAAATATATATCAATTAAGCTACGCAGAATATTCTGTGTTTCATTCTCGTGAGAATCGTCAGGCTTATGGTTAGTGTGGCATAAGCCTGATGAATTCTCACGAGAATGAAATGCGGAATATTCTGTGTAGCTTAATTGCCATAAATATTTTCATAACTTACTACTATATATATATATATATATATATATAGTAAATTTTAAAAATATATGTATAGTAAGTTTTGTAAATATAAATGGCAGTTAAAAACTACACAGAACCTTCACAAAGATGAAACGCAGAAAAAATTCAGTGTAGTTTTATTGTCATATATGTTTTCAAAATTTACTACCTAGCTCTACTTATATGTGGAGCACTGTCGAAGTAAATACTGAAAATATTTACATATAATTTTATGTAGATACATAAAATAAAATATATATTATATACATGTGTGTGTGTGTGTGTGTGTGTGTGTGTGTGTGTGTGTGTGTGTGTGTGTGTGTGTGTGTGTGTGTAAAAGCAACGAGTAAAAGAAAGAAGTTAATTCTGCAGCTGTTTTTATGTCATCTGCAATGTCTATTTTCCATCCTCTTAACGAGGTCTTTTTATCTTTAGTTAACTTCCATGCATTAACACATCGTCACTCACGTCCATTTATTTTTTTCCTTTGGCTTGATTTTTGTAATCACTATTACTATTCTATTAATCATGAAATGTTAACTTATAAAAGCCACAAATATTTTATGATTCATCATCATTTGCAAAGACAAGCTGATGATTCAATGGCAGTCTCATATGATAATGGCAGCACGACTTAAAAAAAAAACAACTTCTAATGACAAATATTCATTAATATCATCAAAGATTATATCTACATACGATAACAGAAAACTTATATTATTAGGTTGGTGCAAGTAACAATATTGTTTTCTCACATATGTTACTTTTATATATAATTTCTGAATTAATTCATTGATATATATGTATAGTCATGTTATATATCATTTTGATGCACGTTTTTACTCTATCAGTGTCATTCGTTACCGTTCTCAACCTCGTTTTTATTTTTTTGCAGGCTTTTCGACAGCATGGAGAAAATTCAAATCTACACGATTTTCTTGTTCCATTTCAAACTAGGCCGAAAAGCTGCTCGTGATATCAATGATGTGTTTGGCCCAGGAACCACTAATGAATGTGAGGCACAACGTTGATGAGAACCTAGAAGATGAAGAAAGTCGCAGCTGGTCGACTGCGGTTCATAATGAACATTTGAAAGCCTTAATTGAAGCCAATCCTCGCAAAATTACACAAGAAGTTGCTGTTGAACTTGAGAGCGACCACTCAAGAGTCGTTCGCCATTTAAAGCAAACAATGCTTTAATGTGAGGAGTAAAGGGGAAATGGGGACCAACTCCCCGGGGAGTAGGGGAGCTGGATAGTGACAATTGGTATGAAAGGTTGTCTCTACATTGACCAAGGTCTTATATGTGGGGTTGGTATTTATTTGCTCCCCCACCGAGCAAATTAGGCACAAGGCCGATTTTTAATGTGAGGAGTGAAGGGGAAATGGGGACCAGCTCCCCGGGGAGTAGGGGAGCTGGATAGTGACAATTGGTATGAAGGGTTTCCCCTACATTGACCAAGGTCTTATATGTGAGGTTGTCCCCACATATGGTCTTTGCTTGCAGTATCTGCCGGAACAGATACTACACTTTGACCTTGGCCAAAAGACCAAGAAAAGCTTAAAAAGCTAAGAACAGTATATATTAAGAACAGACCTTTGATCTTAACCAAAAAGGACAAGCACAAAAGTGTTATGGACAGACCGACAGACCGACTGACCGACCAATGGAGTGACTTATAGAGTCGCTTGCATGCGACTAAAAAGAAAAAGTGACAGTGGTTCAGCATGCAGATAAACTGGAGGTGCCAAGTTCGAATTCAGTCAGTTTTATAACATCACTTTTTTGTGTGGATGTTGGCAACCTTCTGGTGTTTCCTTCAGCCTAAAGGCCACCAGAGTTTATGACATTTTGCAAGAGCTTGTTCTCTACTAGCTGAGATACAGTCCTGATCCTGTGCAGTTCAATAAGGGCCAGTCTGTCAAGTTCTACCTTCTCATCCTTTGAGAAATGGTTAGTTTATTGATAATCCTTTGAGGCACTCTATCAGGGAATACTAACTAGGCTGCCAAGGCGTTTTTACAAGCCAGAGTGCTCTTACTCTAAGATACTGGTTTTCCAAATCCCACTTTCCGGACCTTGTGTCACATCTTCCTACGATAGAAAGGAGATAAAGATGTTCTTTTCCTCCTGTGAGTACTTGATTCTAAAAAGGAAATGGAGAAATCAAAGCCGATAATAGAATCAAGTCATTCGCATTATTTGGATTCTTCTGATTACTGTTCTCATCTTAAGTGTCATTTTCACAATGTTTCGGTCGATGTAACCTCTGACCTTCAGATGCGCAAAGACCCATGGCATAGAGTATTTGGGAAAATTCAATTTCAAATGATATTCTCCTGAAGGCTAAAGGTTTTATCCTCAATGTGGGCGACCGTAAATATAACTGTAAATTTTTAGGACCTCTATCCAGAACATGCTACCTCTGTGAAGTAAATAAAGGGTTTCATTCGAAATTCAGTGCTATTTCAGAGTTTGATTGAAAGATTAAATAAGATACACCCGAAGAACGTCAAAGGTTACATTGACCGAAACATTGTAAAAATGACACTTAAGGTGAGAACAGTAGTCCAAAGATCACAAACCATATAAATAACCGATCCTCATCTAAAAACTTCAGAAATGTAGAATCCAGTCGACGCTGATTTATACGAATTTGTTTTATAAAAAAAAAAGAAAACAAAGTAACAAACTAATTCAATCTATTTCTACTTTTAGTACTTTTAAATTCAATTTAAAATGATCAGCTATGTAGTGACCATCAGGCGGTAATCATCACCTACTTCCCAACCAGAAAGCTTTTCAGATTTTATTTCATTTTTTAGAATTTTTCCACTGTCAAATAAATTTGTTGATCAAGAATAGAAATAGTAAAAAACATAAAATTAAAATTAGCTTTTTGCTTTGTTCATTTTTAAACTTTTGGAGTCACCACTTATTAAGGCCCAAAGGCCACTCGAAAATAAGAGTTAATGAATGTCAGGTAGACGATGAAACAATACTGTGATGATCGTTGATGGTGAAATTAGGGTAGGGTTTAATTATTCAACAAGAACTTATTTACATTCGACTTGAATATGACCATGTTATAGTCAGCTGCAGAGTGGACCCACGGTGTTGTGTTCTACAAACGTACAGTTTAATAGTTAGTAAATTAATGTACATATTTTTCTGTGGGATAAAAACTTTTGTTAGTTGTTGAGTTACTTGTCACTCCACGATGACTGGATGCGACACAAGGTCTAGCTTAATCTGGAGTGCTGACATTTCTAAGCACAACAAGGGTGTTCGTGGCTGGTAAGAATTTTTTTTTTTAATAATTTCACCCCAAACAAGGCACATTGCCACTTTGATGTAGAGGTTACTAACAGGGACTTAAGTTGCAGGGATACTATGTAGGGAGTTTAGCGGCAAGATGTCTGTTCACATTACACTTGAACTTCTGCATGTCAGTACAGTTGGGGAAGCAGGAAACCGGAAGAAAATTCCAAAGTCTTGCAGCTCTGGGGAAGAAGATATTAAAGTAGAAGGCTTCATCTAGTGATCTCGACTGTGTAGGGTGGAACTTTGCTGTGTGTCGGGTGTGTCGGAGGTATTTTCGTTGAGGGGGTACAAGGACTTGTAGTTTGTCAGAACATCCACCATTATAATACTTGTAAAACTGGCAGAGGGTGCAACATTTCGTCGATGGGACATGGGCTGAAGCTTAGATTACAGTTCGGGACCTATCAGGTTGGCGATTCTCTTTTGAACCCTGTCCAGGAGCGAGAGACTAGTAAAATACACCAGCCCAAATGTGACAGCAATACTCCATACATGGACGAATAGTGGCTTTGTTGAGTTACAGGATACTTTCAGGCGTAAGTAACTTTCTAGCATGATAGGGAGAGCCCACCTTCTTAGCAGCAGCCTTGGCAATGGTTTCAATGTATCTATTCCAACTCATTTCCTAAGCCAAGGAGGTTGAATGAAGTGGTTTCAGGTAAAGTATCTCTAGCCATAGCTATTGGTGGTTGGTAAGGCTTCATGTAATTATTAAAGGAAACGAGTTTCGTCATGGCAGCATTGAACGTTACCATCCATTTTTAACCCCATTCTCTTACAGACTGAAGGTCTTCCTCTAGGGTTTCGGCCATTACCTTAGATATGTGTTCATTAGTTTTCCCCACGTGCCTGCTATAGAGCATGGTGTCGTCGGCAAATATACCCATTTCAGAGACAATTTTATCAGGTAAGCCATTTATGGATATCAGAAATAATAAAGGTCCAAGGATCGATCCTTGAGGTACACCCGCATTTATATAAATTTTTTTTGAACATACGCCTATTGAGGACAACCTGGATTCTTCTCTCATTTAAGAAGGATCTAATTATGCTAAGCATTCGTCCAGTAATACCACTGGATTTTATTTTCATCAGAAGACCATCGTGCCATACCCTGTCAAAAGCCCTAGATATATCTAGGGCTACTACCCTCTCCTCTCCTGCTTTATCCACTGCTTGGTATAAACATTCAGACATTACAGTTAGAATATCTACAGTAGAACTGGCTTGCCTAAATCCATATTAGTGGTCAGACAGAAGTTTAAGAGCTGTAAGGTGGTGGACTAGAGCTTGATTAATTAAGGACTCAAATATTTTGGCTAAAAGAAGAAGGAGGTTAATTGGGCGATAATTTAATGGGTCAGTTCTTACACCAGAGTTTTCGTAAACTGGTACCATAGAAGCAGTTTTCCAGCAGCTAGGAAAGAAAGACTCATTAAGGCATTTGTTAAAGAATTTAGAGAAAACTGGAGCGACCTCAACAGAGCATTTTTTTAATAGCACAGCCGGATGAGGTCAGGTCCACATGCTTTTGAGGTGTCTAGGTTTTTTATATCATGTACTTGAGAAGGAATGATTTTCAGATCATCTAGTGTGGTTTCTGTCCTCAGAGGTAAATCAGGGAGGGAATGGCTTGCTGGGTCCAAGGTAGTGTGTGAGGCAAACTGGCGGGCAAGTATGTTAGCTTTCTCAGTTGCTGTGCAAACAACCTCATGATTGTTGGATAGTGGAGGAATTGTTGATTGGCCATTATTTACTACACTATTGTAGATTTTCCAGAAATCACGAGTTCTTTATTTTTGCATTTCAATGCGTTTCCTGGTGGTTTCAGTATATTCACTCTAAGCTGTTGCTACTTCTGTCTTACAATTACTTCTAGCTTCTATATACTTTGTCTGTTTGTACAGGACTTATGCTGGATAAATCTATGGTATACATGTTGCCTCTGAGCAATAGCGGCTGCGCATGTAGAGGTAAACCATTGGGTAGGTGAGGTTTGCTATAGAACTTCCATGTAGGAACATGCACTTCAATTGCTGCTTTGAACCATTCAGTTGTCTCATTTGCGCACTGTTCTGCTGGAAGAGAAAAGATATTTCCCCATGGGACGTCTCTGATGTGATCTCTAATGGCATCCCAGTCAGCCTTATTGTAGTACCTTGTTGTTTTGAGCAACGGCTCTTCAACTTGGGGTCAGGAGTTTCGAGTAATGCCTATCATTATCACAGTGTGATCAGCATTCCCGAGCAGGCAATGGGCATTTATTACACAATCATCAGGAACAGTTGTCAGAAATAGATCCAAAAGTGAGGCTTGCTGGTCCTGGCGATCTAGGAAACGGGTCGGGAATGTTACTGTCTGTGTCAAGGAATGGAATATACCAAAGTTATGGATGACGCTACCAGCTGCGTCAACGTAGTTAGAGAAGCCAAGCCAATTTCTGTGGTGGGTATTAAAGTTTCCAAATACATGTATTTGGGCGCTAATGTCAAGGGAGAGTGCTACATCTATGCTGTCAGAGACATGATTGATTACAGTACAGTCCTAGGTTGATGGGGAGCGATAAAAAAATTACAGCTAGCTAACGCTATGTTGTAAAGTTAGTTTAAAGCACATGAAGGCCTTGTCACCTGATTCTAGTTTAGATTCCCTACACATGGGGAGGGTGTTACAAATAAAGACTCCAAGTCCAAGCATGTGTCTGTCAGAGTCCTTACGATAAAGTGGAAGATAACCAGACATGTTAAAGATGTTAGATGGGATGGAGGAGTGCAAGTTAGTTTCACTTAGTGCTAATATATCCGGGGAGTTTGCTAGGAAAAATAATTCTACATCATCTATGTTAGTTCTAAGTCCTCGGATATTTGTAAATGCAAGCCTCAAGGGGGGAGGTGAATTGTTTGAGTGAGTATCTGGTTTGAACGTTTTTTGGGGGGATTGAGCTGTCATTTCATTTTATTTCATAGTTTCAGATCTAGGGTGAGGTGCTAGCCAAAACGGATGTGCATAGCCACTATCATGCAATACAAGTAGACCATCAGCTGGCTCCTCATCCATAGGAATGTGGCCTCAGAGATGGCACTACAAACATCTTGATATTATATAACTGATGATAGAGCAGCCGCTCTAAGCACTACCACAAAGTTAGGGCGCCTATACTGTCAGTCAGAAACAGCAACCAGCAACTGTCAAAACGGTACCCTCAAACCTGTCTGATAGGAATGGCCCAGTCCAATCATATTAGCATGTATGGTAAACAAGCAGCCCCAAGATGCTCAGGTGTAGGGGAAGGGAGTGAGGCAAATGTGGGGGGGGGGGCGGCATTCATTGCCCTAGTCAGGAAACAAGGCTAAGTACTGGGCATCTCTAATGAATTCCTGCAGCCACACCTCTGCTACTGGCTAATAAGCAAAGAAGTAGTATGGAAGCCGGGCGATAGGCAGAGCCTATTTACTCCTTAAGCAGTTTAAGTTTGCAAACTGGTGATTTGATTAAATCACCAGCCCTAGGAAAGTTGTCATCCAGGATTGAGGAGGCTTCCCTCCCCTGTTTGGTGCCAAGACATATTAGGTCAGTGGCACAGGTTTACAAATCAGAGTTTTCCTTCTCCTAGATGGATAATCTGATCAGATCTACAGGTCCATCAGCACTGAGAGAGTTTTTTCTCGCGCCTGGTTTCAATGCCAATTATTTCTATGCTCCCGCATGGATAGTTAGGATTAATAGAGTTAGTATTAGAGAATTAGTATCTGCTTTGAAGTTACACTCCTCAGAATAGGATTTAGATTCAAAGATGTGGTTACGTTTTGAAAGGAGGTATGTATGAGTATGGATTGTAGATTAGAAATTGATATCTACTAAGGGGAAAAAAAATTACCTCGAAACATTGTTTGACTGGATCAATCAACATTTTTTGGTGAAAGCACGTCTGGCTATCGGTCCTAAATCTAATATCTCCATCCAGGTTCGAAGGAGGGATGACTGTGAGAATATTCTGAGAACTGTACAAAACAATTACTACACTTTGATCCTAGCCTAGGGGTTGGATAAAAAAAAAATTTTAAACTTCATATTTATATTTTGCCTGAAACTGCTTTGGGAAATGTTTGCATAAATTGTTTATGGCATCATATCATGAAACGGAATAAAAACGTTTGAACAATGGAAGCTGCATGCAACATTTCATGAAAGAGAATAATTTTGTATTGAATAATCCCTTTGTGAATTTTGAATTCTTAGTTCTGTGTCTATAAACATACAGTGGCATGCAGTGGTGGAACGGGTATCTTCCTTTCTCATAATATTCGTCAGTACTAGGACTTATACATGAGTCTCTGGAGCATCAATAGTGTCACTAGACCTCTTCAAACGACTGCATGCACATGCATATATTAATGCCAAACTATCAAATTAATTAATATCAAAATACTAAAACACTCGATTAGCTACAACCACTATCAACAATCTCTCCCACTCTCTGTGTCTAAATCTAAATGCGGCTTCCATGAACAAGGATTCTTTCCTAGAACTGCCTGCCTGTGGAACACTGTTCTACTTGGCTGCTTCCCAGCTGACTACAATATGGTAACCCTCAAGTCCAATGTAAACAAGTTCTTGTGGAGCCATCCCCTTAATAATCCAAACCCTACACCATTAACGATCGCTACATTACCAGCTTACACACATTACCCTTTATCCTTGAATGGTGATTACCTTGAAAAAAAATAATAAAACAAAAAATAAAATACAAATTACAAAATCAATCTATGGATTATATAAAACTAAATATTGTTGGAATGTTGTTTATTTGCCTCCCCACGAGGGCTGAATGTGACACAATGTAGAGTTTAATGTAGGATGCAACTAATTTTGAATGCTTACCGAAGGGTTTATGGCTGGTAAAAATTACTTGCAAAAATTTCTTCTGTAGGAGAATCACTCTTCCCTCGATCGATGAGAGAACTGGATAAATGTTTGGTTAGTTATTTATTAGGAGAAAATAAAAGTTTGAGTTATTCGAACTACTCATCTTGGGTCATTTCGGTCGATGTAAACTCCAACTATCGAACTCGGGAATCTTTCAGTTAACTTGTGAATCTGCACAGAATTTTAAACAGAAACCTTTATTTAATCCACCGAGGTAATACGTTCCTATTCTATCAACCAGAAGTTTGAAATAATTCATAATTATATTCATAGTATCAAACATTCAACCTCATGAAGAATGTCAGTCAGAACAGAATTTTTACTTAGTACTTTATCCGATACACCACGGGTCCTGATGGAAAGAAAATAAAATTGTTTTTGTTTCATCAAGAAATCAGAAAAATGTTATTTTTCCATCAGGAATGAGCAGCAACACAATATCGTTCCTATTTGCGAGAGCAAAATTAGACACAAAGTCGATTTTTAATGTGGGGGAGAATTCAGCTTCACAAAAAGGGAACCCTGACTTAAAACAAAAATTGAAATTGCCTCAGTCTAAAAGGATTTTTCTTTCATCGACCGAAAACAAAAAAATAAGAGGAAGCATCATAACAGATGTTACTCTTTACTCCAAAAATGCAAAAATAATATGAATGTTTGTCTGACGAAACAACGAGGACCATCTGATCATCCTGAAGATATAACGGATGGCATGCACTGAAGTGTGAAGCAAAGCCTATGCAATCGCTAACCATTCTTATCCTGAGTTGACCCTGCTTGATTCCAGTGGTAAAGAGAAGTTCAAGATGACTGGGAATAATGCAGAGTTAAATGGTGAACAAATAGAGCACTTTATATTTTTTTTTACACATGGTGGTCACCACTTATCAAGGCCCGGAAGCCACTCAGGGATAAGGGTTATTGTAAGTACAGTACGTTAGTGTGGAGATTTGATGAAGTGTTTACTTAAGGGGGCGGTTCATTAGGAATTTGTCTATGTTGGACTTCAAGACATCCAAGTTTTAGCCAGGTGGGAAACAGGCAGACGGAACAGAGTTCCACAGGCGTGCAGTTCTAAGAAAGAAGCTTTGTTCATGGAATCCACGTTTTGGTTTAGGCACAGATAAAGAGTAGGGGAAATTTTTCACAGAGGATTCAGCTAGACGAGTGTTTTCGTGAAAGATTGGCGAGGGGGGACCAGAGATTGGAGTTCAGACGAGCACCTGCCATGGAAATAACGATAAAACAAGGATAGGCTCGCAACGTCTCTTCTGTGGGAGAGAGGTGGCAGGGTAGAGAAAAGGGCATCCCCCACTAAGCCACGAAGTCTATTTTGTACTCTGTCAAGGCAGGATAGGCTGTTTTTAGCAGCTCCTACCCAGATATGGCAACAGTATTCCATCCTTGGACGTACTTGGCTTTTATATAGATAGAGAATTGTATTCCAAATGGTCATCCATTTTAATACTGACCAGGCTCAACGATGCTTAACCTTGGTAATCTGATGCAAACCCGGTGTGTTAACATGATACAACCATATCAAAATCAATATAGTTTTGTAGTAACAGTTGGAGCAAGCAAGATTACAGATGGACAACTTATTTGAATGATGCAGACTGGTGTCGTCTTTCTTGACCAAGTTAGTCTGATACTGTTCCACATTTTCTGATACTTATTCTTTATTACTAAGCCTTACATAGAAAAAAATAGAAAGATAATTAGATTTTTAAAAATAATAAATGAATAATTAACGTTGTTAAAAGTTGATTAGTTATTATCGATCTATCTGTCTATCTATCTATTTATCTATCTATTCAATGTTTATATTGGAAGTTATTTATTGTTTATAGAATAAAATATTGTTGTAGACTCGTGCTAGGGGTTACAAATGAAAAAAACCACAAGTAGTGTAAAGTGTATAAAATATAATATGTATTTATCATAAAGAATACAGGAGCCACTAAAGTTGTATGAGAGGAACGTATTCGTAGCATGCGGTTAAACATGTCTCCATTTAGTCTCTAAAACCAGTGTTATTTATAGGACTAGTTGATTCCACTTAGTATTCAAATAGGGGTGATTTGTATCCAACAACAAATATAATAATGGATTTTAGCTGAAGGTGTTTACATAAATTAACTAGGTTAAATATAAACAAAATAACCATAGGCAGGCAGACGGGGAAAGGTCATGTAAAGGAGACGTGTCTTTTAATCGGTTACGTCACCAGAACTGAGGTCAGGAGGTCGGAAATTTAGAGTCATAGAGTTGGAGTTTAGTCATGAGAGTGAATAGCCAGGAAGCGAGGCGGAGTAGAACAAGCATGTAGACAAGAAATGCAGACTCAGTGAAAATCATTTGAGACAACGGAAATAAATTTATATTTTAAAAATATAAAGTGTTGTTTTGTGGTTTCACAAAAGAAGAAAGAACAGAGGTCTCAATCGGTTATGGTGTTGGTCATTTCATGTTTCATCACGGAGCTCAGAAGTGAAGATAGAAGAACTCTTGAAGAAAAAAGGTATGAGGCATATATTATACTTCTTATAAAAAATGATACCTTACGTAAATATGAATTGTAATATATACCCGTGTAATAACTCTCTGATACAACATGACTCAGTTTATACATCGATATCATATACTCTGACTAAACAACATACATTTATTTATTTATACGTTTATAATCTGGTGCCGTACGGTGAACAAAAATATCATCCTTCTAATATCTCTCTCAATGTAACATATAACTGTTTTAATATCTCCCGCCTGACTATACTTCTGGTATTATTATTATTGCAATTACTAAAACTACTACTACTACTACTACTACTACTACTAATAATAATAATAATAATAATAATAATAATAATCAGGAGAGAAAATAATTACATCTTTGCGATACGGAACAATGCTATATGCACAGAACAGCATATATCGGGGAGGGGGGGAATGATTGCATAAAATCCACTGTGAATGCTCGATTCTATCTGCTACATTCTGAAAGATCGGATTTGATTAGAGCAAATGAGAAAAGATTGCGGAGTGTGCAATTTTGGTCAACCACAGATCGGAACTTAATAAAAGCACAAACATAACAGAAATTCTGGAATTGTCCACAGAGCTGCAGACACAATGATATTACGTAATGTATATGCACCAAGATTACACGAGAAAGATAAAAAAAGAAAGCATTTAAAGATTAACATGATTATCAAGAAAATATTAGAATCAGTTTCCTTTTTTTTTTTTTGCCCACAAGACGGATTGGATGTTGAAATGGCACTTTCCTGGTTCCATACAAATGCAGATAAACCTATTATTTTTCTGTCGAACTCAGGTCCATGGTGTAATGGATAAAGTACTTGATAAAATTGAATCATAAGCTACACTTTTCTGAAGGTTGAAGGTTCAATTCTTAGTGCAAGTGACATTAAAAATACAATTGCGAATTATTTAGGACTTCTACCTAATCATAGTTGACGGAACAGTTCCATACAAATGAAAATAAATCGCATTAGTTGGATTCTTCGGACTACAGTTCTCATCTTGAATGTTATTCACACAATTTTTCGGTCGATGTAATCTCTGACCTTCTCCAGGTGTATTTTGTCAAGCTTGGGAATCTTTCTGTTGAACCCGGGTCTGGTGTGGTGTAGTGGATGATGTAAAATTTAGTTATAAGTGACATTTTTCTGGAGATTGGAAGTTCAATCTTTAGTGTGAGCAACATTTAAAAATACAACTGTGAGTTACTTACGACATCTACTTAGTCATGGCTGACAGAACATATCATAGAGAAAAACTATGAAATGGATCAACAAAGTAACAATTTCAATTAAGAAAAATTGTTTTCAAGACGTAATTAAAAAAGAAAAAGTGACAGTGGTTTAGCATGCAGATAAACTGGAGGTGCCAAGGTCTTCATCACTATTTTCTTTTAGATCCATTTTCATCATTTTTTTAAATGTTTTCCTTGGCATTCCCTTATGAACTGAACATAATATTTCAACTGTACTACACCTATTGAACTGAGAATGATCCATACCATCATACGGCTATACCATTGAAGACTCTTGTTCTGCACCTATCTCCCTGTCTTGACTAGGTTTAATTTTCCACTGAGGTCATCAAATCTAAGCCTATCTTTGAGATTCACATGACACATTCGTTTTCTGATTATGTACTTGGTAAAATTCAACTGTAAGTTACATTTTTCTGGAGATTGAAAGTTCAATTTTTAGTGTGTGGAACACTAAATACAACTATTACTTAGGACATCTACTTAGTCATGGCTGACAGAACAAGAGCATGCTAAATAAAAGATTCCATATGCAATATCACATCGCATGCACGTACCTGATGGACTCTTCCAATAAGAAATTTGGTTTGTTGAAAAAATCTCAATAAACTAGTATTAGATTAGTTCAACCTTTTTCTTTGCATGTCTTTGAAGCAAATAGTCACACAACAGTTTCCTTCTTTTTTACACAATCCTTTGCATTATTATTGTATTCTGCAAGATCTTTCAAGCTGCACCAGTTGAACAGTAGAGGGGAGACAAGAGAGTGTTGCATTGTATGGTACTTCTCTCCACGTTTGCAAGTGATTGAGTCAGTTTTGTAGCTAGATCTAATCATAGCAACATTTGATCGTCCCCTTCCTGTTCTCAGGTGGTTGCGTGTTTTTTTTTTAAATTAAAATTTTTTTTTTTATTTTACTACATCGGGTTTTTATTTTTGTTTGTTTGTTTTTTACTACCTCGGGTTTTTTTTTTTTTCATTCTTATTTTTATTTTTTATTTTACTACCTCGGGTACCTCTGAAGTAGAAGGGGGGGCCTTAGAAGAGGAGATTTTCATGTCAGTAGAACGTGGGGAATTGTATAGCCGTTTGGTCTACAGCTGTAGTCTGGTCTCTTCTTGGAATGTTGTTAGGAGTTCGAAATGGCTGAGGAAGCTTTTTCGTGACTTTAGTTGTTGAATTACTAGTTCACGTCCATAGCATTTGCAATCTCTACTCAGCTAGCAACTTTCCATCTCATAAGGGGATCAAGGTAGAAGCGTCCACGTCATGATCTATGTCAAGTAATAATTACTATAATCTGCGAATTCTAGTACAACTTTGAAGCAAGCCAAAAATGAGTTCAGTAAATAAATGTTTATTTCTGAAATTGGTCATTATTTTCTGTACAACACCATATTGCTAGACTGGTGCTTGTTAGATTACCGAAGTTAAGCAACGTTGAACCTGGCTAGTACCAGATGTCTGACCATTTGTGAATGCTAGGTAGTGTATGTAATCTTCCCATTGGGGGAAGCCAATATAGCATAACCAGGTCTAAATGCCACATCAGGTATTACTGTTTTTTTGTTTTTGTTTTTTTACATAGGCATCACCACTTATCAAGGCCAAGAGGTCACTCGAGGATAAGGGTTAAAGAGTGTACAGTAGAAAGTGGACAATATAGTAATAGTTAGTAATGGAAATTCGGTAAATTTGTTAACTTATATGGAACGACTCATCAAAAACTTGTTTACGTTAGACTTGAAGACAACAACCATATTGTAGTCAGCTGGAAAGCAGGAAAACGGAAAACAATTCCATAGGCGTGCAATTCTAAGAAAGAAACTTTGCTCATGGAATCTACGTTTAGGTGTAGGCACAGATAAAGAGTGGGGAAAATTAGTGATAGTGTTTTCTGCTAGACGGGTGGTTCCTTGTGCCCTCGTTTTTATATCAAACTGGATTTGAAATTACATTAACTCACTGCTTTGTTTATTAAATCGGTACATAAATTTATGACCCAATCTCTAGCAACTTTGCCTTGTCATCTTCAGGTAGCCAGAGGATGTTAAACTGATTACTTAAGCCCCACGAGTAAAAGACAGGTGATGGTTTAGGACTACTAGGCGCTGTATGTCATCTTCTCATGACGAGGATATACATGCGATTATGGGTGGCTTGTGAATTTGTTATTTCCTGTAAACTTCTTCCTGCTTAAAAAGTCAGCATAGACTGCACAGGGCTAATACCAAACCAGGTATTAGCGGTTCGTTTCTTTAATATAATTGTGTGAGTCAGTACGTACAACTCCATTATCAAAATTATCAAATGTTTTTTTTTTTCATCTATATTGATATAAATGGTTGTCTTCTTTTACTGGTAGTAAATGTCTTTATGGGTAACGACTCTTTTTCCCCCTTTAAGTCAAAGAGAAAAGAGCACTAAAACGGCAACGTTTGTTCTTAGTTTTCTTCACTTTATTCCTGAACTCCATTTGAAAGAAATTCAATGTAAATTTTTTATGCATTCATAATTCAAGTTGTTTTCTCTTTTTCACTTTGCTTGCATCAATAGAAAAAAATGAATAAAAAAACCCAACATTTTTGTTAATTCTGTGCATGAAAATGTTTCCATTAAAACTTTCAGCAGAGAAAAATGTCTATGAAAGCAACAAATCTAATAATGAAATAAAATGGTAATTACCATGTTTATGAGAGAAGTGTCTGGTGTATATGATTTTTGCTTATTGATTCTGGCAAATATTTTGTGGCTTTTTTCTTTGCATTTAATATAAAATATATCGGGTATTGCAATGTTTTTAAAGTTTTTGTGATATATTTTAATTTTTCGTCCAGATATACTGGACTACAGAATATGAATGCACGTGGAAAGAAACCAATTATTTATTTTGTAATTATCGTGTGAGTAGAAATATAGGCAATCATTTTTGTGTGTAATTTTGTGATGAACTTTAAAGGATAGTTTATTGTTGGATTTTATGATAAGTATATCTGAAAGTGGTATTCAGTGATTGCTCTTGGTTTCACAGGTAAACTTTATGGAAGGTTCGACTGAGTTTAATTTGTTTTTAATATTCTCTATGAGTATTTTCAGGAAGAAAAATTAAAATGTCGTCAATATATCATAAGTATTCTGTGTTTGAAGGTAATCTAAACTTGAAAGGGACAGATTCTAGGAATTCAATAAAAGGCAGAGTAGTACTGCACAACAGAAACACCAAATTTTTGCCTGTAGAAATTATTATTGAATTGAAAATAAGTCATGTCAGTTATAAGTCTGATAATTTTATATAAACGTCGGGAGGAAAAGCTAAGTTAATATAGATATTTTTTTAGATATGCATGGAGCAAATTTAAACATTACTTGATTGGGATATTAGTGTATAATGATGCTACATCTATGCTGAGTATAGTTTTGTTTTTGTACATTAATAAGCAAAAACCATATACAACAAACATCTTTTTTTACTCACTAACGCCAATAATACAATAATTTATAGCACTCTAAATAAACTGGGAATTCCAATAATACAAACCACATCAAAAACTATAAAACAAACAATAAAACATTTCCAAAAGAAGCCTGTATCTAACGCAAGCATATATACTGTTCCATGCCATAATTATTGTGAAAACACACTTGATACATTGATGAAACTCAATGGGGACGTGGAGAGAAAAATCCCAACGAGCATAAAAAATATTAAAAAAATAGCAATTCCCTGAATGCTTTATTTTCTCATTCATTGCAGTATGATCATTCTTTTTAGTTCAAACAAGCAAAAATCATTAAATTTATTTCAAATAAATCTTAATGAAGACCTTGAATCAGCGTTTATCGCAAACTGTAACACAATTAAGCAACGTGGAACTTTCTATTATTTATCCTCTTGAAAAAGTAAACTCATATTAAAAGAACCAAATTTAAATTTAGACACAGGTTAACTCACTTACATCATAGAAAATATTACCTATAATGATTAATACATATAATCAGTCAATAAATAACAAAACAAAGATACACTCATCTCATTCCAATTATACATTATTTCAAGTAGAACATAAATTGCATCATATCTTTTTAAATATCTAAACAGTTATATGACATTAAAAAATCTCACTCATTCCACAACGCTATACACATTTTGAGATGCCAACGATTTTTTCCTTTCTGAAATAGAACAAAGACATCCTTTTCACAACAAATATATTTTCAAATATTGTACTGGTATTTATTTATTTTTTCTTTTTCAAATTAATCATCCTGAGGAAGTCTTGAAATAAAGATGAAAGGTTAATGAACATATAACTTATTTTCTTCGGTTTTCATTTTTCCATCTTGTCGGAATATTATCTCCTTTCTTCTCACACACACACACACACACACACACACACATATATATATATATATATATATATATATATATATATATATATATATATATATATATACAGGGTGACCCGAAAGTAACTCCCTATTGTAAAATAACTATAATATATTTCAAAGTATAATTTCTCCAATTAATGAATATGAGAAGAAAGTATATTACATGGCTTTTTATTTAAAATTCAATTTGGCCACCACCATTCGCCACCAACGTTTCAAGTCGACCATAAACTGCATCAACTAGTTTCACAAGAAACTCTCTCTCTCTCTCTCTCTCTCTCTCTCTATATATATATATATATATATATATATATATAATGGGTCTCACTGGTGCTTACAGTTAATGTCATGCTAGAATCAGTTCAAGTCAAGACATTTTTAAAGCATTAAAATATTGGGATTATTTTTTAAATCAAGAAAAAACAAGTTCAGAAGACGAAATTAACTTTGTCTCTATTTCTGTTCTATCAAGTTGAAATATCTCATGTTTAGGCAATTGTATAAATTATATATATATATATATATATATATATATATATATATATATATATATATATATATATATATATTTAAATAAGGGAGTAGTCACCAACAATGTGTATTTTTTTAACATTATTTTATTATTCCGTGTCTTGGTTTTTCATTGAGAATTATGTTTGGATCATTGTAATAATGTTTTTAAGTCATTGAAATCGTTTACGCGCGTTTCAGACGGTCTGTGATGCGTCTTCGTCAGAAATTATTTTTTGAAAATAATTTCTGACGAAGACGCATCACAGACCGTCTGAAACGCGCGTAAACGATTTCAATGACTTAAAAACATTATTACAATGATCCAAACATAATTCTCAATGAAAAACCAAGACACGGAATAATAAAATAATGTTAAAAAATACACATTGTTGGTGACTACTCCCTTATTTAAATATACATCTTTCTTTCGTTGGAATTTATTAACCCATTTTATATATATATATATATATATATATATATATATATATATATATATATATATATATATATATATATATATATTTAAATTTTGGAAACTGATGAATCACACAGGTAAGAAATTCATTTTTATAGCATGAAAAGGTTAGATAATGCAATTAAGAATACGAAATTAGATTAAATATTTGTAACATGTCTTCTTCCTAAGATTAAGGGAGGTGGTGCTTGATCAACATTGCTGGGGAGCCATGATGTAATATGCTGTTTTGTTTTTAAATCCCCGAAACAGTGTTTCATGGTAAGCAACTGATGATCCCTTTAAAAAAATAATTTATTAGTGCCATGGTAAATTCTAGAGTGTTTGATGGAGTGATTGCTGGTGATTGAATGACTTATTGACTAGATGGTTTTCTAACGAATGATAAAAAAATATTTCTTTTTGTATAGTTTTAAAGGTTAAAAACTTCAAAGATTATATATATATATATATATATATATATATATATATATATAAATTTATATATATATATATATAAGTGATTAATAGAAACACCACTTTCTCCATGCATACGTTGATGTAAGAATATTCTTTCATAGTCAAATAATAAAACGAACCTTTGAATATTCATAATTAATTATAAATTAAATAATTAAAGACCACAATAATTAATTTCTATATGAGATACTAAAAAAACCTCAAATAAAAGTACTTAAATAAGCTTCAGGGGTGAAAGCAAGCGTTTCTGAATTTTTTTCAATTTTCATGGGCATTGTCTGGGAAAGGCTTCCACTAGTACATAAATGCCGTATATATATGTATGTATAATAATATGTATAACTATGTATGCATAATAACGTGTATATGTATGTGTATGTTCATAACAATGTGTATGTTTCATTGATTCATGTATTTATTATAGTGGAATCGATTCAATGTCAAGACATTTTTTAAGCATTAAAATATTGAAATAATTTTTTTAAACCAAAAATTTTAAACAAGTTCAGAAAACGGAGTGAATTTTTTCTCTGTGTCTGTCTTATTAAATTGTAATTTTTGTTAGAGAATCACACGGATTATATTTAAAAAAGTGATTATTTCTGGATTATTTTCCTGTCTGCTTTGTAAAAATCTGGTTGTAAGTTAATTCCAAGTTTTTAAAACAAATAATGTTTTTTGCTTTTTTTTATTTTTTTTTTTCAAACTGTTTCAGTTTTTCAGGTAATCTTTTTTGTTGGAACTTTTCAGATGGGGAACCGTTATTTGTTGTTTTTATTGTTCTCGTCTTAGTTTTTATTGTCATATCGTCTCACATGTCATATGTTGCAAATGTTTTCATATGTGTTCGTGTTGCTTGTACTTGATAACATTTTTGGGAGTCTTAACAGAATTTTGTTTCATCGGAGTTCTCATAAATAGAGAGGCTTCTTCCAGAGGATAAAACTTAATACATATATTGCAGATTGTGTATATATTCTTATAGAATCAATCTGTTGATTATTATATATTACAAGGAATAATTTGCCCGAGAACTAATTCGCAAAAAGTTTTTTAAATAATAAAAATAATAACGATAATGTCGTTCATCAAATTCCATCTGTGTTTGCTTACAATATCACGTGAGCGGATATTTAGGCTTTACAATCGTAAACGTATTTCCCTTGGCCAGTGTAACATAAAAAATTCTCCTGTAAAAATTCTTCTTTTTTATCTATAAGAGAAGAAATACTATTTTTAAAATCAGATATTTTTCGATTTTCGATACTTATCAGATAGATATCTGTACAAAACATATCTAAGAACACTGCCAGACATATAAATTGCCTTTGTGTGAAATTTGCAAAAGATAGGCTCAGCCATTTTGGAACCTATAAGGAAAAAACTCACTCTCTCACACACACAAAGTGATTTTATATGATAGAGATTGAACGTTGAGTTAGTAAGGAGATGAATATTCCTCCCAAAATTGACTCTGTTATAGTATATATTTCTTGTGATCTCTTGATTTTACTGAATTCCTTGGCAATAATTCATCTTGTTTGGTGGAGTATTTCAATAAGTGCGACTTTATGAGGTCGACTTGAAGTAATATCACTTGAAAAAGGTGAACGATTCCTCATATGAGACAGTTTATAGCTGTGTCGAGAGTTCTTATTTAGTTTTGAATACCATGCTATTTGGAATATTTGGGCATAGTTTATTTATATGGCGAAGTATTCTCATGTCAGTTTTTCCTGACAAACCATTGTATAAAGAGACCGAAGACACGGAAGGTTGGTGTCTAGTAGGTCATTCAAACTGTCCAGTGTCATTTTCTATCATTTACTAAGGTCATTATATATTGTCTGTTTATAATTCAAACCATCAGACCAAAAAAGGATCGAATCGATATTGATTCTTTTTGGTCCGATGAAGTGTTATCCTTGAATTGGGATTCCACTGAAACATGTATGCACATATGTGACCGATATTCTTTGTATAATAAACAGACTATATATATATATATATATATATATATATATATATATATATATATATATATATATATATATATATATACTTAATTTACTCCCATAAAATTAATATACGAAAGTATAGATTTATGCATAAACTTTAAGTATTTACTTCAGAATTGCTCAATACGTAGGTAGAGCTAGTTAGTAATTTATAAAATATATATGGCGATTAAGCTTAATCGCCATATATATTTTACATATATATATATATATATATATATATATATATATAAATATATATATATATATATATATATATATATATATATATACGCAATCTGTTTATATATATGCTAGCATTTAAGCCCGGCATTGCCCGGGTGTTTGGAGGTATGTGTTGAGAAAAAATAAATAAATAAAAGTGGTAGTAGGAAGGCAGGCTCGAACCCGTACCGCAAAGGAGGAAAAGAACGGGAAAAAACGTGTCTTTGCTATTACGACCATCGGCAAACCGGAAGTGACGTAGGTTTAAATTAAGACTAGACAAGAAAAAAAAGGGAATGACTTCCGAAAATATCGGTGAAAAAAGCGACCCCTCCCTGTAGAAAAGTGCCCAGTTGAGAGTGAAGAAATAAATGTTTTTAGCCAATTTTTCGATATTTGTCGTTGGAAGTGTCAAGCTTCAAAACGATACGGATCTTGTGAGAATTTGTCGCCTCTGTCGAAAGTTTTAGGCAGACATGCAAACATACATACATACATACATTTATATAGTGCTAGCTCAAATTTTCGACCTAAACCGATTGAAAAGCTTGCCCTATCTCTGAATACCCTTTATGTAATATTTCAAATGTTTAGACCAGAAATTGTCTGAGTAATTTGGCAGAAGTCAATTTTATTTAACTTTGACCCCTATTATGACCCCTTAATATATTTTGTTTTGGGCTCAAATCAAGTTATTAAGTTAGATCCATGTCCAAGGAACCTATATCTAAAATTTCAATTGTTTATACCCAAAATTAGCGGAAGAGTTTGGTAGAGTTCTCAAAGATCAAATCGTTGAACTTTGACCCCTTAACAGTCAAATTGCTGGCCGAAAATGGATTACAAAGATTTTCCCAAATCTCAGTACCCTGTATATCAAATTTCGAGTCTGCAGACTGAAAATTGACAGAGTTATTGCGTAGAGAAATGTACACAGACACACAGACAGAAAGACAGACAGACAGACACGTTCACTTTTATACATATATAGATATATATACACTTTTATACATATATAGATATATATACACTGCTGATTAAAAATTTAAGACCACTGAAAATCTTTAAAAAAAAATTTTTTTTAAGGATAGATTTTAAACTCTTCTGACTTAAGGTTACCAATACTACAATCGAAATAGTCATGGAAACAAAAAGCTACATTCCAAAGATTTACTTTTAAAATTTACATTTTTTATTAAATTAGGCTTTTTACACATTATCAAAATTATAAGACCAGAGACAAAAATTCTATAAAATTGTATAAAAAGTATATGAAAAGTGTATGAAAACATTTAACAATCAAACTTAATAATGAGTTCTACCTCCACTGCTTTTGATGACTTCAAAAATTATTTGGGGTATGTTAGAAATAAGGGTTTCAATTAAGGTGCGGGGAATCCTGCTCCAGTTTCTGAAGATGGCTTCATTTTTTGTTGAATATTGTTTGCCATTTTGATAAACCTCTTGTCGTCCATCCCCAAACATTTTCAATTGGGTTCAAGTCCGGTGAGCATGCAGGATGTCCCAAGAGATGGACTTCATTTTCTTGTAGAAAGCTCAAGGTCCGTCTTCCAGTGTGGATTGCAGCATTATCCTGTTGGAATAACCATCCATCCCCACACAAACGATGACCATCCATCATCAAAGATGCTTTTTGTTGCATGCTAACATAATCAGCTGCGGTTTGACGACCCTGCACCACCTGGAGCTCTATCGTCCCTCTGTAAATAAAAGGCACCCCATACCATTACGGACCCTCCACCACTATGACGAGTGGAAAAAATTTCAAGGGGCATGTTTTTGTCATGCCAATATCGCTAGAAGCCATCAGGACCATCTAAATTGAATTTTTTCTCATCAGAAAACAGGACTTTCTTCCACTTCTCAGCGTCCCAGGTATGGTATTTACGACCAAATCTTCAGCGGTCCACTTTGTGACGTGGAAGCTATCGAGGAATTTGTTTACGCTTTTTATTTAGATGCTTTTTTGTTGTAAGTATCGTCTGATGGTTATTGGACTGCAATCAGCATCTGTAACCGCCTTAATTTGACTAGAAAAAAGTCCTCTGTAATTCATAGGAGAAAATTTGGAGCAGCCTACCAAAGGAATTTGCTTTTCCATAATTCTCAGTGTTGTTTAGAAAGTTGCAAATAACAGTTTTACTGCGATTTACCTGAGCTGCTATCGCTCGCTGTGACAAACCTTGCTTATGGAATCCTAGAATTCGAGAGCGCTCAACTTCAGTTAGTTTTCTTGCTTTAGGCATGGTAACACCTTTATGCAGTGCTTACTAATCTCTAACTGAACTAAAAACATTAGAATTACCATAAATCTAACAATTTATACCCTTGGTCTTATGAATTTGATTACGTGTAAAAAGCCTAATTTAATAAAAATGCAAATTTTTAAATAAATTTTTTGCAATGTACCTTTTTGTTTCCATAACCTTTTAGATTGTAGTATTAGTAACCTTAAGTCGGAAGAGTTTAAAATCTATCCTTAAAAAAAGGTTTCTTTTTAAAAATTTTTAAGTGGTCTTAAATTTTTGATCAGCACAGTGTATATATATATATATATATATATATATATATATATATATATATATATACATATTGTGTGTGTGTGTGTGTGTGTATGTGTGTGTGTGTGTGTGATTACTAGCAGTTTAGCCCAGCTTTGCTCAGCTCCTATGTACTGTTCATAACTTTTGACTCATGTCCAGGTAACTTACATCTAAAATTCCAAGTGTTTAGACCCAAAATTATCGAAGGAATTTGGTAGAGTCTGCAAAGGTCAACTATTTCAACTATGACCTCTTGACAGCGAAATTTTCGCTCAAAACTGATTAAAAAGCTTGCTGCACGTCTGAATACCCTTTATGTAAAATTTCAAATGTTGAATGCTTTGCTACAGACTGCAAATGTCAAATCTTTGGAACGTTGACCCCTTGGTAGCCAAATTTTCTGCCAAAAACCCATTAAAAAGCTTGCCCTATGTCTGAATAAACTTTATGTAAAATTTCAAATGTTTAGACTAGAAATTGGCTGAGTAATTTGGTAGAGACTGCAGAGGTCAATTTTGTTAAACTTTGACCCCAATTTTGACCCCTTAACATTTATTGTTTTGGGTTCATATCAAATTAAAATGTTTGATCCATGTCCAAGTAATCTACATCTAAAATATCAAGTTTTTAGACCCAAATTTTCTAAAGGAGTTTGGTAGAGTTTTCAAAGGTCAAATCGTTGAACTTTGACCCTTTGACAGCCAAATTTCTGGCCAGAATGGTTTTCCCAAATCTCAATACCCCTTATATCAAATCTCGAGTTTGTAGACTGAAAACTGACAGAGTAGTTTGGTAGGGAAATGTATACACACGGACACACACAAACAATTTCACTTGTATCGATATATAGATTCCAGATTAAAGTTTTCTAGACATGAAGTAACCAATAAATTATAAACGAGGTTCACACAAGAGTGCTCAACACCGAAGTAGGACAAGATAAACTTTTTATTTGTTTTACATAAGCATTTATATGTTGCTACACATTCTCGAGTATGTTTTGGTTAGCCATTTACAAATAACTAGAAACCTCTACAAGCGATCCTGCTTGTACAAAAGTGCTGAAGAGGTCCGTAGTTACTTATAACTAGCTAACTGAAAGATGTTCAAGAAAATTATTTAGGTTTTCATGTGAAATATCTATCTAACTCATGTTTACTGTCATCTAAGCCAGGAAAATATGTATGATGGAAGATGACTCCATTTTTGTTGTCAAGTCAACATGGGTGATAATGTTGCAGAAAAATATGAAAGATTAATAATGTTGATATGTTTAAGTAATAAAAATATGCACCAAATTAATTACAATCGTTTATATATATATAAATAAAAAATAAAAGTTAAATTTTGTCTAATAAATTCTAAAAAAGGGATTAAATTAAAGAAAATAACAAAGTATATTATGTATTTTTAACTGGCCTTTCCGATGCAGCAATCGGATTTTAGAAAAAATAAATAACAAAGGAACAACAAACATAATTGCAAAAAACCCTTGTTCAAAATTATTGGCACGGCTTTGTTTTTCTTTTAGTATCAGTATAATAGCAATCAATTTCCGGTTTACGTGCTTTCTGAACTTTTTTATAGCCATATTATGCTTGTTTAACGCTACTTCAGTGAATAATTTTTTTCAGATAATTTTTAGATAGCGATTTATTTAAACTATTATAAGTGACTAAATTATAATTTTCAATCGCCATGGTTAAAACTAAGGAACACAGCGAAGACGTCAGGAAGCTTGTTGTAGCATGCCATACCAATGGGGAGGGCTATGATAAGATTTCAAAGAAGCTAAACCTTCCCAAATCCACTGTTAGAGCCATAATAAACAAGTTCAAATCGCAAGGCCACGTTATGAGTTTAGAGGGTAGAGGGAGAAAAAGGATTCTTTCCCCAAGAGATGAACGGAAAATTGTTCGACAAGTAAAACAAAACCCAAGGATCTCTGTTGGGGAGATTGTTGATGAACAGAGCACCTCTGGAGTGAATGTATCTCGACATACAGTTGGTAGAGTTTTGAAGAGAGCTGGTTTAAAAGCATGTCGTCCGAGAAAGACTCCCTTATTGAAGCCTATGCACCTGAAAGCAAGGCTAGCCTTTGCAAAACGTCATATTGATAAAGATGTTGCATTCTGGAAACGTGTTCTATGGACTGACGAAACGAAAATAGAGTTATTTGGCCATAATAAAGTGTCTTATATTTACAGAAAATCTGGCGAAGCTTTCCTGCCTAAGAACACCATACCCACAGTGAAGCACGGTGGAGGCAGTTTGATGTTTTGGGGATCCTTTGCTGCCTCTGGACCAGGGCGACTTGTTAAGGTCACAGGTAGCATAAAAAAGGAAGATTATGTTAAAATATTGGATGAAAACCTGAAAGACTCTGCTAAAGAGCTCTCACTTGGTCGTCGTTGGTGGTTCATGCAAGATAATGACCCAAAGCATTCGGCTAAACTGACTAAGAAATGGCTTGAGGACAATCATATTAATGTTTTGGAGTGGCCATCACAAAGCCCAGACCTTAATCCAATTGAAAATTTATGGAGAACATTAAAATTGAGGGTAATGTAAAGGAAGCCTAAGAATCTTATTCAATTGGAGGATTATTGTCAGGAAGAGTGGGCTAAAATTACTACTGAAGAGTGCAACAACTTGGTTGTAAACTATGAAAAGCGACTGAGGAAGGTAATCAAGGCCAAAGGCTATACAATTGATTATTAAATAAATCGTGCCAATAATTTTGAACAAGGGTTTTTTGCAATTATGTTTGTTGTTCCTTTGTTATTTATTTTTTCTAAAATCCGATTGCTGCATCGGAAAGGCCAGTTAAAAATACATAATATACTTTGTTATTTTCTTTAATTTAATCCCTTTTTTAGAATTTATTAGACAAAATTTAACTTTTATTTTACCGTGCCAATAAATATGATCATCACTGTATATATATATATATATATATATATATATATATATATATATATATATATATATATATATATATATATTTAAATATATATATAGTAATTTATAAAATATATATGGCGATATACCTACACTGAATATTCCACGTTTCATCCACTCTAGGATTCTTCAGGCTTATGCGCTACCTACGTATTGAGCACTTTTGAAGTAAATACTTTAAGTTTACGCATAAATTTATACTTTTGTATATCAATTTAATGTGAGCAAATGAAGTATATATATATATATATATATATATATATATATATATATATATATATATATATATTAATCAGTGGCTCCTGGCAATAATATATCATAATCAATACTTTTTGCATTATTACTGGCGTTTTTATTTTTTCATATCTTTTTTTTTTGAAAGGTAATCTCGAAAAGAACTCTGTTTTAATTATTTATAATTATACATACTTAATTAATTTTAATAACAGTTAATTAAAAATTCCAGCAGATTTTCTTAAAGCAACATATTTTTTTTTATGATATACGAAATATGTTTTCGGGAAATGCTGTTTTAAAAAAAAAAAAGATCTGATGTTCAATAAATATGAAATATTTTACAAGATAATGAGATAGCTACAGGTAAAGATTTTCACTGTCGTTTTTTTTTTTGTTTGTTTTTTTTTTTTTTTGCATCTTCAATATTAAATTACATCTTTCATTATGTCTTCATATCACACCGTTCTCATTAGATGTAAAAAAAAAAACCGTCTAACTTCAATTTTTTGAAATTATGCTTTTAATTAATTATTAATATAATTAACATTAACATCCTATTTTATCTTTTTTTTATGTGTTAATTAGCCAAAATAAGTTTATTACATATTTATTTATCGATTAAAGTATATTATTTAGAATCCTTTTTATTTGATTTTATGTTGATCTAACTTCAAATATTTATTGATTTACTTAATTTGTCAGTGAATCGAAATAAAAAGGAATATTATTGGGTTGGCCAAAAAGTTTGTTCGTTTTTTGTTTTGAATATCAGCTTTCCGGTCTACGAAAGATCATTTTATATTCCCGTTCTTCAAATCCTGTATTTGTTGTAACGAGTATGCTGACGTCAGTGTGTACTAAATAGGGCTATGACAACAGCATATTCTTTTCATTGTTTTGACTCTTGAGTATATATCCGACACAGTTAGACTCAGTTAATTAAGTGAGAACCACATCACTCCACCTAAAAACATCTAAGATATTAACTGATATATACTCGAGAGTCAAAATAACAAAAAGAACATTCCCTTGTCATAGCTCTAGTCATAAGCTTGCAACCAGAGGAGTTCTTAATTTTTTTATTGTATTTCATGCTTTCAAATGAAAGACCTGATAGTGCTCTACCAACATTTGGTGTTTTCTTTCTTTTTTTTTTACTACAGAAAACGAAAAGCTATATAAACTGCATAAAGACGTGACATGTGTATGGAGAGACTGCTGTTACAGTGTTCTAGAAATAGGGTACACGATTCTGGAAAAGAAATTCTTCAGTCAGAGATGTTCCTTGCTGTGATTAACAATGAAAGTCCTCGTTCAATGAGATTGCTGTTTGACAATCAGACAAATCGTAGATATTCTCAAGATTTCCAAATCGTGTGTGCATACACTTAGTTTTAATATCACTTTTAAAAAACGAACGAACTGTTTCACTAACAAAATTTGTTCTCAGTAAAATACACCAACAAAATGATTCCTACAAGCACGAAAAAGCAAATGGTTCTAAGTTCTACATTCTGTTTTTTTTTTTTCTACCACGTTTGGATTCGCTTTTCTCCTCACTCCTCAAAGAAAGTTACCGTACTTTGGGGTAATTGCGCCAGTCTGGGGTAATTGGGCTAACTAGCTAAAAGTTCTCTTTTGGCAACTAGGCATAAAAAGAGCCCTTTTTTTAATTGGCGCAATTACCCCCAGATTTGGTGCAATTTACAAAGTACGGTAGTTTTCACAGAAACGTGGGAACTCAAAATAATTTTCGAACAATGGAAATCTTTCCACACTGCCACAAGTAACACGTATATGTGAAACTAGTAAGCCGACGCGAAATTAGAAACACCTATAAAGAAAACAGACAAAGGCTAGAGAGACGGAGATGAAATTAGTTGGCTGCATATAAAGACAGCCATAAACGTTGTTCAAAATCCTCTCGTGCCCGTTGGGGCCAAAGTTGGCAAGCTGCAAAAGAAAAGGAGTAAACTCATGCACATCACTAACATGCACTAACAAAAACAAGGTAAATCAACACACATACACAATGTCATGCAACCAAATACTAATGGTATTTTATCATGACGTCCAATGAAGGTTATCCCATTGCACAACAAGACGGGGGAAAAAAACGAAAGAATGCTACGATAAACAATTTTGTTTTTAATAAATGGAAAGATAAATAGGGATATATTCAATTTTATGTTCACCAATAACAGTGTCTGCCAAATTAGTCCCTCTGGCGGTTCTCAAAGAACTCCATTAGCAATATTGTAAGGGATAGTAGGGATTAGAATATAGGTGTAGTCAGGGCTTACTGCGTGTCAAAGAACTTAAATAAAACACGTCAACACTTAATCTTTTTAAAAGAGGGTGTATGTAAATTACCTCCCTTGCGCCATTAACTAAAATGTTCTCATTCGAGGAAATTTCAATCCTCTTGGTTCTGTAATCTAAGAAAATAATTAAAATCTTCTGTGGTGTAATGTATTTCTATAGAAGATTTCTTGGTTCCTTTTGACGTGAATTCTAATGCCTCACTGAAGTTAGTATTATTTTTTTACAAGACTAATTCTAGGTCTTAAAATAGTTCTTTCTTCCTCGGTGAAGAGGTCGTTGTAATTTCGTTTACAACTGATTTTTTAAACAGTCTTTTCTGACTTATTCTGTGTCGTCTTCCTTGATGACTCCCGATTGAGGAAAAAGAAACGAAATCACTGGTTCCTCTTGTTTAAACTTGCGATTTTTAACGTCTTTTCTCTTGACGCGGGATAACAAGCCGACTTCTTTCTCGTGTTCAAAACTTCCAACAAAATGGTGCACACATCTCCTTTTATCAATCTAAAGGCACGCATTCAACACGTGATATAACAAGCAGTAGCAGCACAAGATACACCAAGAAAAAGGGGGGAGGTAAAGAAGGGGAGGGAGAGAGAAGGAAAGACAGAAAGTGGAAAATAAAATATCTACAATACTCACATATGTATATTGCTTACGCATGCATATTCACACTATGAACATATCGACTCACACAATTCTAAGCTTTCATCCAAACACGTTCGTGCATGTCCTTACCGAAAGATACTTTATATTCTTTTCTTGTATAAAAATGTTTTGTTATAAAATTTTGTTTTTATCAAAAGTTTTATTCACAAAACTCGGCTGATGTTTAAAGTAGCACTTGGTACATGGTGAATCTTCTATTCGTTTGTTTCCATTTTAACGTACATATTTCCCAGTCGTAAAATATGCTTAAATATTTTGATTAATGCAAATTTCGTATTTATTATTATAGTAGTGGGAGTACCCGGCGTGACCCGGGTGTTTCCAGGCGTGTGTGCAAAGAAGGGGGGGGGTAAAGTAAAGAGTAAGCTAAGTAATAACCCTGTTTAAGGGGAGAAAATGATGAACGTGTTCAGAAAGACAAAAACAAAAATACCCAGTGAAAAATGAAAAAAAATGGCATAAATAACGATTCGATTCGCTTACGTCCATGGTGCGTTTCACCCAGTAGAAAGCATAAAACGAAAAGGAACGTTAAAATTCCATTACAGTTCGTGCATATTACATTTGCATGAAATGTCTTGATTCTTAATCCTATTAAGGCCAAAATCAGAAGGAAAATAATGAGTTCATTTTATATATATACTAGTGGGGGTACCCGGCGTTGCCCGGGTGTTTGGAGGTATGTGTGTAAGGGGGGGTAAAGTGAAGAATAAGCGAAGTAATAACCCTGTTTAAGGGGAGAAAATGATGGACGTGTTCAGAAAACAAAAACAAAAATACCCAGTGAAAAGCGAAAAAAAAATGGCATAAATAACCATTCGATTCGCTTAAGTCCATGGTGCATTTCACCCAGTAAAAAGCATAAAACGAAAAGGAACGTAAAAATTCCATTACAGTTTGTGCATATTACATTTGCATGAAATCCTATTAAGGCCAAAATCAGAAGGGAAATAATGAGTTCATTTTATATATATACTAGTGGGGGTACCCGGCGTTGCCCGGGTGTTTGGACGTATGTGTGTAAGGAGAGGGGGTAAAGTAAAGAATAAGCGAAGTAATAACCCTGTTTAAATATTAAAAAAAAACGATGTTAAACTTCTTTAAAAAATCGAAGAAAAAAAAACAATAAATACAGAGAACAGGCGTAAAACTTCTTTAAAATAGAAATCGGAAGAACAAAAAGCAAAAATAAGGGGGAAAAATGATGAACGAGTTCGGAAAAACAAAAACAAACAAACAGCGAAAAGCGAAAAAATGTCATAAAACCTGTGTTCCTTCATAACTGTCCCGGTGTAAGTGGTAACGGGGAAGGAGGAATTAATTAGAGAGAAAAGATTTTACTACTTCCATTGATTTTAACAGACTGTGGCATTGAACTCTCAGCAGAAAAAATATAAGAATCTACGATTATCGAGGAAGTGGAGAGGTAATATGCCTATAACACACCTCAGATATTGTGCTGCAGTTTGTGCATATTACATTCACGTGAAATGTCTTCATTTTTAATCCTATTAAGTTCAAAATCATAGGGGGGAAAATGAGTTCATTTTATATATATAGGGTTATAGGGAGTATTATATTGGACCCAATATATAGTAGTGATTTAAAAATGTTTACAAAAATGACTTATGCACCACCACCAAGAATCGAAACAAAAACGTTTAGATTACGATTTACTTTTGCCTTTGACGTTAATAGCTGGACTATGAATACATGTTTGCTGCAAGGCTAAAACTTCGAACATGAACTAATAGCTATTACGGTATACATGCATATTCGTAATGCCGTCATTTGACCTTCACCTAGCATATTCTATTTTTTTTATTTTCACACTCTTGCACCGATTTTCCCCGGCTCAAACCCAAATTTCATTGTATTTAATGTAAAGAGCAATCTGAATCATCCGATATGTGCTCTGAATGTTTGAGATACTTCAGAGCTTGGATTGGATGGACAAGCCATCTCCAGACCCACAGGAAACTATATAATCTTCATCACTAAGCTAATTACACGAACCTTTCATTAAGCTGCATGTCTAAAGACAATAATAACAATGAAGGCTATGACTGGTAATCTATAATATAAATCTCACCTGATTGTTTAAATGTATGTATGTATGTATGTATGTATGTATGTATGCCTAAAACTTTCGACAGGTTTTCACGATATCGGTATCGTTTTGAAGTTCGACCCGTCAGACGACAAATATCGAAAAAGTGGCTAAAAACATTAATTCTATCATCCTCAATTGAACTTTTCTACAAGGAAGGGGTCTCTTTTTTCGCCGATATTTTTGAAAGTCATCCCCTCTTTTGATTGACTAGCCTTAATTTAAACCTTCGCCACTTCCAGGTTGATGATGGACGCAACGGCAAAGACGTCACTTTTTTTTTCACGTTCTTTTCCTCCTTCGTGGTACGGGTTCGAGCCTGCCTGCCTACTACCACTTTTTTTTTTTTTTGCTCAACTCACACATCCAAATACCCGGGCAACGCCGGGCACCCAGGCTACTAGTTCATAAGTGTGACACACATACTCCATACTATTTCCTTAATATTATTAAGTGAAATCTGCCTTTCTAAAAGGCACACCAACTTAGTTTTTCACTGTACTGAAATGATGACGTGTGTTGAGCCGATTAGTTTAGTTTGGTTGTTTTGTTTTATCAACGCTTTTTGGTTATTTAATGATGAATCCAGTAATTTTGAAAAAAGGTTTATGGTCCAATTTCTTTATATCTTCAAATATTTATTCATGGTGTTTGGTTTGGTTGTTTTGTTTTACAGCCTATCAACCTTTTTCGAATTCAGCTATTGTGCTAAAAGTTTTTTATGCTTTAAGTTATCTATATTTTTAGATATTTATTTATGGTGGCTTATCTGTTTCATAGAGAAAAACTGTTTATTTTGATTTTGCAGGACATGATTGAGTTTTCCAAAGAGAAAAAAAAATTATCAATGCTTGCTGCATTTTACTCAGGAAGCCATATCTGAGAGTGACACATGTGTGTCGCATTCAGATTAGACTCATACATTCTTCCATCCATGAACTATCAAGTTCATTCTAAGTCTTGAAAATGTTATTTTTGTCTGTGAAGTTATTTTTCTCCAACAGCGGGATGATGAGACACAAGGGATTTGAAAAAAATTAAAAAATTAAAAAAAAAAAAAAAACAGCACCTAAAAAGAAGAGCAATCTGGTCTACAAAAAAATGGTTGGGCAGCCACCGGTAGGGGCGCCTCAGGCGATTAGCAATACACTAACCGCATTTCAAAGGGAGAAGGCAAAGCCTAGGAAGGGTGGATCTCCTAGTACTGCACAGAAGCAGAGACCTAGCTCAGCCAACAATGAACAAGTCATCTCAACAATAGCCTAGGCTCGTTTAACTTTGGTGCTGATGAGAAAACTGTGAAGTACAGGTCATAAAGGAGCGATCCAACTCTGCACGATACTACAACTTTTTGAACGTTCTTTTCTTTAGACTTGTGTAGGATTACAAAAAGCAAATGTTTTACTTTACTTTTGCAACCGCGCATAAGTTTTATTAATTTTTTTTTAAGCATTTTTTTCTTGTTAAGACCCAGCAAGAGGAACAAAACCCGACACAGCTTTGTGATTTCTTTCATGCTTTATCTTGGTTTCAACTTCCAACTACTTTTCAAGCTAAAAAGGGTTGAGGTAAATCGGCATAAAAAAAATGCACCTTAAAATTAGACATCTTTGTAGTTTCTTCAAGTATAACCTAAAATGTCAGTTGTAACGTGGCCGTGGCCGTTATGCTTGCTTGAATCGCGTTCGTTACAGTTCAAACCTTTCTTGGAACCCCTCCCCCCTACAGCACCGTCGGAAAAAAACAAACAAACAAAAATAAATAAATCCGACTCGGCTTCTCTTTCTAACACAAGTCGCTTATTACAGTTTTTCTTTCTCCCCATCTCGATACCAGCTTCTGCTTCTGCTCCACGACACGCCGGCCATAGACAGCCATTTCTTATACATCCATCTTTTTCGGCGCAGACTTTGTTTCTCCAACAACGTTTTGTCCTTTTCCCCTTTTTCTTCTCTTGCAAGCACGTGCACATTTCCTGATTTGCAGATGTCTTTTTTCTCCTGCTGCTGCTGATATCCTCGCAGCCAGCTATTTTACAGCTCCTGCTGATATTTCCCCATGTGCTCATATGTGCTCTGTTACACAATCACTATAATATGTGTTTTTTTGTTTTTTACATAAGCATCACCAGTTATCAAGGCTCAAAGGCCACTCGAGGATAAGGGTTAAAGAGTGAACATTTGTCGATGGAACAATATCATAGTAATAGTTAGTAGCGTAAATTTGGTAAATTGGATTATTTAAGGGGAACGGCTCATCAAGAACTTGTTTACGTGGGACTTGAAGACGAACATATTATAGTCAGCTGGAAAGAAGGAAACTGGAAGAGAGTTCCACAGACGTACAGTTTTAAGAAAGAAGCTTTGTTCATGAAATCTACGTTTAGGTTTAGGCACAGATAAAGAGTGGGGAAATTATTGATACTGTTTTCAGCTAGACGAGTGTTTCTTGTGAAAGTTTGGCGAGGGGTGAACCATAGATTGAGCTCAAACGAACACGTGCCATGAAAATAACAGTAAAGCAGAGACAGGCTCACAACGTCTCTTTTGTGAGAAAGAGGTTGCAGGAAAGAGAAAAGGGCATCCCCTACGAGGCTATGAAGTCTATTTTGAACTCCTTTCTAGCAGCTCCTGCCCAGACGTGGCAACAGTATTCCATCCTTAGATGTACCTGGCTTTTATATAGATAGAGAATCGCATCAGCAGTAAGATTTCTACTGGATCGATAGAAGGATCCCACCATTTTTCCAGCGAGCTTGGCAACAGATTTGATGTATGTGTTCCATTTCAGATCAGGAGTAACGGTCAAGCCCAGAAGCTTATCAAAACATGAAGCCTCGGCAAGACAAGAGCCATTCATTTCAATTGATGCCAGATGGGGATCAGAGCATTGATGGTGTAAAGATAAAAGCTGGGTTTTAGATGCATTAAAAGTAACCAGCAACCTTTTACACCATTGTACCACATGCGCAAAATCAGACGAGAGAGAATCAGAGAGAACTTGGTCGTTTACAGTCATTGATGTGCTGCCATAGATGGTATTGTCGTCAGCATAAATGTCAATGAATGGTTTAAAGATGTGATTTAGTAGGTTATTGATGTAGATCAGGAAGAGAGTTGGATCTAGGATGGACCCCTGAGGGACTCCAGCATTAATACTATGAACTTCTGATTTCTGCCCATCAACCACTACTCTTATGAACCTATCAGAGAGAAATGACTTAATAATTGAGAAGATATTTCTAGCTATATCATAGCTTGAGATCTTGTGAAGTAAACCTTTATGCCATACCCTATGTCAAGAGCAATTGCCCTAGAAAGAAAGCCTCCTTTGAAAGATTCGCTAATCCTATGAGATATAACTGTAAGTACATCTGCTGTACATCTAATAGAACAAAAACCATATTGGATGTCACTGACGAGGTTATTTTTGCTGAGGTGGTTGACTACTTCTCCATTTAACACAGATTGTAGCAACTTACTCATAATGCTTAGGAGACTTATTGGTCTGTACTGAGAGGGAGATGAGCGATGACCTGAATTCTTAAATACAGGGCATGCTAATGAGATTTCCAGGATGTTAGAAAGCAATTCTCCTTAAGACAACGCTTAAACAGCTTTGTAAGTATTGGAACTAGTTCTGGTTGAAGCTTTTTCAGCACTATAATTGGAATGCTATCAGAGCCAGTTGCTTTACTGGAATCACGGTTTTTGATTAGCTTGACAACATCATGCACAGATATTTGTATGTCGCATAGTAATACAGGAGGAAATATGGGGGGGGGGGCTTGGTCGCATTGGGTATAATTAGCTGCAAAGTTCTTGGTAAATAATTTGGCTTTGTCTGATGCTGACGAGATTACATCAGGTACATTGATGATGGGTGGGCTAGAGTGCACGCTTCTGTTCAAGATCCTGTTTGCTATTTTCCAAAACTGGTGGGAATCAAGCCGCTGCTAAGGAACTTTGTACTTGACGGACTGAGCATAAAACTTTCTCACATTCTTCATTACTCTTTTACAGTGGTTGCTGGCAGTCCTGAAAGCAGCTTTAGTTTCAGTACATCTGTTATGTTGGAAGCAATGGAAAAAGTGAATTCCATGTGCAATGGCAGCAGCACATTCTGGAGAGAACAACAGCTGGCTGTTAGATTTTTGCTGGAATTTTTTTGGGGTATGAAGCGATGTATACCTACAATTAACCATTTCGTCAGGTCTGATACTATAGAGAACACATCCTGTTTAAACATGGAATGCAAAGGTAGATTTGATATAAATGTACGACAGCTATCCCAGTCAGCCATAGGGTATCGATATACTGTACAATGGAGAGGTACGTCTGAGGAAAAGAGCTAGGAAACTTACATACTGGCCGTCAGTGTGGGCACACGGGTGAGTTCATTAACAATCTGAGGTCATAATCAAGGGAGAAATCGTGACAGAACCTTCCCTCATCATCTGTCTTGTTTGAGTGAGTTAACCATTCCACATTGTGAACATTGAAGTCGCCAAAGACGTAATTGTTAACCGAAGGGTGCGATAGAGGGTAAATATAAATGCAGTAGTTTGAGCAAGTGCTATCTGGAAGCACATATAGGGTAAATTAGGGTCTTCTATGGCGACTGTTCACGCAAATTACTGCCAACCTAGAACTTTTTCTTCTCCCTTTGTGAGAAAAATCACTCATTAAAAATTATGTTCAATCTTTCATGTTCAATGATACGGGGGACACTTTGATGATGATGTCTCACTTGAAGACATAATCTTCAGCACAAGCAATATGAAGAAAGCAATTACGATTTACTTAAAACTCTGTCATGGCTGATGTAATGAGAACAAACTACTCTTATGGGTTAAAGAAAGAGTTCTGTTTAATAAAGTGCATGCAGATTCCCTAAAGTCCAGGCATATTCCCGAGCTCGACACAACTATTTCAGAGTTAGACAAGATGCTCTTGAAGAAGGTCAGACATGACAACGGGCGAAACGTTGAGAGAATAAGATTCAAGATGAGAATTGTAGTCTAAACAATCTAAATACAAACTAGTAAAACAGATAGTAAATAAAATTGTATATTGCAAAAAGTTTAACCTTTTCTTTGATATGCGGCACTAATAGCCAACTGAATAGAGATGAAGGGATCCTGAAGTAATTTAGATTATACGCATAGATAGGAATTGCTTTTATTAAAAGCTTCATTAGTCAGAAAAACACAACGTCATTGAAAATGATCCTATTGTAAAGCAAAGAACAAAAAGTTTCCACAAATACATTTCATTTTATTAAAAAAAAAAAGAAGAAAAGAAACAAAATTAAAAAATGCTTATTCTGCGAAGGCTTGTATGCAAAAGTAATTAGGCAAAATAATAATTAGAAGATAAAAGCCGAAACAAATTTACAACAAAATGGGAGAGAAGGGGGAAATGAATTTATAACAACGATAATGCATAAAAACAAACATGTTTTCCCTTGTCATCCTTAAGAGAGCTCTCTAATGAATGATATTGATTATTTGAATAATCTCCCTTGGTTTCATTCGAAGCAAAAAAAAAAATAATAATAAATAAATACTAATTGGTATTATAACAATGCCACGAAAAATGGTTCATTCTTTTTGATTTCCTGAGATAATGTTTCGTTCATCTGACCTTTATCAGAGAAATGCTGTCGTTATAATAAAATAATTTGTAAATGGCTTTTCTAAAAGCTAAATCTCGCTAAGAAATTTAGTCAGGTGTAACAATGATTTCGTAGCAGGTACAATTGACGGAACTCTAAAAGCAAGCTGACAAGGTCATATATATATTCATTGTAAAAAACGTTATAGCGATATTATATATATATATATATATATATATATATATATATATATATATATATATATATATATTTATTTATTACATTTTCACTCCAAACAAGGCACATTGCCACTTTGGTGTAGGGGGCTACTATCAGGGTCAGCAGCTACTGGGGCACTATGTAGGGATTTGAGCAGCAAGATGTCGGTTCACGTTACACTTGAACTTCTGCATGTCAGTACAGTTGGGGAAGCAGGGACCTGGAATGGAATTCCAGAGTCTAGCGGTTCTGATGAAGAAACTACTGGAGTAGAAAGATCTTTTACATTTAGGGATCTCTACTGTGTGGGGATGGGATTTAGCTGCCTGTCGGGTTTGTCGAGGGTGTCTACGTCGTGGGAGCATAAGTGTCTGCAGTTTGTCAGAGCATTCACCATTAAAATACTTGTAGAACAGGCAGAGGGATGCAACGTTTCGTCGATGGGACAGAGGCTGAAGCTTAGATGCCAGTTCAGGGCCTATCAGATTGGCGACTCTCTTTTGAACCTTGTCTAGGAGCGAGAGACTAGCAGCAGATGCACCAGCCCAAATGTGACAGCAATATATATATATATATATATATATATATATATATATATATATATATATATATATATAAAGTAATCGTGATTTTTCGGTGTATCTAAAATTTCAAATAGGAAAATAACCGAACACTTCCTAAACATATCGTTCACCGTTTGCAGTGTTTGTTCAAGTGTGTTCCATAAAACTATGTATACATTTCATCCCTATTTAAAAATCATCACATTTATGAGGGACGTCTCAAAAGTAATGCCTCCTATTTTTTATTCCGCCAGAATGGATCAGAGGATATTGCAAATTGCATTGTTATGATGACTGAATTTTTCATTCATAACCTGAAAGTTTCATCTCTCTGTTGCAGATATTGACGGTGTGAGAATATAAGAAAGCAACGCCTATCATGGACGTGCGTCAAAATCAAAGACGCGTCATTGAATTCCTCGCAAAAGTGCATTGAGAATGGTGATGGTTATGTTCAAAAAATTAATTCTAGAACCCAAAAGATCACTTGTTTTAATGCTACCACCCCTGTCTTCGTAACTCTTCAACGTTTTGAGTTTAAAAAATAGGAGGCTTTACTTTTGGAACTACCCTAGCGTTCCAAACAAATTTCTTCTCTCAAACGCATAGTCTAACAATTGCAGCAATGAGTTTCACTCTCTATTAGTAAGTCCTCTCACTCCATCGTCGGGTGAATCGTATCATAGATATAAATTTTATTAAGGCACGGCTTATTATTTCATTTATTAACCCAAGACAATAAACTATTTGCTTTTTTACCTTCTTTATCATGTTTTTTTTTTTGTAAACATGCTATTACTTATAATGCGTAACATCGATACAAAATTGACAGAAATTTCTGTAGATCTATCTTTAACATTATGTGATTTGAGTTTGGGAAAGATCTTTCAAGGTGTTGTATAGAATTCCCAAACAATGCCAGAGCACAATTCAGCTAGTATATATATATATATATATATATATATATATATATATATATATATATATATATATATATATATATATATTAATAAGCTACAAAATACAATTATACAAAATATAGCAGGCTGTAACTGGAGAAGAAAAAATAAATGTCCCCTACAAGGCTCATGTAAAATAAAAAATGTAGTCTATAGCTGCACAGTATCAAAAAACACAAATCTAAATGAATTTAATGGCAACCATAACTCAACCACCCGATTAAATAATGACACCAACTTTAAACAATCTACTAATCAAATACAAACCAACTCACCATATAATAATCCAACACCTAATCTACCGGAAAATAATTACACTGAACAAGAGGCAATATATTTTGGTTCCATATCTGGCTTAATAAAACATAGAATTTCAACGCACAAATATTCATTTAAAAATCACTCCCTGTTAAACCAAACCACCCTATCCAAGCATATTTGGCGACTCAAGGATAACAATATTTCTTTCAATTTGAAATGGCAAATAATAGGGTCTTATAAAGCATACAAACTAGGAGATAAATTCTGTGCACTGTGTACAAAGGAGACCCTAAAAATTTTAAAATATGAAGATATAAAAAATAGAACCACCCGATTAAATGCAAAAGAAGAACTTATTTTCGCATGCAGTCATAAACGTTGGTTTAAATTTAATAAATATAAACCACCTTTAATCATTAAAAATGTTACTTATTAATATTCAATATTAAAATTAAACTATAACTTGACATGCTTATTAATAAAAATTTTTGATCATCAATATTGTTATTATTTTTAATTGATCTGATATATCGACCATTATTACATATTATTAAAATATATTCTTAACCTTAACCTATGATATATTTTTAATTTCAATAAATAAATAAATTATCAAATATTAAATTCAATAATTTCAAAATAGATTATAATATATTGTTTGCTTGATTTATTATTCCTTAATAAATTAAGTTAAACACTAATTATCTCCCTTGCATTGTTTAATTAAATAAATAAGATTATCTTCCCCTTTTCTTTCTTCAGTTTTAAATTTAGCGTTTTAATCAAACGTATGCTAACCGATATAAAATATTCCATTAGCGTTCTTTTTGAAAATTTATCATTTCATAAGTTGGAAAGCTACAATAAACATCTATATGAATGCTTTGACCTTAATTGCTGATTTCAAAAGGCGAAGAATTAAAAGGTAAATAATTATATATATATTTTATATATCTATATATCTATGTATGTGTGTGTATGTACATATATATATATGTATATACAGTGATGATCATATTTATTGGCACGGTAAAATAAAAGTTAAATTTTGTCTAATAAATTCTAAAAAAGGGATTAAATTAAAGAAAATAACAAAGTATATTATGTATTTTTAACTGGCCTTTCCGATGCAGCAATCGGATTTTAGAAAAAATAAATAACAAAGGAACAACAAACATAATTGCAAAAAACCCTTGTTCAAAATTATTGGCACGATTTATTTAATAATCAATTGTATAGCCTTTGGCCTTGATTACCTTCCTCAGTCGCTTTTCATAGTTTACAACCAAGTTGTTGCACTCTTCAGTAGTAATTTTAGCCCACTTTTCCTGACAATAATCCTCCGATTGAATAAGATTCTTAGGCTTCCTTTGCATTACCCTCAATTTTAATGTTCTCCATAAATTTTCAATTGGATTAAGGTCTGGGCTTTGTGATGGCCACTCCAAAACATTAATATTAATTGTCCTCAAGCCATTTCTTAGTCAGTTTAGCCGAATGCTTTGGGTCATTATCTTGCATGAACCACCAACGACGACCAAGTGAGAGCTCTTTAGCAGAGTCTTTCAGGTTTTCATCCAATATTTTAACATAATCTTCCTTTTTTATGCTACCTGTGACCTTAACAAGTCGCCCTGGTCCAGAGGCAGCAAAGGATCCCCAAAACATCAAACTGCCTCCACCGTGCTTCACTGTGGGTATGGTGTTCTTAGGCAGGAAAGCTTCGCCAGATTTTCTGTAAATATAAGACACTTTATTATGGCCAAATAACTCTATTTTTGTTTCGTCAGTCTATAGAACACGTTTCCAGAATGCAACATCTTTATCAATATGACGTTTTGCAAAGGTTAGCCTTGCTTTCAGGTGCATAGGCTTCAATAAGGGAGTCTTTCTCGGACGACATGCTTTTAAACCAGCTCTCTTCAAAACTCTACCAACTGTATGTCGAGATACATTCACTCCAGAGGTGCTCTGTTCATCAACAATCTCCCCAACAGAGATCCTTGGGTTTTGTTTTACTTGTCGAACAATTTTCCGTTCATCTCTTGGGGAAAGAATCCTTTTTCTCCCTCTACCCTCTAAACTCATAACGTGGCCTTGCGATTTGAACTTGTTTATTATGGCTCTAACAGTGGATTTGGGAAGGTTTAGCTTCTTTGAAATCTTATCATAGCCCTCCCCATTGGTATGGCATGCTACAAGAAGCTTCCTGACGTCTTCGCTGTGTTCCTTAGTTTTAACCATGGCGATTGAAAATTATAATTTAGTCACTTATAATAGTTTAAATAAATCGCTATCTAAAAATTATCTGAAAAAAATTATTCACTGAATTAGCGTTAAACAAGCATAATATAGCTATAAAAAAGTTCAGAAAGCACGTAAACCGGAAATTGATTGATATTATACTGATACTAAAAGAAAAACAAAGCCGTGCCAATAATTTTGAACAAGGGTTTTTTGCAATTATGTTTGTTGTTCCTTTGTTATTTATTTTTTCTAAAATCCGATTGCTGCATCGGAAAGGCCAGTTAAAAATACATAATATACTTTGTTATTTTCTTTAATTTAATCCCTTTTTTAGAATTTATTAGACAAAATTTAACTTTTATTTTACCGTGCCAATAAATATGATCATCACTGTATATATATGTATGTATATATATATATATATATATATGTATATATGTGTGTGTCTATGAATTTTATTAGAAATATATTATTATAATATTATATTTAAACCAAATTCAGATTTATAATTTTATTCTATTTTATTTTTATCTTTAACCCATATTAATTTTCTTATCAAGTAAATGCATACCTTTATTTTAATTTTTTCAGATACATCTGCCTATACTTTTAATGCTAGCTTTATTTATGGTGTCTTTTACATATATTAAAAACCCTTCCCAATACTTTGCTGATGAGGAAACTTTGTTTGTTAAAAATACTATATGTAAAAACTATTGTCTGTGGCTTAATGTCTACCACAATAAAAACATTGTTTTCCGAAACGATCGTACAAGTTATTGATTTTGTTTTTGTTCTTTCTTGTGAAACGGATTTTTAATTTAATTCTAATTTGAATTTTAAATTATCAATCACATTACTGAATATTAAATTAGCTCCAGGATATTTACCTATCGAGCTTATTATATATCTAAATTACAACGAGCACTTTTTCTTTCCCTGTATTTTAATTAAATTAGTAATTTTACTATTACATTAAAATGCACTCTGCTCTTTAGACTATTGTTCTAATCTCCTTTATATATATATATATATATATATATATATATATATATATATATATATATATATATATATATAAGGGATGGGACGATTCCAGTATTTTTAACGATTCCGATACAATTACTGATTCTGTATTAAATTCCCAATTCTGATACAATTACCAATTCCGATTTTTGTAAATCTCTACATATTTAACTATAAAGTTGTTATTTTCCACGATTACGATAAAAACACATATTAAATGTGCAAATATTTTCTTCGACGTAAGGATACACTTGTGAGGGATGATCTATCGATTTTAGTTTTACTAATAGGTTAAAATCAAAAGATATTCACTGTTTTAGCATTACTATCAGCAGTAGAATATTTTTCTTTAAAGAAAATCAAATGAAAAATCTAATTAGAAGAATCGTTGTTGGCATCGGAAAATAGGCACACATTTTTCCGATTTTGATGCCCCAAAATTTCCGATTTTTTGGATTGCCGATTCCGATTCCGATTAATCGACCCAACGCACGTCCATGATATATATAGGAGGTACAACATTTTATAATAGCTATGTACAAACCGAATTTATTAATCATGATGAATGAAAAAAATAAAAAGTTAAAAGCTAACTGATTCGTTTCAAACCTCGCTCAACGGAGCTTAAATTGAGGTTAATAGCGATTAGGAAAAACATATGAGATGGAGATATGGCGGGGGCAAGTGGAAAAAACAAATAGAACTAAGGGAAAAATCAGATAGAAACTATATTAAGTCAGAAAAGATTTTCTCTTTGTTTACAAATAAGTATTTGAGTTGTAAGCTATTTTAGTTTTAAAAGAAATAAAAAATGTTGTTCTGAACAGAATGGCAATATCAACCCAAAAATGCTTTGAATTGTAAACTATAAGACGAAGATGAAGAATAGAGTTTCCGTTAGGTAGTCAATCAGAAGAAGTCCTAAAGAGCAAAGTTCCCTTCTCGTGTAAAGAACGAAAACATGTTCAGAATTCTAAAATATTCAGTGTCTTTTATGGAGTGATTCCGGTTTCTGATTGGTCGGTAGCAGAGCGTCTTTCCATTTGATTGGTCAGTTCCTATTAGCCCTGTCTATGATTAGAATATTCCAATTTTTTGTAATTATATCCTTTATTCTAGCTACATATTGCAGCAAAAGTTAATGTTCAAGTTAATTTTTTTCTCTGAGGTCATCCGATCTCAGCCTCTTTTTAAGACTAGCGTCATGACACATTCATTGTAATTCTCTCTATCCAACATATATCGTCACACTGTGCACACATTCTTGAGAGACGCCTCCCTTGGTCGATAGCAGTAAAGCTATGATGGTTAATAATTCTCTCTATGTAACATTTATCATCAATCCTCCGGTTTCAATTTCATACATCACACATGAACACATATCTTCACTTGGTTGATAGCGATAATGCTCTGCTGGTTAGTAATAACAGCATTCCCTAAACTTAATCGATTCTCTCTTAACTCTTGCAATCATACTATTACTTGCTTCTGGTATTACCAAGGTAACGAAACATTGTAATGTCCATCGTTTCGACATCCAAATATACTTTCTCTACATTTCATCAGTGTCTTTTGTCTTACACTTCTACCACAAAAATTAACCTTAACCCTAATTCCACTGCACTTTTCGTGTATCCAAACATTTTAACTCTTGACGTATGCTAGTGATAATATCTCGGCACATAAAATTATATAAACATTTAAATCCTATATACTTAATTCTATTGATGAATTTTTTCTCCTTAGACAATAGTTATAGTCCTTTATGATACATGGCCAATAATTTTAAGGACAGTAAAAAGTTTATCTTTGCTTTACTTTTGGCAGTCTTGTAACTCTCGCATCTCTTGTTTTGTGCTTTAGTCCTTACATTCCATGATGTATGCTTCTGACAAAGAGGTAAGAACTACTGTTCTCTCGGTTAGAATCTATTCCATCTAACACATATCGTTGGCAAGCTTGTTTATTTTTTACTTTGAGGTAATATTTTTACTCCTTATATCAAGTGGCTTCATACCTTGTCAGGTGCTATTTTCATTTAAAAATATCCAAATGAAATACATAAAAATGTTGTATAATGTAAAATTACAGTCAGTACAGCAACTGTAGATTTTGCAGGATGGAAACCGTATTGCTTGTCTCCAGTATTTCTAAATTCTGGGCGAACTAATGAGATTTTTCATTCTTCATTGAAAGCAAAGTAAGCGCTCTTTACCTTCGTTAGGCAATCACCTAGAGATGGTGTCTCGATAAATGCAATGGTTCTCACTGAATTAGTGTCAGAAAAAGTATCCGGTCTATAATAATCTTATCTCAGTTAAGGAAGTGACCACTAAAAGAAAATGTGTTACATTTAAGTAGTTTAAATTATGACTTGACCTTAGAAGAGTTAGTTTGTAAATTAATCTCTAAAAGCCGCACAACACATGCCAGCATGTAAAACCGATGATGATGATAATGATGATGATGATGATGATGATGATGATGATTTCTCTGGGAACGGTTTGCAGCATTTGAAAGTTGTGGGCTTTGCTATACTGATGATATGATCTGTGTTATTGAAAGATATGAATTAAATTCGATCTGATGTGTAATATAAATATTAGGCTTTTCCAACTTTAACTGGTTATTCATTTCGCTTGTTACCCAGGGACGAATTTAAAATATCTATGCGCACGGCGTAAAGATGCGAGTGGCCTCTGACCTCCCACTAATTCCTTTTTTTTCTTCTGACGTCAAAGAATCACAGAGCTATGATTCAGTGGCTTTATTCTGTGCATCTTGTTCTGATTCTGTTGAGGCTGAAGATGGCCAGACTGAACTCAGCCGTGCGTTTTAACTGCTTGAATATTTTGAATAAAGCTCTAGTTGAATAAGAGATGTACACGTTTTTCAGGTAACCACAAAAACAAAAAAAGTAAGGATGAAGAAAACTTAAACTGATTCAGTCAGAAATGACCATAGAACTGATGTAAATAATATGATTTCATGGAAAATTTCACTTTATACCGCTATGGCTAATGTGCAACCTATACCTGAGTTGGAAATACGCGTAAATCGATGAACAACGAAAGATAAAAACACTAATGGTATATAGCACTAACATGTTCAAATGATTATTTATTTCAAAACTAGCAGGGATACCCGGCCGAGACCGAAACTTACCTGCATCATATTGTACTATATTACGATGTGAGATAACACGCTCAGGGGAGCAGTATCATAATAGCATAGAATCAGCAGAAGTTCAAGTAGAACGCAGCGTGTACGACGATCCACATTGGGCACTCGCTGATAGTAAGCTCCACTTACCCTTTATTCTATCCATGTAACATTTTTGGTTAATATATCTTTCTTACACCTAGTCCCTGTTCTGTATTTTCCTTCCGTGGTCCCAACGTTGGGTCCACATGGCATCTTTATGTCAAAATTTCTCTCTTCTTCTTTTTCAAGCCGTCTCTCAAATCTTCCTCTCTTTTCATCTCCTCCGTTTTTACCATCTTTCTACCCAACCCTTTCTGTCTCCTCCGCCCAGCCCATTCATTCTTCTCTATTGTTTTCATGGTTGGTTTGGTTGGTTTTTTTTTGTTTTTTTACGGCATATCAACCCTCTTCAGGTTATTATTCAAAGATTTTGAAGAAAATATTTTTAATAGAATATATTTGTTGTTTCCAAGTCGGTTTCTATTTAATCCATAGTTGGGACCCTAACAGGTACTACCACTCCGGGTCAGAGTGGACTTAGTAGCAACGGCAATTAAAGGGTGGCTGCACACTCCCAAAATCCCGCAAGCTGGGGCCTCACCACTGGATATAGTTTAAGGTCATATTCAGGACCTATTGTTTTAATTTTCAATCTATGCACAACTAATAGTTTTATTTGATTGAAATCTATTATATTATGCCATGGAAAGAACAAAATACAGCATTAAAGCATTAAAGGCGTCCATATTTACCTTGTGCGACCTACTCTACAGCATTAGCAGAAAACACTAGTGGTGCCTGGGAATTAATAAGAACTTGTGTGTATTACTTCCCTGAATCTTGAATTTCATATTATAATTTTGTCCTATGTTGTCTAGCAAGCTCCAGCCCCTGTTCTATCGCCATAATTTTTCCATGTGCCTGCTGTACTTCCACAGAATGTACTTCAACAATTTACTGCAATTATGCCCCCTGAAGGTAAATACTCCATAAACCTGACAAGTAGAAAAATCCCATGCTTTCACTGTACAGGTATCTAGATACCAATTTTTTTCAAATTCTAACGACTTCTTTGTTGTACTGCTTAACTCTTCCTGCTCCCCATTTCTCCGACTCTAATAATATGCCAACATTTAAATGTAATGAAAACAAACATCATTCTGTGATACTATCGACTCAAGATTCCCTATAAATTTAGCCCTTGAATCACAGTAGCCCCTTAGTGCTCAGGGTTTTAGTGTCTTTGTTATATATCGGCACCCTACACCAGTAAGTAGGGATTCTGTTAACTAGTATGAATTTTGACGAGGGTCATATAAGTACATGTCAGGATAACCTAGCACCAATGTAAATGTACCTAGCGACATCTGACGTAATTCAAACTTAGGCCAAAGGCCAACTCCCTAGGCAAAACGCACCAGAAATGCAATTGTAGTATGATATGACGATAGAAATTACGTCACATACTCGGATGAGAGAGCAGAATGTTTCTAATCAGGAAGCGGTAAGAAGATCCAAGGATGTAATGATCTGAGCTGATATTACCGACGCCTCTGTCCGTCTGTGTTTCTCAATCCCCAAGTTAAGAAAATTAAACGAGTAAATAATTAGTTACATGGTCTCTCCCTCTCTTGTTGATTTTTTTCAACATTCACATATATAAGTCAGTAAATACGGACTTACTATTTAATGCAACTGGGATGGTAAATATCCTGGATATTTCGAGAATAAAATCTTTTTTCAAAAAGAAAACAATCCAAAAGAATGCTGTACAAAAGGAAAATCTGTAAGAATAGAACATGAAGTGAGATTAGGTAAGCTGCCAAACAGAAAATAGGAGTTATGGTTTCAATCTATATATTAATTCCTAATGATTCTAATATTCCTCTCATTATTAAGACTTGTATAAATCAATACATATAACTTTTCTTTCTTTCTTTATTCATTTATTTATTTATTATTATTATTATTATTATTATTATTATTATTATTATTTACTTCCTAGGAGTAGTCAAACAAGCCACCATTAAAGATTGTGTTTTGAGAACAACTTGTGGTGTTCTCTGGAGTCTGAGTGACAAGTCTTCTCAGATTTCCAGTACTGTCCACCTCTTTCGATAACCTTTGCAAAAGAATTTGCGTTGTTGCAACAGCTGTTTACCATTGATTCCTCGTTGGCAGAGACCATTGATCTTCACTGGAATTTGAGTGATAGTAAGCCTCCCCAGGGTCTCAGTCTTCTTTACACTCAACCAGCAGAGGTCTGACTAGTGCTTTCTTTCCTCGATCTCTCCATCCTCCTTTACCCTCCTCACTTATTTAGTGTGATGCCAGTTTATGGTGACACAAAAAAGGACGGGGCGGTATCTTACAATTATATCGTTTCAGTTTTCATGATTCCATGTGATGTTCCGTTGCGTTTTACATCTGTAGCCGTTTCTGAGTCCAGTTTGTGTCTGTAGTTCATGTGTGTTAGTCTCCACATTCAATTTTTTTCCTTAATATTTCTTCATTTTTCATTATTGTTATCCATTTTATCTTCTCAGTCACCCCTCTGATTCCAATCTCTCCCATTCTTTTTCAAAGTTTTTCCATATTGTTCTTAGCATTCCTACTGTTAGTGATGTTATTTTGACTTTCTTTATTCTTGAGATCCCTTTGAGCTCTCTGGTAAGTTCCGTGTATTTTCTCTGCTTCTCCGTCTCTTTGATCTTTACTTTGTGGTCTGCTGGAACGGCAAAATTTACTATCCAGCAGGACTTTCCTTCTTGATAATTATTATGATATCCGGTCTTCTTGCGTGGTTGAGTTTTTCCGTTTGTATATAAATGTCCCATAGGATCTTGTAACATTCATTTTCCAGTACTTCTGCCGGTTTGTGCTTGCAGCATTTGTCTGGGTGTTCAAGATGTGATCGTCTGCATAATTGCCAGTGTATTATTATTATTATTATTATTATTATTATTATTATTATTATTTATTCTTAATTTGATGAAAATTAAGTTACTTAAATAAACAAAAAAGGTAAAAAGTAAAAAATCGAAACCAGAGGAAAGTTTTTGGACTAGACTGTACGAAGAATTAAGAATTATGAATTGTGGAAGTATCTGGTCCGTTTATTGAAATGTATGATCGCCATTGATTACATCATCTGAATGTTTTTATGTTCACCAGAAGGAAGGCAACAGCTGTATTGATGCCATTTCAAAATGGATTTAGAGAACTTACAACCGAGATTCGGAAGGTTGGCTCTTAAAGAATATCCGATCCAGAGCCAAGAGAAAGAGGCCATTGTGTGTGTTGAACATGAGAAGTCGAACTAATGTAAATTGAGTGTGCCCCAGGGTCCGGACAATGACAGTTACAGCTTTGTGAATTGAACTGGTCAGAATAATGCTTCTTGAGTTGCAGCATTTGCAAGCTGGACGTAGAGAAGAAGAAGAATAAAACGGAATGTCCGAATGATGTTAGGTGGGAATTTGGCCGGTGGGTGGGGATTAACTCTTTGCAATTTATTCTTGTTTAAGGTAGATATTTCCTGTCAAATGAAAAAGAAGGGAATAAATGGCTGAGGTGAGAGTTTTATTTCATGATTTTTTTTCACAGAATATTTTTGTTTATATTTGTTATGTACTGACCTATTTAGCATAATCGTTAGTGTTTGCTAAGGAGACTTGGGTTTGGCCGGGAGACTTGGGTTTGGCCGGGAGACTTGGGTTCAATCTTCAGTCAATTCATACCAAAGACTTTAAGTTGCCCCCTTGATAAACACACAAGATTATCAGATAAACGCACAAGAATAAATGTAGTACTTCTGCAAAAGGAGTGGCATCCTCCCTTACATCACGTGTTAACAGAACGAAAAGAGAGCCTTACCATTTTACTTTATAAAGACTTGTAACGAAATTATCCCGGATGGTGATCAGAAAAAACAGTGTAGAAAAATAATTTTTTTGCCTATTAAAATCAGCAACAGTTATAGCCTGTTGACATAGAGTGAGTGATTTATGCCAAATTGATAAGAATATGCTGTTGTCATAGCTCTAGTGATTAGTGTATCAGCCCAGATATAGAGTCGAAAATGTTTCTTTTTGTTAATATTATTCAATTGCGAAAGACACTATTTATTTAAATGATTAAGCTTTTACAAGGTGTAAAAAGAATTCATAACCGTCTACCAAGCTCTATCTTTTGTCGCATCACTGCAGTGTTGAATTCCTGTGCTTATTGTGGGAAATGATATCTGGATTTTTAAGCACTTGTTTAAATATGACTTTTAAATCCAGAATACGAATTTATCAGTTTTAACTTCACAAGAAAAATTCTGAACACAAACCATTCGTCCATACATGGATCAACTACTTGCCTCTCTATATTGGACAGTATGCCAAACAAAATAATAGGTTCCGCACTGTCTACCCAGCTCCAGCCCCTGTCACATCGCCTCAGTGTTCTGTCTCTGGGATTATTTTACAAGTACTTCCATAGAAGTTACTCTACTGCAGTTTTACTCTCTCACTCCCGACCCATCCAATTAGCTAGAAAATGTAGACTTCTTTAAGTCTGAACAGAAAAGTTTTGCACTACTTTGAATTCCCCTTACAAAGATTAAAATTAAGATGCAACGCTACTAAGTCTTACTTCTAGAATCCTTATTTCAAATTTTAATCAAGATTCATCACATGATCATGATTCTAGAAAGTGTTTAAGAGTAAAAGTTGAAGTTACGTAGATCCAATCTTGCTTAATTTGTGTCTCATGACCATGAATCAAATTTCATGCAAATCTGAAATATTTGAATTTTCAAATTGGAAGTTAAACTCATAAACTTTTTTTAAATACTGCAAAAACACTTAAATTTGGGGGAATATTTATTTATTTATTTATGTTTAATATCTCTTGATAAAAATTCACAAAAATTGGAGGTATCTGAATTTTCAACAAGATCTTCCATCTCGCTCATTTTGCAAAACGAAACTGAATTAGACACACTTTACTCCTGGCAACTGGGCTTGAAAATTAATTATGATCGGTTAATCAGTTTGGGAGTGAATCCTTTACTTACATATATATAAACCTATACACATACCTAACTTTATCTAAATAGAAGATACGTAGGAGTAGTATATATTTCTGTGTTTCTATAGTAGTTTGCTTATACTAAAAGATGTAGTAAGGAAATTAAAAAGATACCAATCATTCCACTGGCAATCTGTCTGCTGTTGTACAAATATATTTATAGTCGTGTGTACGCCACAGAGTAATCAATATCAATTACTTTCGACATGGCATGAGGTCAATAGAGAATCACTAAGTTGGCGATAAATATGTCAGATCCAAAAGTGTCCTAGCTATAACATATATATATATATATATATATATATATATATATATATATATATATTGATTTATAATAATATATATACACTGCCAAAGTTCTGACCTAATGGCTTCTTTTGACCCCGAAGTGATAATTAGATTGACACCTTGGCAGTGTCCAAGTAAGCCATATCATAATTATCCTACATTCAACAGTATTGAGCACCTTTAGATTCAACAAAATCAACCAAGTTTGGTAATGTCTTATCATTATATATATATATATATATATATATATATATATATATATATATATATATATATATATATATATATATATTAATGAAAACAATATAATTATAAAACTCAAATGAACTTGTAACGAGTGATGTAAACCACTTTCCGGTTTACAACATCCGGTTGCGCAGGGGCGCATAAACATTAACCCATAACAACGTAAACAAATAAACACAAATCGCTTCTTTTGCAGATTTTGACCTGCGCACTGAAATATTAACGTTATTATTTCGAAATTATTATTTAACATGGGAAGAGTGGGGGTGTTTTGCAACTATTCTTTATTACAACTATACTGTCGCTATTTTCTTACAACTAAACAACTTTAACCCGTTGACAAACGTAAGAACAATTGTAGTAAAGCCAAGACTACTACTACTACCACTACAACTCTCTATCCGTCCCTTTTCCTTCCTTCCTTCCTTCTTTTTTTATTTTTTGTTTACATTTCTAGATACAAAATAGTTGTGTGAGAACGGTGTATTTGTTGACACATTTACTAATCTGTTTCAATATTAGTTTTATTTTATTTTATTTATTTAGATTTTATTTTTTTGCTTCAGGTTTTATTAATTATTTTTTTTAGATTTTAAGTTTCTATAACTTGGTTGGAGGATTCCAATATGGGTTTTTCATTCTTATATTTCTCATCAGTAGGTTCATGTGCGTTTTTGCTGCTAAATGACTTTCGTCAGCGTTCGATTCGTAGGAAAATCATGTTTAATTTTCGATTTTTGTGCGATTATGCGTAAAAATATGTAACTTTACACGAATAGGGAGGATTTTTCATGTTTGAGTGATCCGTCCGTGATTTTCCATTATAATTTACTTTCATAAAAATGTTTCTGTTATGTCAAAAAAAACTATTCTATTTTCTTTACATCACAAGTGTCACACTTATACATGAATTCCATAGCTAATATAACATACTGACCTGAGTCTAGTATATATATATATATATATATATATATATATATATATATATATATATATATACTAGCAGTTCCGCCCGGCTTTGCTCGGGCCCTATATACTGTTCATAACGTTATGTGAAGATGTATATATTAAAAAATGTGAATATGTACGGTAATCCCTTTCTATATAATAGGCTTCATTAGCTACCACGGAAAATGTTGGTAGAGACCGCAGACGTCAATTTTTTTTTTAACTTTGACCCCAATTTTGACCCCTTAACATTTTTTTATTTTGGGCTCGTATTAAATGAAAATGTTTGACACATGTCCAAGTAACCTATATCTAAAATTTCTAGTGTTTAGAATTAAAATTGGCGGAAGAGTTTGGTAGAGTCTGCAAAGGTCAACTCTTTCAACTTTGACCTTTTTCCAGCCAAATTCTCGCCCCAAAACCGATTGAAAAGCTGGCTGCACATCTGAATACCCTTTATGTAAAATTTCAAATGTTTAGACCAAAAATTGGCTGAATAGTTTGCTAGAGATTGCAAAAGTAAAATCTTTTGAACTTTGACTGCTTGGAAACCAAATTTTCAGCAAAAAAAAAAAAAAATGATTAAAAACCTTGCCCTATGTCTGAATACACTTTATGTAAAATTTCAAATGTTTAGACCAAAAATTGACTGAGCAATTTGGTAGAGACCGCAGAGGTCAATTTTTTTAAAGCTTTGACCCCCAATTATGACCCCTTAACATTTATTGTTTTAAGCTGAAATAAAATTATAAAATTACATCCATGTCCAAGTAACCTATATCTAAAATTTTAAGTGTTTATATTGGCAGAGGAGCTTGATAGAGTTTTCAAGGGTCAAATCGTTGAACTTTGACCCCTTAACAGCCAAATTTCTGGCCAAAAATCAATTAAAAAGATTTTCCCAAATCTCAATACCCCTTCTGTCAAATCTCGAATCTGTAGAGTTATTTGGTAGGGAAATGCACACACACACACACACACACACACACACACACACACACACACACACACATTTTTACTTTTATAGATATAGTAGTAGTTCAGCCGTGCTTTGCTCGGGCCCTATGTACTGTTCATAACTTTATGTGCATATGTATATACTAAAAAGTGTGCATATGTACCGTAACGCCTTTCCATATTTCCTTAACTACCATAGAGAAAAGTTGGTAGAGAAACTAGAGGAAAATTTTTTCTCAACATTGACCCCAATTTTGATCCCTTAACATTTATTGCTTTGGGCTCAAATAAAATTAAAATTTTTGGTCCATCTCCACGTAACCTACATAAAATATTTCAAGTGTTTAGACACAAAATTGGCAGAGGAATTTGGTAGAGCCTACAAAGGTTAACTATTTCAAGTCTGACCTCTTGGCAGCGAAATTTTTGTCCAAAAACTGATTTAAAAGCTTGCTGCATTTTATGTAAAATTTCAAACGTTTAGACCAAAAATTGGATTAATAATTTGCTATAGATTGCAAAGGTCAAATCTTTTGAACTTTGACCCCTTAGCAGCCAACTTTTCGTCCAAATCTGATTAAAAAGCTTACCTCATGTCTTAATACACTTTATGTAAAATTTCAAATATTTAGACCAAAAATTGGCTCACACACACACACACACACACACACACACACACACACACACATTTTCACTTATATATATATATATATATATATATATATTTTACATAAACGTCACCACTTATCAAGGCCGATAGGCCACTCAAGGATAAGGGTTAAAGAGTATAGTGTAGTCAAAAGGACAATATAGTAATCGATAGTAATGGAAGTTCGGTAAATTTGTTAACTTAAGTTGAACGGCTCATCAGAAACTTGTTCACGTTGGACTTGAAGACAACCATATTATAGAAAGCTGGAAAGCAGGAAAACGGAAGACAATTCCACAGGCGTGCAGTTCTTAGAAAGAAGCTTTGATCATCGTATCTATGTTTAGGTTTAGGTACAGATAAAGAGTGGGGAAAATTATTGATAATGTTTTCAGCTAGTCTAGTGTTTCTTGTGAAAGTTTGGCGAGGGGGGACCATAGATTGAAGCTCAGTTGAACACTTTCCATGAAAATAACGATAAAGCAGAGACAAACTCGCAACATCTCTTCTGTGAGACAGAGGTTGCAGCGAAGAGAAAAGGACATCTCCCACCAGGCCACGAAGACTATTTTGAACCCTATCAAGGCAGGACAAGTCTTTTCTAGCAGCTCCTGCCCATATGTGGCAACAGTACTCCATCCTTGGACGTATCTGGCTCTTATATAGATAGAGAATTGCATCAGCAATGAGATATCTACTGGATCGATAAAAGGATCCGACCATTTTTCCAGCGGCCTTGGCAACAGATTTGATGTACGTATTCCATTTAAGATCAGGAGTAAAGGTCAAGCCCAGAAGCCTGTCAAAACCTGAGGCCTCCCCGAGACGAGAGCCATTCATTTTAATTGATGCCAGATGAGGATCAGAACGTTGATGATGTAAAGATAGAAGCTTGGTTTTAGATGCATTAAAAGTAACCAGCCATTCCTTTCCCCATTGTACAACGTGCTCAAGATCAGAGGAGAGAGAATTGGAGAGAACTTGGTCGTTTACTGTCATAGATGTGTTACTATAGATGGTAGTGTCATCAGCAAAAATGTCTACGAATGATTTAAGGATGTGATTTGGAAGATCATTAATGTAGATCAGGAAAAGAGTTGGGCCCAGGATCGACCCCTGAGGGACTCCAGCATTTATACTGTGAGCTTCTGATTTTCGCCCATCAACTACTACTCTTATGAACCTATCAGAGAGAAATGATTTAATATATATATATATATATATATATATATATATATATATATATATATATATATATATACACAGAGTTAATAAAACATGTTAAATACACTTTGAAAAAGAGTTAAAAACATATTTAATCTGAAAATTCCTTCTCATCAGAGGGTAGGAATTAGCAAAATGCGGGGTCGGATTTTGCATACAAAAGTATTTGATGAAACAACAAGTAAGTCAAAGATCTTATTTAAGAAGAAATCTACCCACACTTTCATGTCTTGTATGTATATTTACTTATATTTTACTATATGCATTTACTTACTTACTTTCTTGCTTTTTCCTGAATTTGAAAATACCGGCCATCCTCTCCCCTTAAATAATTTTTATTTTTTATTTTATATTTTATTTTTTATTTATTTATTTATTTATTGTTTATTTATTTTCTTTTTATTTATTAATTAATTAATTTATTTATTTTCCATTTAATGTCTTTTAACAACTCTTGCTGACATTTTCTTAAGTAATAACCTGTACATTTCAGTTGACCTATATTATTTTGCCCCATATATTTTTTCGCGCCTTTTAACATTTCCTGTCTGGGTCATTTTGACATTTGTTTTTCTATTTTATATTTAATTCTATCACTATTTAATTTTTTTCTCTTCTTTTTCCCCTCTTCTTCTTCCCTGATCTTTCTTATTTATATTATGTCTCGGCAACAGTGTGAAAAGAATATCTTATTTTTCTTTTATTAATATTATTGGAATTTTCCCCCTTTTCCCTTGTACATATTTGTGAATTATTCCATGGATTTCGGCCTTTGGATTATTTTGGACCATCTTCCAATCATGGGATTTCCTTTTTGAATATATATATATCATTGGATTATTTTCTTTCACCAGACTATCCATTTACGTGTAATCACCTTTTTTCTTCACCATATTCCATCTGCTTCATTTTTTTGTTATCAAGTAAGATCTTTGACTTACTTGTTGTTTCATCAAATACTTTTGTATGCAAAATCCGACTCCGCATTTTGCTAATTCCTATCCTCTGATGAGAAGGAAAGTATTTCTTCGAAACTCCGCGGATTACGGGCTATCCACTTATCAAGTGTTTCCTTTTCAGATTAAATATGTTTTTAACTCTTTTTCAAAGTGTTTTTTAACATATTTTATTAACTGTTTGCTCGTATTATAAGCTCTATATCCTATTTGGTTTTATGGAGCTTTTACATCTGGCTGAGATAACTTTATAAATATTAATTCTTTAATATTTATAATATACTTTAATTTTACCATCTTGGATCATTTTGGTAAATTTGATTGTAATTTTTATTTTATATATATATATATATATATATATATATATATATATGTATATATATTTAAATATAATTATCTATTGACACATGTTTTGTCGTCTATGACTCATTAGAGTGGCTGAATCTATCGAGATTCGAAATAGGGATCCCACGGTATATATAAGTGAAATTGTCTCTATGTGAGTGTCTGTGTGTATATATAAACAAACAAATAAGTAAATAAATAAGGAACCTGAAAGACTAAAACAAACGAAGGAATAAAAAATAGTGAGGAATAAAGAGTAAATAAATAAATAAAAATAAAAACACTTGTCAATAGGAAGTCGCCAGAATAAATAAAAGACAACCTTAAAAACAAACTAGCATATAGCGAAGATAAGAATATAAAAACTTTAAAAAAAAATAGCTGCCAAACTAATAGAATACTAATACCTCCCAACTGTCAACAGCTTTACAACATGAAACCGCACTTCCCTCTCCCTCACCCGTACTATCGATAGATAAAAATAAATAAGTATATTTATAAATAATATAAATAAATAAATAAAAAAAAATAAATAAAAATAACACTAATCAAAAGAAATTAAATTGTCATATCAAAGAACCTTCTGTTTATTTTATATGTCTGGCATTATTTGTTTGCGTGGTGATAATGGCTGGGACTTTTGTTTAAGATGAAAAAGTCAAGTATCATTGTAAACTTGTGCTTTAAAAAGAAACCTTCATTTCAAATGCGCCCTTGTCATATCAAAGAACTTACAGTTGATTTTAAATGTTGGGCTTTTCGGCTTGTGTGGTACTAGAACTTCTCAAATGCACTTGTTATGTTAGGTTGTGTAAGATGTTTACTTTGGTCAAAATCGATTGTTGCTTATTCCATCGGATTTTTTTCGATTATATATACTTATGAAAGACATTCTGACACAAAACCCATCTGACAACACTGCCAGACACATTAATTACCTTCCTGTGAAGTTTATAACCTAGCCGTCTTCGAGTCCATATGGAATGGACTCACAGATGCACAGACACCACAGATAAAGTTCCTTTTATACAATAGTAGAGATAGAAACTAAAAAGTTTAGTTTTTAACTTTGCAATAAAGAATTCGCTATAAGTTGGCTTTCAGCCTACACCACATTGTAAACAACTTGATATGTACACTGACCATTCCAGAGTAATACTTCTTATTTTATTCAGTCTGAATGAATCAGAGGAGATTGCAAATTGTATTGATATGATGAATGAAATTAAGCATTAATGACCTGAGAATTTCATCAATCTCTTGCAGATATTAGCGGTATAAGATTCTAAGAAGGCAACATTTGCCATGGACTTGTATCAGAAACAGAGATGCACCACTGAATTCTTGTTGAAAGTGCATTGAGAATGGTGGTGACTATACAAAATATAAATTTTCGAGCTCTTTTTAAGAGTAGTGCTCCCGTCTTCGCAACACTTCAAGTTCTTGAGTTAGAAAACATAGAAATTTGAAATGATCCTTATACAAATATATCTACATACATAATATGTACAGAAAGGCTTTTGGCATACACTTGTTGTACACGAAAACAAACACATTCAATGAAGTATAAAGAAAATTGTACTGAAGATGTTAAATTGTCTCACTTAACATATATAACATGTGATCTTAGTCTTAGATTAATAATCATACATTAAAGAATCCATAGCAACCATTTTGCATATCAGATAAGTATATCAGTTACCGAGGTATGTGTACTTAATCTTAATGGTTGGCAAGCTCAGTGCGCATTCCACCTGGACTGAGGTCGGATTGCAACAAGAATGTGTAACAACGAACCATATATGTCTGCCTATATATATATATATATATATATATATATATATATATATATATATATATATATATATATATATATATATAGTAAGTTATAAAATATATATGGCGATTAAGCTACACTGAATATTCCGTGTTTCATCCACTCTAGGACTCTTCAGTCCTTATGCGCATAAGCCTGAAGAGTCCTAGAGTGGATGAAACGCGGAATATTCAGTGTAGCTTAATCGCCATATATATTTTATAACTTACTAACTAGCTCTACCTACGTATTGAGCACTTTGGAAGTAAATACTTAAAGTTTACGCATAAATTTATACTTTTGTATATTAATTTTATGTGAGTAAATGAAGTAGTTATATATATATATATATATATATATATATATATATATATATATATATATATACAGATTCATCCACAGGCAGACTTTTCCACTGTATCAGTTCAGTTCAGCTAGACTAGCAACTACATAAAGGCAGGATTGAAATTTGCTATTTTGCTGCTGCTTAGATGGTATGTGAAATTACAATGATCAAACAGTGTCCAAACGCCTAAGCTCCATTTGTTTCCACAAAGAACATGGCATTATATGATAGTAGCAACTTATTATTTCACTCCTCAATATGCTCGATTCAAGATAGGGAGTATATATAAATAAAAATAAAAGTAATAAAATGAGGGGGACTTCCAGAGCGCTACTGAAAACATTAAATAAAATTAAGGCCTCCAAAGTACTATTAAACCCAAATTTTTAGCTCATCCCCTATGAGAAAAATTATTTTTTAAATGAGCACTAAAAAACAAAATAAAACTCAAGAGGCTTGCAAAGAACTACTGAAAACACTAAATAAAAGCAAGGAGGCCTCCAGAGTACTACTAAAACTAAGTTTGTATTCCCGTTCGTAAAAGAGAGATGGTTTTTAAGTGATCACTGGGAAAAACTCAGGAACCTCCCTCCCTAATTAAAACGAAGGAGACACCCAGTTATTTTTAAGTAATTTATTTCTTATTTAAAAATAAAACTACTCGATGATTTTATGTGATTTTTTTGTACGACTTTTCTTTTCGTCACGGATAAGATTTTGTTTGTTTTGTCATATGGATAGAATTCTGTACAAGTACCTTATTTCTGATTTAAAAATAAAACTACTGGATGATTTAACGTCATTTTATTGTTGCACAACCTTTTCTTTCTTGTTTTTTCATATAGGTAGAATTATGTATAAATACCTTATTATTTTATTCAAAAGTAACTTATCTTGCCTTAGGTAACAGTAATGTGTTGTATACTACTTTAATTTGTTAAAAAAGAAACACTTTAAAATAAATGAAAACACAAAAACTTATCTACGTAAGTAGGAAAGTAACCTATCTTGCCTTTGACATGCAAGTAAGAAATAATGTTTTTACCTGAAATGCATTGGTTTAAAAAATCCCTAATCTATGCAAAGAGGCCTCCGCAGCAGTAAGAACAACTAGAAACTACTCCATGATTTTATAGGATTCTTTTGTTGTACAATGTTTTCCTCCGTCATAGTTAAGATTTTGTTTGTTTTTCATACGGGTAGAATTCAATAAAAATATTTTCTTATTTAAGAGTAACCTATCTTGCCTTTGTTAACAGTGCTCAAGAAAATTTTTCAAACAGCATTTAAATGAACAAAAAATAAAACTACAGAGGCTTCAGAAAACTACTTAACGATACGTGAGACAGTATTTTTAATATATTACTCAATAAATTTTTTCAAAAACATTTAAATGAACAAAAAAATAAAACCACACAAGCTCCAGAGCACTACTTAACAATATTTTTTAATATATTGTTGATCAATAAATTTTTTGCAACAATATTTAAATGAACAAAAACTAAATAAAATAGGCCTCCAAAGCACGACCGAATCAATAATTCTTCTCTTCTCGACCGATATTAGAGACTTGGAACTATCGACAAGTAGGTTTAATTATTATCTTCCCAGCATGGTTTATGTATATATGACAAATTCATGTATTAATAAAAGCTTCCAAAAAATAACTTCTGCATCCAAACATAAAAGTCATTACATTCCATCATTTTCTTTCTTTCTTTGTTTTTCTTTTTACATTAGAAATCCCAAAAGACTTATCTATAACCAACATGGCTGGTTTATTTTTTATCACCATAATTGTAGAAACAAGCAAAAAAAAATAATAAAATAAAAAGTGAACAAGTAAAATACGTTGTTAATAAATAAGTAGAAACTTGATTGAAAAAATCGACTCTTTATGTTTTTTCTGAGTCAATCATCTCTGTTTGGCAGTAATTATGTTTAGATTTGGTTTTGTTTCTTTTTTTTTTTAATGAGTTGACAATAACGAAAAACAAAGTAACTCAACTCTTGACCTAGCAGACAACGAGCTGACATTGTAAAATAGATGTTAATAACTGGCGCCACCAACTGCAGAGAAAAGTGGACTTGAGTCCACGGTTTTTAGAATAAATTAAGCTTTGGAGATGAAACATCAGAAATTTATAGATATTCACTAAAAGTCCTTTTATAAAAAGCAGAAATGGATGAGGAGATAGGCATTATCTTGTTGCTATAGTGAAAAACGGGATATAAAATCAGAAGCGTGTCTTCCATTATTGTGAGTTATTATAAACCTATTCATTATATTTCATAGACAGCTTTTACAATGTATTTACTTTTGTTCAATTCTGTGAAATTTATAAATGTATCTACTACTATATATATTATTCCTTAATTGGAATTCATTTTTGAGATGAGCATTATATATATTAATTTATTTTTATTTCGGACCGCGACGGATATCACCTGACGAAGGCCAGAGGAATAGTTGGCCGAAACGTTGTGAATAAACAAACCAATAAAAGATGAAAAACAACAACTAATAAAGATGAGAATAATAGTCCGAAATAAAAATAAATTAATGTATCTGCTACTGTTAAAACAATCAATAATACATAAAATATTTATGGCGACACAAAAAGATTACAAAGATCTTCTTAAATAAGTAGATTCTCTATTCATAGGAGTTGGAATATCTATTACAGGAAAATGTTCATAATACTTAGATATCTTAGGACCCTTTAAAAAGTGCAAGTTATTGGATTCAAATATACTTATGAATAATAAGAAAAGTATCGCAAAAATTGCGTTAATTAGAATTTAAACAACAGTATTGCTCCACCTGGTGGCGAGTGAGCGAAGGTCACCATGTTTACTGATGATGTTACTGTGTACATGTTTAGCTTTCATATATATATATATATATATATATATATATATATATATATATATATATATATATATATATATATATATATATAAGAGAAAGAAAATTAAAACTGTAAGTTGAACTTTACAATCAAAATTTATTGTTAAACTGAATACTTAAAAACACATGGAGTATTCAGTCGAACAATAAATTTTGATTGTAAAGTTAAACGTACAGTTTTAATTTTCTTTTTCTTATATTAAGCTCTACTCTCTATTGCGCATTGAGCTTTTTTAATTCAGTTGGGATTAAATTTTCTATATATAAATACTGTTATTTATATTAGTTTGAAGTTTACCATTGTATATATCAGGTAAACACTACATCCCTTTGTTTTCATTATATATATATATATATATATATATATATATATGTGTGTGTGTGTGTGTGTGTGTATTCGAGAAGGAAGACCCAATGTTGTCTGTGATTGAATGATGATCAACAAATGTTCGTGTTATGTTGTTTAATCGGACTATTATTCTTATTTTGGGTTTTATTAGAACAACGTTTCTGTGGTTGCAACCTGCGACCTTCTTTGGGTGTTGAGAATATGCTATTTTTCCTACTAAGGGAAAAGAAAATTGGCTCTGCATTACCAGAATTGGAATCGTTTGTTTGAGGGTGGGTCCCTAGATCATAAAGAAGGTTCAATTATCAGGGGTCACTAAGATATTTGTTAAAAGTTTTCTATGGCTCAATTTGTCGGGATATCTATACTATTTGTTAATATTAGTGAAAAAAAAGTGTTTTACGAAACATCGATACACATGCATATATTTTTTTTTAAAACAGGATGTGAAGAAAGGTATAGTCCAATGCCTACAACATTGGGCAAGGACAATATATAATAGCAACACTACATATCAGGAGGAGATAGCCAGTCCAAGAACAATCCTTCATCGAAACAACAACTCAGAGAGCATGACATCAGCTCCAAAAAGTCCAGATCACACACCAAGAGACACCACCTAAAAAAAACCACTACGGTCTGCACACCATACTCGAAGAGCCTATCCAAAAATATTTTTAAAATATGCAGTCAATACGATATTAGGACAGTGTTTAAGAGCCACTTAACACTCCGAAAATACCTGATGCATGTAAAACCCCTGACTGAAAAACTCATGACAAAAAACTCGCTTATGAGATTTCATGTAAATGTAGGAAACTTTACAAAGGTGAAACATGGCGCCACCCTCAAAGTGAGACTAGAAGAACGTCGAAGAGCTGTCACACGTGGAGAAATCAAAAAATCAGTTCTAGCTGAACATGTGTGGAAGAAAGGGAGTAACCATTCCCCAATGTGGGATGATGTCAAAATACTGGATACAGAAGAAAGATGGCGGGTCAGAAAACTTAAAGAGACAGCACATATGATGGATAATAATAAAATCATTCGTCACCCCAGCATTGCATTTGAACGCCCCTAATTTTTTTTTTTTTTTTTTTTTTTTTTATTACATTTTCACCCCAAACAAGGCAAATTGCCACTTTGGTGTAGGGGGCTACTATCAGGGGCAACAACTACTGGGGTACTATGTAGGGATTTGGGCAGCAAGGTGTCGGTTCACGTTACACTTGAACTTCTGCACGTCAGTACTGTTGGGGAAGCAGGGACCTGGAATGGAATTCCAGAGTCTTGCGGTTCTGGGGAAGAAACTATTGGAGTAAAAAGATCTTTTACATCTAGGGACCTCTACAGTGTGGGGGTGGGATCTAGTAGCCTGTCGGGTTTGTCGAGGGTGCTCGCGTCGTGGGGGCACAAGTGATTGCAGTTCATCAGAGCATTCACCACTAAAATACTTGTAGAACAGGCAGAGGGATGCAACATTTCGTCGATGGGACAGAGGCTGAAGCTTAGATGCCAGTTCAGGGCCTATCAGATTTGCGACTCTCTTTTGAACCTTGTCAAGGAGCGAGAGACTAGTAGCAGATGCACCAGCCCAGATGTGGCAGCAATACTCCATACATGGGCGAATGGTGGCCTTATAGAGGTACAGGATACTTTCGGGTGTTAGTAGTTTTCTAGCATGGTAGAGAGAGCCTACCTTTCTTGCAGCGGCCCTGGCAATGCCTTCAATGTAATTGTTCCAACTCATGTTTCCTGTGAACGTTAGGCCAAGGAGTTTGAAAGATGGACTCTCAGATAAAGAGTCGTTGGCCATTGCTATTGGTGGTAGAGAGGGTTTCTTGTAATTATTGAATGAAACTAGTTTAGTCTTGGCAGCATTGAACGCGACCAACCACTTTTGTCCCCATTCCACTACAGATTGGAGGTCTTCCTCTAGTGTTTCTGCCATTTCTTTAGAAATGTGTTCATTCGTCTTCCTGTCGTGTCTGCCATAGAGTGTAGTGTCATCAGCATATATACCCATCTCAGAGGCAATGTTGTCGGGGAGGTCATTTATGAATATCAGGAACAATAGAGGTCCAAGGATAGAACCCTGGGGCACTCCCGCATTTATATCATATTGTTTAGATGTGCGACCGTCGAGGACTACCTGGATTTTTCTCTTATCTAAGAAGGATTTAATTATGTTAAGTATTCTACCAGTGATACCGTAAGATCTAATCTTCCTGAGGAGACCCTCATGCCATACCCTGTCAAAAGCCTTAGATATATCTAGAGCTACCGCTCTGCCTTCCCCCGCTTTGTCCAGTGATTGGTATATACGTTCAGAGATCACGGTGAGGATGTCTGCTGTGGAACGGGCTTGTCTAAATCCATATTGTTTGTCAGTCAGTAGTTTAGCATCTGTAAGATGATGGACTAGAGCATGGTTAATTATGGTCTCAAATATTTTGGCAAAAAGTGGGAGGAGGCTAATGGGGCGATAATTTGATGGGTCTGTCCTTTCGCCAGAATTCTTGAATACTGGTACAACAGAAGCAGTTTTCCAACAGCCCGGAAAGCAAGCTTCATTAAGACATTTGTTGTAGAGTTTGGAGAGAACTGGAGCTACTTCGGCTGAGCACTTTTTTAATAGCACAGCTGGGATAAGATCGGGTCCACATGCTTTTGAGGTGTCAAGGTTTTTTATGATAGCATGCACCTGAGCAGGGGTGGTTTTCAGATCGTCTAGTGTGGCGTCTGTCCGCATAGGAAAGTCAGGTAGGGGGTGGTTGGATGGGTCCAGTGTGGAGTTTGAGGCAAACCGACTGGCAAGCATGTTAGCCTTGTCGGTTGCTGAGGAGACAACCTCGTGATTGTTGGTTAGTGGGGGAATTGTTGATTGCCCATTATTTACTACACTGTTGTAGATTTTCCAGAAGTCTCGAGTTCCTAGTTTTTGTGCTTCGATGCGCTTTTTAGTGGTTTCCGTAAATTCTCTCTTAGCTGTCGCTATTTCTTTCTTAACGTTATTTCTAGCTTCTATATACTTCAGTCTGTTTGAACTGGACTTATGTCGGTTAAACCTACGGTATGCATGCTGCTTTTGAGTAATGGCAGTTGCACAAGTCGACGTAAACCATTGGGGAGAGTGGGGCTTACTATAAAATTTCCGCATGGGAACATGCGCTTCGATTGCAGTTTTGAACCAGTCAGTGGTCTCGTTTGCACACTGTTCAGCAGGGAGAGAGAAAATATTTTTCCATGGAGCATCTCTAATTAGTTCCCTGATGGCTTCCCAGTCAGCCTTATTATAATATCTCGTTGTTTTGAGCACTGGCTCTTCAGTTTTGGGACTAGAGTTTAGGGCGATTTCAACCATTATCACTGCATGATCAGCGTTCCCGAGTGGGCTGTGGGCCTTCGCTATGCAGTCATCGGGAACTGTGGTCAAAAACAGATCTAGAAGTGATGGGACCACCTTTCTTTCTACTATAGAAGGCAGAAGATTAACCTAAATAAAAAAAAAAAATTAAAAAAAAAAATAAAGAATAAAAGAAAAAAATAAAAAAGTAAAATTACCATACACATGTGCGCACTATAAACTATAAATAGATATAAAATCCGGGGAAAGGAAGTGAAGCCGACACACTAAGCAGGGTTCGCTCGCTGACAGACGCGAAAATTTTGAAAATGGGCAAACAAATTACAAAATCACAGAAAAAAAAACATGCAATATGCCCATCCCAAGGTAGGTAACTTCACAATAACAAAAACCTCTTTTTTTCTTAGATTTACCCCCCTTACATAGTGTTTTCTTTTAAAAAAACAAAAATACGCATGGGTATCGATCCTCTGTTTCGTAAAACATTTTTTCACTAATATGAACAATTAGTATAAATATCCTGAAAAATTGGGCCATAGGAAAACCTTTAACAAATATCTTAGTGACCTCTGATGATCAAACCTTCTTCATGATCTACGAACCCACGCTCAAACAAACGGTTCGAATTCTTGTAATGCAGAGCCAACCCCCTTTTTCCTTAGTAGGAAAAGAAGCATGTTCTCAACACCCGAAGAAGGCCGCAGGTTGCAACAACCAAAACGTTGTACTAATAAGAACCAAAATGAGAATAATAGTCCGATTAATCAACATAACACAAGCATTTACATCACATCTAAAAAATTCAGAATTGCACGATCAACAAATATTTGACATTCCCATATTTTTATTGCCATCGAAATCAGTGAAATCATTCTTTTCTCAATCAAATCGGTTGATTGCCTACTCTAGTTCGGGGCTAGGAGAAAGCTTCACATGCCTCCCCTAAGTGACTTAATCCACAATGCATTGTAGTCTACATTGCACTGTAGAGAACGTTCTGTTGATTTTATAAAATTATTTTCATATATAATGGCTTAAATTTAAGTGTAAAAGTCAAGTATAATGCTTCAGTTGTGCTTTGAACAGAAATCTTCATTTCAAATGCACACCTGTCATATCGAGGAGGCTACTTTTGATTTTATATCAGGCTTTTCGCTTTGTGTGATAATGAAACTTCTCAAATGCATTTGTAATGTTAGGCTGTGTAAGGTGTTAACTTTGGTAAAAATCGCCTGTTTATTCTTTCATCGGATTATTATGATTATCGATACGTAAGAAAGATATCCCATTACAAAAGCTATATACGAATATTGTCAGGCACATAAAGTACCTTCATCGGAAATTTAATAAAAATCAGCTCAACCGTTTTCGAGTTCATGGGGAACTCTCTCTCTCTCTCTCTCTCTCTCTCTCTCTCTCTCACACACACACACACACACACATACACATACACATACACAAAGTTTATTTTAAGCATATTTCCGGAGTGGTAATTAGTAAAGCTGCTTATTAAACGAAAAATATTCTAGCACCTTTACTGATTCCCATCCTTAATAATTAATCCTGATGGATCAGAAAATAGTCAAGTAATAGTGATTATGGCAGATACATCGGCCAGTTTTATCAGAGCTTCACAAAAATGTTCACGTTTCATTCCTGAAGTAAACCAACTTGCAAACCGACAAAATTATGTACAAATTGTTCAACAAATATCGTTCATGTATCCATAACATTTTTGTTTTTAAAACAATTCCCAGACTATTTCTGAACTCTAGGAGGGCTATAAAAGCCAAACTCAGACTGTCTCAGAGTTATTGACAATTTTCCATGTCGTTTCCAGTTATGTTTATCATTGAACCGCAATTAAAGAAAGAGAAAGAGTGTTGGACATTCTTAACTGAAACTTGGTGGATGAGTCAGACATAGACACAAGTATTGTAGAAAGGATTATGAATTTTATTAATGATCCCATCGATGGCATTTTTTTTTTTAAATATCATCCTATCTTTGCGTAGTTTGATAACTATGAACAACTTTTCTATCTGTAACAACTGAACATTCTAAATTTTGAAAGAGAAATTAAATATCAATAAAAACAATTATTTAGTTCATGATATAAAAACCCGGCTGCTGATGGCTCTTTTCCGAGAACCTAAAAGTGAAGATTATTACTAGAGCCATAATAAGAGTTTTAATGATCAATGTCCTCATAATAATTGGAAACTTATAATGACATTCAATGATAATTATCCAAGTGGTTATTATTATTATTATTATTATTATTATTATTATTATTATTATTATTGTTATTGTTGTTGTTGTTGTTGTTGTTGTTGTTGTTGTTGTTGTTGTTGTTGTTGTTGTTGTTGTTGTTGTTGTTGTTGTTGTTGTTGTTGTTGTTGTTGTTGTTGTTGTTGTTGTTGTTGTTGTTGTTGTTGTTGTTGTTGTTGTTGTTGTTGTTGTTGTTGTTGTTGTTGTTGTTGTTGTTGTTGTTGTTGTTGTTGTTGTTGTTGTTGTTGTTGTTGTTGTTGTTGTTGTTGTTGTTGTTGTTGTTGTTGTTGTTGTTGTTTGTATAATAATACTATTAATAATAGTAGTTGAAATAATACTGCTGATGATGGCTCAAGTTTAGCCACAGCAAATAAAGTGATAACCACAAATTATGAGAGGATCAAATAATGATGCAATCAACTATAAAATAATTTCTCATAATTTCAACACTGGTGACAAAAATAATTTCTCTAAGATTATTTCTCTGATCAAGATTGACTCATACAATTTTAGGCAACAAGTCGACACACAAGTTAATGCCATTCTTAATTAGATTCTTCCTGTTATATTTTAAAGTTACCTTCACTCACTCTCTCTCTCTCTCTCTCTCTCTCTCTCTCTCTCTCTCTTGCTTAAAGATATCTCTCTTATTGACAATAATTTTCTGTGAAGCCTTGAGCAAATATGGCTTTCCCTTGCAGTGTTTAATTCAGTGGGGAGAAAACATGTCCTTCTGATTGCGATAAGTTTGTCATGCTTAATTATCGCTTTGAATCAAAAGGATGAGAATATAACATTATAAATTCTGCAGATATTTAAAAGATGCATGATGCGAAGTCATTACGGTTCTTTCGCTTCATGTTTGTCAAACAATAATATCCAATTGATAATAAGATTCAAGATGATTTATTTCCAGTTATTAATGTGCAACCATTTGTTAAACAGTTACCTTTTTTTTTTTTTTTTTTTTTTTTTTACAAAGGCATCACCACATTATCAAGGCCCAGAGGCCACTCAAGGATAAGGGTTAAAGAGTGTACAGTAGAAATTGGTCAATATAGTAATCATTAGTAATGAAAATTTGGTAAATTTAATAACTTATATGGAACGGCTCATCAAGAACTTATTTACTTTAGACTTGAACACATCCATATTGTAGTCAGCCGGAAAGCAGGAAAACGGAAGACAATTCCACAGGCGTGCAGTTCTAAGAAAGAAGCTTTGTTCATGGAATCTACGTTTAGGTTTAGGCACAGATAAAGAGTGGGGGAAATTATTGATAGTGTTTACAGCTAGACGAGTGTTTCTTGTGAAAGTTTGGCGAGGGGGGACCATAGATTGAAGCTCAGTTGAACACTTTCCATGAAAATAACGATACATCAGAGACAAACTCGCAACATCTCTTCTGTGAGATAGAGGTTGCAAGGAGGAGAAAAGGACATCTCCTACGAGGCTACGAAGTCTATTTTGAACTCTATCAAGGCAGGACAAGTCCTTTCTAGCAGCTCCTGCCCAGATGTGGCAACAGTATTCCATCCTTGGACGTACCTGGCTCTTATATAGGTAGAGAATAGCATCAGCAGTGAGATATCTACTGGATCGATAGAAAGATCCCACCATTTTTCCAGCGGCCTTGGCAACAGATTTGATATACGTGTTCCATTTAAGATCAGGAGTAATGGTCAAGCCCAGAAGCTTGTCAAAACTTGAGGCCTCCTGAAGACGAGAGCCATTCATTTCAATTGATGACAAATGTGGATTAGAATGTTGATGATGTAAAGAGAGAAGCTTGGTTTTAGATGCATTAAAAGTAACCAGCCACTCCTTTCCCCATTGTACTACGTGCTCAAGATCAGAGGAGAGAGAATTGGAGAGAACTTGGTCGTTTACTGTCTTAGATGTGCTACCATAAATGGTAGTGTCGTCAGCATAAATGTCTACAAATGATGTAAGGATATGATTTGGAAGATCATTAATGTAGATCAGGAAAAGAGTTGGGCCCAGGATGGATCCCTGAGGGACACCGGCATTAATACTGTGAGCTTCTGATTTTTGCCCCTCAACTACTACTCTTATGAACCTATCAGAAAGAAATGATTTAATAATTGAGAAGACTTTTCCAGCTATACCATAGCTAGCGATCTTATGAAGTAAACCTTTATGCCATACCCTATCAAAGGCTTTAGATATGTCAAGAGCAATTGCCCTAGAAAGATTGCCACCGTCGAGAGATTTGCTAATCCTATGCGATATAACTGTAAGGACATCTGCTGTAGATCTAGCAGAACGGAAACCATATTGAGTGTCACTAAGAAGGTTATTTTTGTTGAGATGTTTGATTACTTCTGTATTTAACACAGATTCTAGCAACTTACTCATGACGCACAGGAGACTTATTGGCCTGTACTGAGAGGGGGATGAGCGATCACCTGAATTCTTAAATACAGGGCATACTGATGAGATTTTCCAGGGAGATGGGAAACTATTCTCCTTAAGACAACGTTTAAACAGTTTTGTAAATATGGGCGCTAATTCAGGTTGAAGTTTTTTGAGTACTATAATTGGAATACCATCAGGGCCAGTTGCTTTACTCGAATCAAGGTTTTTGATTAGCTTCGCAACATCACGTACAGATATACGTATATCACATAGCGTGTTTTCTGATACAGGAGGAAATATTGGGGGTTGGCGGTCTTGGTCGCAAAGGGTAGAATTAGCTGCAAAGTTCTTGACAAAGAGTTTGGCTTTGTCTGATGCTGACGAGATTACCTCAGGTCCATTGATAATAGTTGGGATGGAGCACACGCTTCTGTTCAGGATTCTGTTTGCTATTTGCCAAAACTGAAGTAAAGTAACTCCAGTAAATAATAGCTACCAGTTAAAGTAGGTATGGTAGACGGATTATCTCTTCTCGTTTCTGCAGCCTTTTTCACACAGAAGATGTTGCTAGTTGTTCTCTGTTGTATCATCATATTCCTAGTAATTGTTCGGCTGAGCTTCAGTAGACGGTATCCCCTGAAAAACATTCAGAGCAAAAATTCCTCTAGCGACAACCACAGCTAAGAACTCCCCCCTCTCTCTCTCTCTCTCTTTACCAGATCTCTCTCTCTCTCTCTCTCTCTCTCTCTCTCTCTCTCTCTCTCTCTACTATTATATAAAAATCACTTTGTGTGTGTGAGTTCCTTCCTTATAGGTTCCGAAATGGCTGAGTCTGTCTTTGTCAAATTTCACACAAAGGTAATTTATATGTCTGGCAGTGTTCTTAGATACCTTTTGTTTAGAAATTCATTCGATAAGTATCGAAAATCAAAAATATCCGATCTTAAAAATAGTATTTCTTCTCTTATAGATAAAAAAGAAATTTTACATGGGAATATTTTACGTTACGCCGGTGTAAACTTAGCTGGGGTAACATAAAATGTTCCCCTGTAAAAATTCTTTTTTATCTATAAGAGGAGGAAGACTATTTTTAAAGATCGTCAAGCCCAAATATCAGCTGACGTGATATTATAAACAAACACAACATTATCATTATTATTTTAAAAAATTTTTTTGCGAATTAGTCAACCGAGCAAATTATTCCTCGTAATATATAATATTCAATAGAGGATTGATTTTATAATAATGCAGACGCAATCTGCATAAATTAAAATATTATGTTTAAGCGTATTGTATGTCCAACTAGTACTAATCTAGTACTAATCTAAACTTCCATGAACAAAGATTCTTTCTTAGAACACCTCCTTCTCTTAAACAAAATACCACAAGTCTTCTTCTTAACCGAGTACAGCATGATCGTCTTCAAGTCTAATATTAACAAATACTTCAATATTATAAATATATAAATACATAATTATAAAACACGAGCAGGCCGTCCGGCGTTGCCCAGTCGTAAAATATGCATAAATATTATATTTTAATTCATACAGAAACTGAGACATGTGCATGCGAGTATTATATTTTTTTCTAAACTATTCACTACTGTAAGTAAAAAAGAGAAAATACTCGGGTTGAGATCGGAAACAAAACCTAGACAGTGATACAAATATATATATATATATATATATATATATATATATATATATATATATATATATATATATATACAACTAAGAGTATGTAGTAGTTTGCTTGAAGCATTGTTGGTAAAGAAATATATAGAATTTTTTTTTTTTAAAGCCAAAGACAATGCGGGGAAAGACCGGAAAAAAGAGAGGTCCCTTTCTCTCGAAATTAATCAAAGTTCCATACCACCCACGGACTTTACATACACCGGACATATCAGCAACTTGGTTATAAATAATTATACATTTAGGTAAGGAAAGATAGACGAATAAAGGCTAGACACTCCTCTACTCAAGCATACCCGTCTACATTTGTTTGTTTTTCTTTTTTACTTTCATAATTCCGGTCTTTCCGCGCATTGTCTGGCTTAAAAAAAAAAAAGAAGAAATTCTATATATAACTACTATATATATAACTGCTTCATTTACTCACATAAAATTAATATACAAAAGTATAAATTTATGTGTAAACTTTAAGTATTTACTTCAAAAGTGCTCAATACATAGGTAGAGCTAGTTAGTAATTTATGAAATATATATGGCGATTATGCTACATTGAATATTACGCGTTTCATCCACTATAGGATTCTTCAGGCTTATGCATAAGCCTGAAGAATCCTATAGTGGATGAAACGCAGAATATTCAGTGTAGCTTAATCGCTATATAGATACTTACTATATATATATATATATATATATATATATATATATATATATATATATATATTTCCCCAAAACATCTGTCCTCGATGGGGAGGGGGGACTAAAACTTCCGGCTATGGTTTCAAATGATCTGAAATAACAGCAAGGATAAACGTGATTCCACATATTTCTCATATGCTATATCTCCTCCATTTGGTTTTCATACATAAAGTAAATTTCACAGTATATAAGGATTATTTGATACTAGAGGTATTCATAAAGAGGGAAGATATAACATATGAGAAATATTTGGAATCACGTCTCCTCTTGCTGTTATTTCAGATCATTTGAAATCATAGCAGCAAGTTTTAGTCTCCCCTCCACCAAGACTAGAGATTTGGGGGAAATATCAAATATTTTGTAATTCATATGCAAAACTAGGAAAGCAAATGACTATGATTGAAATATTGGTAAAGGTGCAGTATCTTTCCACCCACAAAAAACTTTAAAATTACCACTATTATAGGTTTTTTTGAGGTTGCTGGAAACGAAAATAACAGTTTAAATCTCAAGAAACGAGTAGTTTCCAAGATATGAAGAAATTATAGTTTTAAAAAGTGGGGATCACTTTTCTATATTAATTTAATGCAAAATGGACACCCACTTTATAACCACCTTTTGGGTGGAAGTGTCTGTTATTTTTTTTAGGGGTGGTATTTATTTGGTAATTGTGTCCTGGTATATCAACACAAAATCTACCTGAAAAAAACTTGTTTTCAATAGGTTTTCGGGTGGGCTTAAAATGAATATTGCATGTTAATTTTCCGCAAATAAATATTTTTCCGGGTATTAAGCAATGTAATTCTTTGTTATTGTTTTATGTGCATATTTTTGCTTAATACCCGGAAAAATACTTATGTGCAGAAAATTGAAATGCGATATTCGTTTTCAGCAGACCCGAAAACTTATTGGAAACAGGTTTTTAAGGTAGGTTTTGTGTTAGTCTATCAAAGCCAAAATAAACACCACCTCTAAAAACAAAATAACAGACCCCGCCCCCCCCCCCAAAAAAAAATGGTGGCCATAAGGTGGGTGCTCATTTTATGTTGATATAGAAAAGTCATCCCCCACTTTTTGAAACAATAATGTGTGACTTTAAGGGCAAATGCCACATAGCCCACAATACAATTCAGGTCATTAGCTTTCCAACGAGCCTTCATTTGTAAAATTCTGATCAATAGTCGCTGAGATTTCGAACTTATAAAATTGCCAAAAGAGGTGGTATATCTATATACACTGTGTATCAAATTATTAACGAGTTTACATTGTTCTGAATATTTAAGGAACGAGTGAATAAAAATCCATGAAACTTTGAGAAAATGCTCACAATACTATTCAGCTACTCCAGTCATAAAATAAAAGTATTTAAAGCAGTATTAGCGAAACTATGGCAGAAGATAGGAATATCTGTTGATTTTAGTGTCTCAAGTTATTAATGAGGTTGAGAAAAAACACAATATACCCATAACTTGTTTACTGAAATAATTTTCAAACATTAAATGAACTAGGAAAAATGCTTAGAACACAATGACTACATAGCAATTTCTACGTTGACATAATTAGTAGAGGATATGCGATTATTTTTTATGAATGACTCGTAAAAGACGTTGGTCCCCAGAATTAGTCAAATTTGTAATTTCGTCAACAGTTATTCTCCATGATACCTCTTTGAGAACATCCCACAACTCATCTTTGCTTTTAAATTGGCGTCCACTTACATAGAGGCATCTTTTCATGATACTCCAAAGGTTCTCAATTGGGTTAAAATCTGGTGAATTCGCAGGCCACTCCATCTTCCGTAGCCCAGAGAAATCCAGTTGTTGCAAATACTTTGCTTTTGTTTGCTGCTTGCGAGGGAGCATTATCCTGCATAAAATAATAGTTCTTTTGAACGTCAACTTCTGCTTCTTCAGCCATGGTTCAAAGTGCTCTTTCAGAAAAGCTATGTAAGCATTTGACGTCATTTTTAAGCCTTCTGGGACTCGCCATGGGGCAACTAAAGTACCTCCGATAATCCCAGCCCAAATCATTATCCCACAACCACCCTGTTGGTGCCTTAAATGCTGATGATGATGTCGTCCATCTTGGGCCCATCCATTGCTCCAGCCATCTGGCCATCAAGAGTGACACACACTTCATCCATGAACAAAACTTTGGAAAAATCCGTTTTCATATTGTCCTCCGCCCATTTCAATCGGTTTTGTATGTGATTTTGCTTTAATGGAGGCTTAGTCACAGGCTTAACAGATTTTGCCACATTTCGTAAGGCGACATCGAGTACTTTTTGAGACATTCTTCAATCCGGCTTGGTCAAAGACTTCTCGACTTGTCTTCCTAGTGTTCTGAACAACTTCACGTTTAATTTGAAGTAGAGAACGACGTGAAACAACTCTAGATTTACCTTTATCAGCTCTCTTATGTACCTTTGTAGGGTTATTGACAAAGTTCTTCACAGTTTGATTGTACCTTCCTATCATTTTCGATATTTCAAGGGTAGTTCTACCTTTTGCTAGCTGTTCTGAAATAGTACTCTTTTCAGAACTACTCAAGCCATCTTTACGACCCATTTTATTGACGAAACAAACTGCCTTGTTACTAAGTTGACACACCTCAAATACCGTGGAATTATGATGGCAAGTTGTTTACATTACGAGGAACAGTACGAAAATTCCACAGTACGTGCAGCTCAGCAGTGCCAACGTTTCCGAAGCTTTTGATACGAAACTACCGGTAAGTTTCTTACACTGGTAAAAAAATGTTATCTCATTAATAATTTGACACACAGTGTATATATATGGATATATCTATACTCACAGCCAAATTGAATGTTGAAATGCCCATATCTTTGCTTCTATGGGACGAAACTACATGAAAATTTGCAGGCTTTTTGAAGATTATAGTACTATTCTATAGTTAAAATTTTATGACACTTGGTAAAAAAGAACCCATATTTTCAAACCAATAAAATATGTCCAAATTCGCCTACATTTGTATATATAGTGTCATGGCAAGCCAGCTTTAGTTTTGCTGCCTTGGGATGAATTTTGCTTAGTTTTTTTTTTTTGCTTGGTTGTCTCCCCTGTGGCCTTGCCCGGCCATTAATATATAAAGACGAAATTGTATCTATTCAGAAGAGCTTAAACTGATTTATTTGGACCTGTGTGGTTAATCACTTTATCTACTTATTTTCTTACTTGTGTGTGTGTGTATATATATATATATATATATATATATATATATATATATATATATATATATATATATATATATATATGAGTTATTTGTTGCACTGACACTGATATTAAAAGCACACTTTTCTATTTTAAAAGGGAATACACACCCTAATATACTTAGTCGTGTATTAACAATTTTATAAACGATAATTATTTTGCATATTCCTTTAAAAACGAACTTTTATTAATTCATTGCTTCTTTTTTTCTGTTTTTTTTATTAGACGATTTGTTTTAGTTCACTGTTACACACAGTTCTATATGTGCATATTTGAATAAATCTCTATATCTATCTTGGAAAGGTGTCTACCAAACTACTCTGTTAACCTTTAATTTATGTACTTGAAACTTGATATGTGGGGTATTTGGATCTATGGAACAAAATCGATTGGGTTTTTAACCAGACAAATAGCTGTTAAGGGGTCAAAATTGACAAAATTGGAACTTGACAGGCATACTTCGATCTAATGTATATGTTCTACCCATGCAAAAATATACAATAACTATGTTAATTTGTTACGTTTTTAAATGCATGTCGTTAGCCCAGATTGTAGCGAATATTGCTAAAGAGATAAATGCTTTGCTTTCGATTTTTGCTGATGGCAGACAAGTCATATTAAAAAAAATACAATGTTTGAAATCACTACTATATATTTGGTACATTAATCAATTTAGAGTTGGCTTTATAATAAATACGAAATTTGCACTAATTAAAATATCATATTTAAGTGTATTTTATGACCTAATAACGCCCGCCAGGCTGGTAGTATATATAAGTTACCTTGTCTGTATGTGTGCAGAATAATCTCTACCAAATTACTCTGTCAATTTTTGATCTAGAGACTTGGAACTTGATATATAGGGAATTTTACCCCATGAAACCAATTTGATTTGCTTTGTAGCTGGAAAAATAGCTGCTTATAGGTCAAAATTGAAAATTTGAAACTTGGCAAGCGTAAGTCGACTAAATGTGTATATTGTAGGTATGAACAAATATACATTTATATGTTTATCTGCATTAATTGTTAAAGTTTTTATATGCCTATAAACTTAGCTCAGATGGTAACAAATAACATTGGAGAGCTAAATGTTTTGGTTTCGATTCTAGTTGATGGCACCCAAGTAATATTATTTTTAATTTTTGAAAGCACTACTATATATTGGGTAAAATATAATACTCAATATAGAATTGGCTCTATAATAATAAATACGAAATTTGCATGAATGAAAATATCATATTAAAATATATTTTATGACTGGGTAACGCTGAGCCGCATGCTAGTATATATATATATATATATATATATATATATATATATATATATATATATATATTCTTTAATGAAACCACGTTAGTAGGGATAGATACACAATTTGGGCTTCATCAGAACGTATAAAAAACACTATTTCAAGAATTTCACAGTCTACGAATAGGACCTTTTCAATTAATACAGTAGGTATCGGTTTTTTTTTTTTTTTTCATCAACAACATACAGTAGCGTCGAAAACCAAGGGAAAAATTTTAAAACTTAATATTTGTTAGAAATAACAACTGTGAAAAGCTGAAATTTGGCCAATCATTTGCAAAGGATAGGAAAAGAATTATAGCAATTATTTATTTTCAAAATAAGAACGTCCAAAAGTGAGGGACAAAACTGAGAAAAACAATGTAAACAGCCAAAAAATGATTCAAATTTTAGTATGTTATTATGGATGATAACGACTACCAGTTGTCGAAATTTCAGCTTTTCACAGTTGTTATTTCTAACAAATATTAGGTTTTAAAATCGCGTCCCTTAGTTTTGGACGCTACTGTCTATATAAACTTTCCAACGGGCTTTATTTGACTTTTCTTTAGATTGAACACATTCTGAAATTTTCGAAATAATGCTTTTTTTTTTTTTTTGCGTACATACTGATGAAGCCCAAGTCATACAAATTAAAATTTGATGAACAGTTATATTCTTATATGCCAACACTGGAGGCTGAAAAAATTGTATGCAATGTTGTGACCAATAAAAGAAAAACTTTCCATAAATGCATAAATACTTGTATGTCTATTCCTATTAACATGGTATCTTTAAAGAAAATACTTATAACTCTAGTTGTGCACCAATGAGCTATCTAAATCAGAATCTTATTCATGTGTAATCACTGCTCTAAGTAGTTAAATTACATATATATATATATATATATATATATATATATATATATATATATATATATATATATATATATATATATATATATATATATATATGTACGGCATAATCACGTTGACACACCGGTTCCCGCTAGATCACCGAAGTTAAGCAACATTGAGTTTGGTCAGTACTAAATGGGTGACTATTTGGGAATTCTAGGTGCTGTATGTGCTCTCCGCTTACCTCGGCATTGTTTCCAGTCGTCCTAGTCTTCTCCTTGCCACTGGATCCCAGCAGTGTCGATTCACGAGAGGTGTGGTTAGGGATTGCGCGACCCTTGCCTCACAATTACATGCGCAACAGCCCCTACAGGAGTATCCTTTGTCTTTCGAGACTGTACGCAGGCATCATATATATATGTATATATACATATACATATATATATATATATATATATATATATATATATATATATATATATATATATATAATTTATAGCGGGAATCAGACCGGAAGTCTAAAAGAGCAAAGTTTAATCTTATGTATTAATATTTTAAAAGAACATTGCTCATAGATATCGTAGATATATAATAAGCTCATTAAGTATATATATCCTAGAGCTATATTAATACATAGTGACAAACTTAAAAACAATTGTTGACATACCGTTCACTATAAAGGTTCATCGACCTTACTTATTACAAAAGTGCTAGTTTATTTTGGTGTTTTACCCAATCCCCACCCCATTTGTGCTGATGCAGCGACAATATTAAAATGAAAAAACAATCATTGTCATTGTTGCCACTATTGTTTGTCAATATTAATATAATGAATATCGTTTCTGAAACGATCGTACACTCAATTTGATTTTGTTTTGTTTCTCCTTTTGAAACTGATTCATAATTTACAATTATAAATCTTTATCCAATATATATATATATATATATATAATATAAAGCTGAATGTGTGTGTGTGTGTGTGTGTGTGTGTGTGTGTGTGTGTGTGTGTGTGTGTGTGGTCATGAATAGGCTCCTATATGGTTGACTATAATGATAGAAGATGTATCGAGGCACAGGAATGGGTATGTTTGATCTGGCAGAACGGTGGTTCATTAAAATTGTAGGGTCTGCGTTTGCGCCTGGCCCACAAAGTATGGAAATAAAAAATTTAAAAATTAAAAAAAAAAAAGGTTTACAAGTGGTTTTGATATAGATATACATAAGAATACTTTGATAAGTATGTTTTAACTTAAATAGGGATGGCATGATAAAAGTGTGGGGTCTGCCTTCGTGCCTGGTCTCCATAGAATAAAAATAGGCACAAACTTTAATAAAGACTTTTCATATCTATCTGCGTAAGTATACTTTGATAATTATGTTTCAGTTTGAAGAAATATGGTATAATAAAATTACGGAGTGTTCGTTTGCACCTGACTTCCATAGAATGAAAATATGTCACAAAGTTTAACAAGGTTTTTTAATATAGATCTACAGAATATTGTGATAAGTGTTTCAGTGTGAACAGGTGTGGTATAATAAATTATGGGGTTCATCATATTTTGCTTTGGTTTTGATACCCCCAAATTCGAAGCTATCTCTTTACAACCCTTCCTTTTCATAACCTATAATACTTTCATAAATCAGAGTCCATTTTTTGTAGGTTGTTTTTGAACCCAGTCAACGACGGTTACCTTTGCTAGTATATATATATATATATATATATATATATATATATATATATATATATATATATATATATATATATATATATATATATATATATCAGTCGTCAAATGCAAAATTATCTAGAATACCCGCCCCCACCCCGAGAATAAAAAAAAAAAAAAAAATTGTTTTAGGATTTACTACTTAACTTTTTCTGTATAAATATAAACGAAGTCCCTCCACCGCGACCCTTTCCCACTCAGTTTGCCATAGGACAAACTCGAAAGCAAGTCAATGAAGGAAAAGCCTTCAACCACGCTAGAGTTGTCTTTTGGATAAGAAATGTTTCATGAATATGTCAACACATAAAAACTCCGCAGCGGTATCTTTAAAATTTATTTTGGTGCTAAATATCCTTGTTATAATTCTTTGGAGGTGTCTCTTGGATAAGAAAACGTTTAATACTTTAAACGGAAATTACAGTAATGTATTTTGTTTTTATTTTCGTTTCATTCGTAAACATGGGAGGCAAATTTATCTTCAAATATCTTTAACTTCGAATTAGAGCCTCGGACTAAGTAAATATCAATAAGTCCTTTAACCCCCCTCTTTTTTAATGGAGAGTAGACAACACATTGTGGATGCGTTATCGGCAGCTCTCAGAACTCTTGCTTCTCCTTATTTGTCTCTCAGTCCTCATTCTGTATGAGTGATTTTTCTTACAAAGGGCAAAGAAAAAGCTGCTTTCTAGGACGGCAGTACTTCGTTAATAGTAGCCTGAGATGTCGGAAATCTTCTGTTTCTATGTCTATCCTTGTAGTAAAGATGCTGGAGGTAAACATTTCGTATGGGCTGACATTATCCGCCTGATAGTCAGGGACCCGAACCTTGGATTAACCACTAAGAAAGCTGTCCTATCAGCAGGTGCAAAATATTGGGGCTGCTGTATTGCCATCTGGTGAATGGATTCTGGATCATGCAGTGGTTTTTGGTGGGGGCCTCTCGATGCCATACTAGGTGATAATTGTTATGGCTTTACCTTATCATGTGCTACAAAAAACAAATATATCTTTTTCTCTCCTGCTTTCCCTCTCTGTCCTGCTCTAACCTAGTCTGTGGATCTGTTCCACAAATCCGAAATCCTCAACATGAAATATCTCCAGAAAAAAATCACGAATAAACCTAGAACCCCATCCTTCAACATAGAGCCCCTACTACCATGTCTCCTTCTCCAACATCAGGGTTCTACGTTCCAACCTTCCAGAGATTGAAACCCAATTGCAGGAGTCGAAACCGGACATATTCTTTCTAAGTGAAACTGGAATAGGGCCGACCACTTCCCTAGACGAATTCATAATTAAAGGATACTCTAACTTAACATCTAAATCTGACCCCCAAGATCACCATGGGCATGGAATATGTGCCTACATTAAAGATGGCTTCCCATGTGGTTGGGATATCTTCAGTGAAGACTCTAATTTACCTTATATGTGCTTCTGGGTTGCACTTGCTTACACCACTGCATTTATATTTGCTCTCTATCGCCCCCACAACAGTGGAGTTACTCTCTTTAAGAGCATATCTGAGAAAACTGACCACATCCTGTCTGCTCATCCTTCGGCTAACATCCGCATTTGTGGTGACTTCAATGTCCACAATGTGGAATGACTGACCCACTCGAACAAGACAGATGATGAGGGGAGGTTCTGTTATGATTTCGCCATTGCCTATGACCTCAATCAGATTGTTCACAAACCCACCCATGTGCCCGATACTTCCGGTCAGTACGTTAGCCTTCTAGACCTTTTTTTCACAACTATCCCTGAGCTATGTTCATGCTCCGTTCTGTTCTCTCTGGGATCTTCTGACCACTCGGTTGTATCAGTTAAGATAAAAACGAAATGCAATGTCTTCAGATATACCTCTCCACTTAACTGTATATCGATACTCTACGGCTGACTAGGATAGCTTCCGTACATTTATATCTGATCTACCCCTACATTCCATGTTTAAAAAGGATGTGTCCTCTATAGTATCAGACCGGACTGAATGGTTAATTGTAGGCATAGACCGATTCATACCATCCAAAAAATTTCAACAAAAACCTAACAGTCAGCCATGGTTCTTCTCAGCATGTGCTTCTGCCATCGCGCACAGAAATCAATTTTTCCATAGCTACCAACGTAATAGATACAGTCTGACCAGAGCTGCTTTTAGGACTGCCAGCAACCACTGTAAAAGAGTAATAAAAAATGCAAGAGAGCTATATGCTCAGTCCGTTAAATCCAAAGTAGCTGAGCAGCGGCTTGGTTCCCACCAATTTTGGTAAGTAGCAAACAGGGTCCTGAACAGAAGCGTGCATTCTATGCCAACCATCATCAATGGACCAGAGGTCATCCCGTCAGCATCAGACAAGGCAAAACTATTTGCCAAGAACTTTGCAGCTAATTCTACCGTATACGATGAAGGCCATCAACTCCCTGTATTTCCTCCTATAAAAGACAACACGCTATGCAACATACATATATCTGTGCATGAGGTCGCTAAGCTCATTAAGAACCTTGATTCTAGTAAAGCAACTGGTCTTGACGGCATTCCAATTATAGTGCTGAAAAAGCTTCAACCAGAACTTGCCCCCATACTTACAAAACTCTTTAAGCGTTGCCTTAAGGAGAAGCGCTTCCCAACACCCTGGAACACTTCATCAGTATGCCCTGTATTTAAGAATTCAGGTAATAAGTCGTCTCCCTCTCAGTACAGACCAATAAGTCTCCTGCGTGTTATGAGTAAGTTGCTGGAATCCATATTAAATAGAGAAGTAGTCAACCACCTCAGCAGAAATAACCTTCTTAGTGATATACAATATGGTTTCCGTTCTGCTAGATCTACAGCAGATGTGCTAACTGTTATATCTCATAGGATTAGTGAATCTCTTGACAAAGGCTTCCTCTCTAGGGCAATTGCTCTTGACATATCAAAAGCCTTTGATAAAGTATGGCATAAGAGCCTACTTCACAAGATGTCCAACTACAGTATAACTGGAAATGTTTTCTCAATCATTAAATCATTTCTCTCTGATAGGCTCATAAGAGTAGTGGTTGATGGGCAGAAATCAGAGTCCCTCAGTATTAATGCTGGAGTCCCTCAGGGGTCAATCCTGGGCCCAACTCTCTTCCTGATCTACATCAATGATCTTCCAAAACACATACTTAAATCATTCGTTGAGATCTATGCTGATAACACGCCCATCTATGGCAACACATCAAAGGCCATGAATGACAAATGTCCCTCTGATTCTTTCTTTGGAACTCTGTTTCGTCTGCCTGTTTCCCACATGACTACAACTTGGATATCTTCAAGTCCAAAATAAACAAATTCCTGATGAACCTCCCCCTTAAGTAAGGCACTTTATCAAATCTCAACATTAACGTACTGTACACGCAATAACCCTTATCCCCAAGTGGCTTCCGGGCCTTGATAAGTGGTGACCACCTTGTAAAAAAACAAAACAATATTTATCTTCTCATATATATATATATAACTTTTATCCTCAATATGTATATAGTATATATAGTAAGTTACGAAAATATATGGCAATTAAGCAACAGTGAATCTTCCACGTTTCTCATTCGTAAGGAATCGTCAGGCTAAAAAT